>NW_011494637.1:266041-279898 GCF_000754665.1 Bison bison bison | reverse complement strand
GTCTGCACCAGTTTACATTCCCACCAACAAGGTGTAAGGGTTCCCTGTTGTACAACTTCCCTCACAACTCTTGTTATCTTTTGCCTTTCGGATAACAGCCATTCTCACAGGCATTAGGTGATGTCTCACTGTGACTTTAATTTCCGTTTTCCTAATAACTGCTCTGTTGAACATCTTTCCATGTGCCAGTCGCCCATCTGTATGTCTTCTTTGGAAAAATATCTACTCAGCTCCTCTGTTCATGTTTTAATCCACTCATTTGCCTTTTTTTGCTTTGTTTTTGTGTTGTATGAGTTCTTTATATATTGTAGATGTTAGTCCCATATGACATACACGGGTTGCAGATATTTTCTCCATTCAGTAGGTGGTCTGCTCATTTTGTTGAAGGTTTCCTTTGCTGCTCAAAGACGTTTTAGTTTGGTGTGGTCCCACTTGTTTATTTCTGCTTTTGTTTCCTTTGCCTGAGGAGACATACCTAGAAAGACATTGCTAAGACTGATGTCAAAGAACGTATGCCCTATGTTTTCTTCTAGGAGTTTTATGGCTTCAGGTCTTATATTCAATTCTTTAATCCATTTTGAGCTGATTTTGTGTATGGCGTGAGATAATGGGTTGTTTTTTTTTCCTGCGTGTAGCTATACAGTTTTCCAAGCACCGTTTATTGAAGAGACTGTCCTTTCTCCACTTTATGTGCTTTGCTCCTTTGTCATAAGTTATTGTCCTTACACGTGTGGGCTTATTTCTTAAATCTGTTCCATTGATCCATGTATCTGTTTTTCTGCCAAAACCATGCTATTTTGATGACTATGCTTTATAATGTAGTTTAAAATCAGGGAATGTGATACCTCCAGCTTTGTCCTTTTCTTCTCAGGTTGGATTTGGCTGTCTGGGGTCTTCTCTGGGTCCATATAAATTTTAGACTTTTTTGTTCTTTTTCTGTGAAAAATGTCCTTGGTATCTTAGTAGGGATTACAGTGAATCTGTAGATTGCTTTAGGCAATATGGACATTTTAACTATCTTAATTCTTCTGATCCTTGAACACAGGCTATCTTTCCATTTATTTGTCTTCTTCAATTTCCTTCAATAACGTCTTACAGTTTTCATTGTACAGATCTTTCACTGCCTTGCTTAAATTTATTCCTAGACTTTTAATTCTTCTTGTTTCTGTTATAAATGAGACTGTTTTCTTAATTTCTCTTTCTAAAAGCTCATTGTTATTGTCTATAAACGCAATGCATTTTTTAATGTTTTCTCTGTACCCTGCAACACTGCTGAATTTGTTTATTATTTCTAATAGCTTTTTGGTGGAATCCTTAGGGTTTTCTATATATAAAATCACATAATCCACAAATAGTGACAGTTGTACTTCTTCCTTTCCAATTTGGAGGTCTTTAATTTCTTTTTCTTGCCTAACTGCTCTGGCTAGTACTTCCAATACTATGCTGAATAAGAGAAGTAAGAGTGTGCCTCCTTGTCTTGTTCCTGATTTTAGAGGAATAACTTTCAGTTTCTCACCATTGAATGTGATGTTAGCTCTGGGTTTGTCATGTATGACCTTTATCATGATAAGGTACATACTGTCTAAACCCACTTTATTGAGAATCTTTTTTCATAAATAGGTGTTGAATCTCATCTACTGTCTTTTTCTGCACCTATTGAGATGATCGTATGTTTTGCAATCTCCCATTTTATTAACATGGTATATCACATTTATTTGAAGATGTTGAACCATTCTTGGATCCCTGAAATAAATTCCAGTTGATCATCATGCATGATACTTTTAATGTGTTGTTGCTAATATTTTGTTGAGAATTTTTGCATCTATATTCATTGGAAATACTGGCCTGTAATTTTTGTGTGTTGTCTTTATCTGGTTTTGGTTTCAGAGTGATGTTGGTCTTCTAAAATGAGTTAAAAGTGTTCACTCCTCTTCAATTCTCTGAAAGAGTGTGAAAAGAATAGGTATTAAATGTGCTTTGAAAGTTTGGTAGAATTTACTTGTGAAGCTGTCTTGTCCTGGATGTTTCTTTAGGGGGAAGTTTTGGACTATAGTTTCCATCTCAATCCTGCTTATTAGTCTATTCAAATTTCCTGTTTTTTTATGATTCAGTCTTCAAAAGTTGTATGGTTCTAAGAATTTGTCCTAGAAGAAATGGACAAATTTGTACTTCCTCTGTTTTTCTTTTTTTTAGTTACTTTAGGTGTAAGGTTGTATTGTTTATTTGAGATGTTTTTTGTTCCTTGAGGTAGGCTTTTATTGCTACAAAAGGTCTTAATACTACTTTTCCTGCATCTCAGAGATTTTGGTATGTTGTATTTTCATTTTTATTTGTCTTCAGGTAATATTTCATTTCTCCTTTGATTTCTTCGTTGACCCAAAAGTTGTTCAGGAGAATGTGGTTCAGTCACCACCTGTTTGTTCTGTGTGCACTTGGGAAGAATGTATATTCTGCTTGGCAGGCGGATTCCTTCCCACTGCACCACTGGGAAGCCTGAGTGTGGCCATACCAGCCTTCTTTGGGCTGCCATGTGCCTGGAGTATCATCTTCCACCGCTTCACTTTCAGTCTGTGTCTGTCTTTAGAGCAGAGGTGTGTCTCCTGGAGGCAAGCATATAGTCGGGTCTTGTTTTTTAATCCAGCCAGCCACTCTGTGTCTGTTAACGGACGAATTCAATCTGTTTACATTAAGGAAGATCACTGATAGATGAGGACCTAGTACTGCAGTTTTATCTTTTTTTTTTTTTTCTGGCTGCGCTATAGCTCCATTATTTCTCTTCCTTGTTTTTATGTCCTCCATTCTGGATTGGTGGTTTTCTATGATGTCTTTCTCCATTTCCTCTTTTTTATGTTGTGTTTCTGTGCTCTGGATTTATGTTTTGTGGTAACCATGAAGCTTGTATAAAACTTCTCATAGGTAAAATAGTTATTTTTCTGCTCATGGCATCTTATTTTCACTTACCTTTATGAGCTCTGCTCTTTTCATCTTCCCCTGTTGTGTTTTTGCTATCTCAAATTATCTTTTTTATACTGTGAGTTTTTTTCCCCAAACTGAAGTAGCTGTAGTTATTTTTTCTGCTTTTTTTCTGCATTAATCTTTATATGATAATAAAGTGTTTTAAAAACCTACTCTGATAAAGAGTTGCAATTTTCTGATTTCTTCCTATTTATCACCTTACTCAGAATTTTCTGTATTTTGCCTTTGTTTCTGCTAGAAGAGGCCCTTTCAACATTTTTTGTAAGACAGTCTAGTGTTGATGAACTCCTTCAACTTTTTTTGTCTGAGAAAGTCTGTATTTCTCCATCATATCAGAATGCTGTGACTTTGCTATGGAGAATTCTTGGCTGATAGTTTTTATCTTTTAGCTTTTGAGAATGTCATTCCATTCTCTCTTGACTCATACAGTTTCTGCTGAGAAATCTGCTGACAGTCTAATAGGGGTTCCTTTGTAAGTTACTACCTTTTTTGTCCTGACTGCCTTTAAATTCTTTTTCTCACTGACTTATACTGTGTCTTGGAGGTCTTTTGTGTTGATGTAATTAATTGTTCTCTTAGCTTCACACACTTATATATCCAGTTCCTTCCCTAGGTTTTGGAAGTTCTCAGCTATTATTTCTTTAAATAAACTCTGCTCTTTTCCTTCTCTTCTCCTTCTGGAAAGCCCGTTACCCTCATCTTCCCCTTTTCTAGAAGAATCAAATAACTCTCATAGAATTTCTTCATCTTTTTATATTTTATTTCTTTTCCCCCTTCTGTTGTTGTTCAGTCACTTAGTTGTGTCCAGCTCTTTGAGACCCCTTGGACTGCAGCATGCCAGGCTTCCCTGTCCTTCACTATCTCCCTGAGTTTGCTCCCTGAGTTGGCTCCATTGAGTCGATGATGCCATCCAGCCATCTTATCTTCTGTCACTCCCTTCTCCTCCTGCCCTCAATTTTTCACAGCATCAGGGTCTTTTCTAGTACATTGGTTCTTCGCATCAGGTAGCCAAAGTATTGGAGCCTCAGCATTAGTCCTTCCAATGAATATTCAGGTTTGATTTCCTTTAGGATGGACTGGTTTGGTTTCCTTGCTGTCCAAAGGACTCTCAAGAGTCTTCTCCAGCACCACAGTTCAGAAGCATCAATTCTTTGGTGCTCAGCTTTCTTTATGGTCCAACCCTTACATCCATACATGACTACTGGAAAAACCATAGCTTTGACTAGATGAACCTTTGTTGACAAAGTGCTGTCTCTGCTTAATATACTGTCTGGGTTTGTCATAGCTTTCCTTCCAAGGAGCAAGCATCTTTTAATTTCATGGCTGCACTCACTGTCCACAGTGATTTTGGGGGCCAAGACAATAAAGTCTATCATTGTTTCCACTTTTTCCCCATCTCTTTGCCATGGAGTGATGGAACTGGATGCCACAATCTTAGTTTTTTTTAATGTTGAATTTAAGCCAGCTTTATCACTCTTCTCTTTCACCTTCATCAAGAGGTCCTTTACTTCCTCTTCAATTTCTGCCATTAGGATAGTATCATCTGCATATCTGAGGTTATTGATATTTCTCCTGGCAATCTTGATTCCAGTTTGTGATTCATCCAACCTGGCATTTCACATGAGGTACTCTGCACTGCATTTAAGTTAAATAAGCAGAGTGACAATATACAGCCTTGACGCAGTCCTATCCCAAATTTGAGTCAGCCCATTGTTCCATGTCTGGTTCTAAGTGTTGCTTCTTGACCTGTATACAGGTTTCTCAGGAGGCAGGTAAGATGGTCTGGTATTCCCATCTCTTTAAGGATTTTGCACAGTTTGTTGTGATCCACACAGTCAGAGGCTTTAGTGTAGTCAACTTGTATCATTTCTAGGTTTCTATCTTCAAGCTCACTAATTCTCTCTTTCGTCTGGTCTGATCTATTTCCAATGCTTTCTAATGCATTCTTCACAGCATTTATAGTCGTATTCAGCTCCAGAATTTCTGCTTAGTTCTTTTTTAGAGTTCCTCAGCTCATTTATCTGCCTTGCTCAGTTTTCTGGTAGCTCATTGAGTTTCTTTGTAACAGTTATTTTAAATTCTCCATCAGGTTGCAATATTCTGCGATTTTTAAGTTGGTTTCTAAAGAATTACCGTTTTCTCCTTGTTGCACAGTGTAACTGTGGTTCTTCATCGTATTTGGTAAATCAGCGCAGGTGAAGTAGCAAACACCTTTCTGCTCCATTGTAACTGTTCAACGGATCAAAAATTAGAGCCCTTCCTTTCTTTTGTCTTCCAGCAGGTGGCAGTGTGGCGCGGGTGTTTAGTTTCTCTCCCCCAAGCTGCGTCTGGATATATTGAAAGTCAGCATTTTCCACCCTCCATTGCCTCTGTCAGAGGTGTCACCACCCCGCCCCCACCCACACACACCCCGTCTTATCCCCCAGGGTCATTGGTGCCTTGCTGCTATCCGTGTCAGTGGTGTTGCCGCTGGAGCACTGTACGGCGGGCTCGCCCACCCTGAGCAGGACCTCCTGAGATGCGTCAGGAGGGGGCGGGGCAGCCGGGATCACGCAGGCACTTCTGCCATGTCCGGTGTTTTGAGGTTTGTGGGCTCCCCCCGCTACAGGTAGAGCTAGCGTTGTGGGTCTCTCCATGGCTGGAGGGACGGGGGCCCCAGGTTCCCCCGCTGCCCCCTGGTTACCTGCACCGTGGGCTCCACTCGGTCAGGAGGCTGGGGTTGTGTGTGCTACCTCCTCTGCTGATGCTGAGTCCTCTGGGGCTGTGGGCTCTGCTGTCCCCCAGGACCACGTCCTCTCTGTATTCCAGTCCAGCCACCTTTGGCTGTGCAGAAAGATGGGATCGTCTGGCATCCTGGTGTGTTTGGCAGCGGCACTTTGGTTGCCTTGTGGACATCGGCTAGGTGTAGACGGAAAGGGAGAGACAGGGAGTATCTCGCTGCGCGCTGGAGGCGATCACTCCCTCCACGCCCCCAGCTCTATGGGGTTTTTTTGCTATTATAAGCAATGTTACGAAAATATTCTCATGCATAAAGCCCTTTGTATTTATCTGCTTATTTCCTTAGAACACATGAATAGAAGTGAAAATATATTGCTGGTTATTAAAGATTATTACAAATATGTGTTATTTTAATCACTATATAATATTGCATTGATGTACCTATATAAAGTGTATTTACTTGCTTATTTGATAAATTTTTCATAATTTTTTGGAGCGGTCACTTACTAGCTATTCTGAAGAGTAACTGAAATAATCCTTTCAAAAGTATTTTGTAAGTTCATTATAAGTAAAAATATTTATTTGTGTTATTTTATTAAGAAACAATAATAATAAAGTGATACAACTGCCATATGTTAATTTCACATCCCAGTGAGCATGGTAATATAAGGAGAGGCATGTGCATGCATGCTAAGTCCCTTCAGTCGTGTCTGACTTTGTGAGACTCTATGGATTGTAGCCTGCCAGATTCCTCTGTCCATGGGATTCTCCAGAGAAGAATACTAGAGTGGGTTGCCATGCTCTCCTCCAGGGATCGAACCCGTGTCTCGTCTGTCTCCTGCATTGGCAGGCAGGTTCTTTACCTCCAGCACCACCTGGGAAGGCCAAGGAGAAGCATAATGCATTTGAATAAGCAACATGCAACTGTGGAGCTACAGGGTGAGGTGTGGTGACAGCCACATGTCCTATTTTGCCCAGGACAGGCTGGTGTTTATGCCTATTTATTCTGGAGTCTTTGCTATCATGCTCCCTTTCATTCTCAGGATCGGGCTATTAAACAAAAAGTCATGTGGCCATCGTGCACTCCATTACTCATATCCTACTCTTTGCAGCCCCATGAACCGTAGCCCACTAGAGTCCTCTGTCTGTGGGATTTCCCAGGAAAGAATACTGGAGTGGGTTGCCATTTCCTACTCTAGGGGATCTTCCCCACTCAGGGATCAAACATGAGTCTCTTGCATCTCCTGCATTGGCAGGTGGATTCTTTACCACTGGGCCACCCAGAAAGCCCCATGGCCACCCTACTTGTGAGTAAATGAACCATGTCCCAAATCTTGGAAAAGGCGTCCTTAATCTGTCCACTGATGCTGTCCTTCCTTTGTCTTCAGAAGAGCTAAGATAGGATACATTGCAAGTTATCTTTGTTAATGCACTTTGCCGTGATATAGTCCAGGCACCATCAATTATTCCTTCATACCTTATACAACTTTGTCAGTTTAAGGCTGCTTTTCATGTAATTATTCTTGCTTCACAGACTAGTTACCATCTTCTGCCTCTCCATTTGATCCAGGCTGAAGGACCACAGTGTATGCCCTTCCATCCCACATTGCAAAGGTTCAGAAACATTCTTCAGAGAACCAGAACCATTATCAGGATAGCGCTGATGTTAGTGATGGGCAATGGCAACCCACTCCAGTACTGTTGCTTGGAAAATCCCATGGACAGAGGAGCCTGGTAGGCTGCAGTCCGTGGGGTTGCTGAGGGTCGGACACGACTGAGTGACTTCACTTTCACTTTTCACTTTCATGCATTGGAGAAGGAAATGGCAACCCACTCCAGTGTTCTTGCCTGGAGAATCCCAGGGACGGGGGAGCCTGGTGGACTGCCTTCTATGGGGTCACACAGAGTCGGACACGACTGAAATGACTTAGCAGCAGCAGCAGCATGCATTCTAACAATGACTCATATTTTCGCGTTTGTCATACAGAAAGATAAAAATCACTCTTTAAAGCATTCTATATAAAAACACCAAACACTGAATCTTTTCACATGTTCTATAATCACTCCCAAAATGGAGTCAGATAAGGTGATAATTTGTTCTTCTCTGCCGCAGACACATGAAAGGGGAACCATCTCCATAACCTTTGCTCATTAACCTCGGACTAAATAAAACTCCCAGCCACTTTTTCATCACCAGTACAAGCTGCCGTTAGCCTGCAAGAAGTGTCACTTGACGTGTTTTACATTTCTGAAAGCAAAATAATGTCATTTTGAAATGCCTGGTAGGAAATTCCACGAGAACAACCTTCTCTGATAATTAACCACACTGGTGAGTCAAAGGCTGTTGGCTTTTCCTCAGGATACCTCACTATCCAACAGCATCCAAGTTAATTAACAGACATAATGCCCACTTCCTCGCTGGTCTCACTGCCTAATTAGAACCGCATGTGTTGGTTCGCATCAAAGCCATTCTACCTCAGCCCACCCCCCAGTTTTTCTGTTAGCAGTTCCCATAGGCGGGCTCTGGGTTTCCATTCCCTTCCTTTTCATGCCAGATAACTTCTTCACAGAGGGTGTGAGACGGTGAGGCACGGTCTCATTTCATTGTCATTATGGAATGGCCCAGTCAGAGCCAAAGAGAGTGGAAATCGCACACTAATTTCGGCACATATCTGGTGTTCTCGGAAATTGATCGCTGTGTGACTAAATTACAAGTACCAAGGAAACAATCAGTGAGACCTTCTGCCTCCTGGCAGCCTGACGTCCCCCACAGCTGGCCTTTCCCCGGCAGCCACTTCTAATGGCCCTTTTAATCACAGTCATTAACAGCAGGGGACCCTCAGTAACATCTCATGCTTTTAGAAAACAATGTGAACATGGCGTTGGAGACATAAGTATTTGGATTTTCTCAGGATAAAGCATTTGAAGTGTTTGGGTTCTACATTTGAGCTGGTTTCTCTGAAAACATATCCCAGTGCTACTTATAAATTAGTGGTCTCACAAATAAGCCTTAAAGGGGAAAACAGCTAAATGCAGCTGAATTCTTTAAATTAGGATTTTTTCCAAAGATGTGTCCAAAGCAGTGACTTTCTTCTTTAGAATCTCATCTTTTAATATAAAATATCAAATACCAGGGCTTCCCTGGTGACTCAGGTGGTAAAGAATCTGCCTGCAACTCAGGAGACCTGGGTTCGATCCCTGGGTTGGGAAGACCCCCTGGAGGAGGGCATGGCAACCCACTCCAGTATTCTTGCCTGGAGAATCCCATGGACAGAGGAGCCTGGCGGGCCTCAGTCCATGGGGTCGCAGAGAGTCCAACATGACTGAGCAACTAACACACATGTCAAACTCCTAGTAATGAATTTGTTAACTATTTTGTTCTATGGACCCCTTTGGCAGCTTGATAAAAACTTCAGACATTATCTTTGAATGTGCTCAGTCCCTCAGTGGTGTCTGACTCTTTGCAGCCCCATGGACTGTAGCCCATCAAGCTCTGCTGTCCATGGAATTTTTTAGGCAAAAATACTGAAGTGGGGTTCCACTTCCTACTCCAGGGAATCTTCCTGACCCAGGGAGGATGGAACTCATGTCTCTTGCATCTCCTGCATTGGCAGGCAGATTCTTTACCACTAGCGCCACCTGGGGATTATCCTCGAATAATATTTTCTAAAAGCACAGAATTAAATACATCAAATTCAAAAGAAATCTAGCCTTCAAGACTCATCTCAGGTATCATTTCAGTTCAGTTCAGTTGCTCAGTCGTGTCGACTCTTTGCGACCCCATGAATCACAGCACGCCAGGCCTCCCTGTCCATTACCAAATCCCAGAGTTCACTCAGACTCACGTCCATCGAGTCAGTGATGCCATCCAGCCATCTCATCCTCTGTCGTCCCCTTCTCCTCCTGCCCCCAGTCCCTCCCAGCATCAGAGTCTTTTCCAATGAGTCAACTCTTCACATGGGGTGGCCAAAGTACTAGAGTTTCAGCTTTAGCATCATTCCTTCCAAAGAAATCCCAGGGCTGATCTCTTTCAGAATGGACTGGTTGGATCTTCTTGCAGTCCAAGGGACTCTCAAGAGCCTTCTCCAACACCACAGTTCAAAAGCATCAATTCTTCGGTGCTCATCCTTCACAGTCCAACTCTCACATCCATACATGACCACAGGAAAAACCATAGCCTTGACTAGACGGACCTTTGTTGGCAAAGTAATGTCTTCACTTTTGAATATGCTATCTAGGTTGGTCATAACTTTCCTTCCCAGGAGTAAGCGTCTTTTAATTTCATGGCTGCAGTCACCTTCTCAGGTATCATCACCGCCCAAAAACCTTACCTGAGTCCCCAGATAAGGCTCAGTACCTCCCATCTGCATCCTGTAGCCACCTACATTTAAAAACATTGTACTAAAATTATTTTTATGTCTTCCCCATTGGACTATCAGCTTATGGAAAGAAGCCTGTCTGATTAATCATCATGCCATATGCCCCACACACGGGGAAAGTTGGGAAATATATGTTCGACTGAACTCATCTGAAGTTAATAATTTATGTGCTCTCTGTGGGCTGGAACTGTGTCTGTATTCTATTATTATATACAGTATTTATATCACAGACCACGCTTCATAATATTTATTGATGAATAAATAAATAAGTTGCAGTCAAGACTGAGGGCATAGATGGAAGAAGGCTCTCAAAATGCCTCTCTCGGTACATTTAAAAAGACAACTATTTATCAGCACAAATGTCTCCCTCAGCAGCGGGACACTGATGAGCGGTAATGAAAGAGGCTGCCTGATCCATAGGCTACACTAAGGGGGAAATGAAATCAGTGACTAACGAGTGTCATTTCCGGGACACAGCACACTCTGCAGAGAGAAAGTCAGCTTCCGTATGAGGTCTCTGGTCCAGACAGGAGCTCCAGATGTATGTCTCTTCCCTGGATTCTATTCCTGGACTCGAAGAAGAATGCTTTACTTCTGCAACCAGGAAAAAAAGCATACGAATCCAGCATTGTCTAACTTTGCTTGAGTCTCACAGAAAGGCAGCAGCTTATACGTAAGACTGAAAACCACATTCTCACTGAGAGGACCCTGAGGTTCTTCTCTGTTCTGTGCAGTACTAATACCTGATAGCTTTGAAATGCATCTGTCACTCTCGTGTCAGAAAGCCTCTCCTCGGTGTCTTGGTATTTCTGTGTTTGTGTGTAAATGTCTGCTGTGGCAACATGGCTGCCTGCTGCTTTAAGGTTCGGGCTCGTCTTTCTCTGGGGGCTTCCCAGGTGGTTCAGTGGTAAAGAATCCGCCTGCCAATGCAGGAGACACAGGAGACACAAGTTCGATTCCTGGATCAGGCAGATCCCCTGGAGGAGTAAGTGGCAACCTGCTTCAGTGTTCTTGCCTGGGAAATCTCATGGACAGAGGAGGCTGGCGGGCTGCCATCCATGGGGTCTCAAGAGTCCGACACGACTGAGCACACATGCAGTCATGGTGGCATCTTACTCTGAGAGTGTTCCCCTCCGGAAAGAAAGGCACATCTCAGAGATGCGCCGACTCATCTTTTAATACGCAAACTGCACTTTCAAATCCCAATATACACAGCCTCTGGGTTAGCCAAGTTAAGTAGAACTGTTTAAACTTCTGCCTAAACAGATTAGAGTGGATGAGTGCAAAAATGCAAACTAAACTAAAGATAAAACTTTAAAATATTTTCTATATTCCCACAATAACAAAAAGAACAAGTCAAACAGGATATGTATTTCTAGGAATTTTTAAAACCCATCCGTGATCTGAACTAAATGAACAAAATTACTAAAAGAAGATAAAAGATCCATAGATGCTTTTAATGCCGGCAGGGCAATAGGGAAAGAAGAAATCTGCCACAGGGAAGAGGAAGGGAGAAGGTGGCCGAACTCTTAAAGGACATTGAATAGATAAACCTGGTCTGAAGAGATAAAGTAGAATCTGAAGATGCCCCAGTCAAAAAATGAATCTGAACCCATCAGGGATAACTTTGCCAGAGACTAGGATCCAAGCTGGAGAATAAGAGACGTCTTTAGCAGGCATTCCAGGCCATCACAGAGTACATGGCAGCAGCTTCCGAAGGTCAAGGGCAGAGCAGGAGAGCTAAGAGAAATACCAGTGTGCAACCTGGGGCTTCACGTGGTGCCCCAGAATGGCCCTTCAGGGGCTGGGCCAGGGCGGCAAGGTGTCTGTTGGTCTTCTGTGCCACAGAAAGTCAAGCACAGCTCATGGGAGGAAAGAGATTCTCTACAGTGCTTATAAAAGTTCTGGCATCAGGGCTTAAAGCAGAACGAGATCTCCTATGATTAGAAAAGCTGGAGGAACTTCCCTGAGAGTGGTTAAGACGCCAGTGGCTAAGACTCTGCTTCCAGTGCAAGGGACGTGGGTTCGATCCCTCATCAGGAAACTGAGATCCCATGTGCTGTTGTGTCCCAACCCCTCCAAAAAGAAAAGCTAGAGTCTAGGCTTCAAAGAAAAGAGATATTTCTAGAGGTTCACCATGCTCAGATTCAAAGCCCTGCTAAAGGAAGAGACCCGATCCTTCCCCTCAGAACATTTGAGATTAATGGTGAACTGAATCCCGTTAAAAACCGCAGCAAAGCACAGCTCCACCTCAGTTACAGGTTAATTTGACTCAACTCTCCACACGATTTAAAAGGAAAAGAGTCATTCCCTCTTCTGGGAGTGTTATTTAATTTGGTCTCTTATACACAGATGTCTGGCATACAATTTTTAAAATTATGCAAAATTCAATGAAGCATGAAGATGTGCTCCATAGTCAAGAGAGGAAATAGTCAGAAAAAGTAGAACCAACCACAGAAATGAAGAGTACTGGGCACAAACTTAAGAATAATTGTAATCATTGTAAAACATATTTTAAATAATGGAAACAATGCATTGTTTAAACAGGGCGTTTAAACAGGGATGAAAGCCTTGAAAAAGTACCAGGCAGAAATACTAGAAAAAAAAGTGCTATCAGGATTGACTAAGTGTTTCAATGGGTTAATAAAAGAGTGAACAGCAGAGCAAAGCATTAGTGATCTTGAAAGGACATCATTGTAAACTGTTCAAACAGAAACACAAAGTGTGAAAAAGTGAAGATTAAACATCAGGACAACGTCAGACAGTCCGACACACGTAACTGGAATCCAAGCAGGAAGCAAAAGAAAGAATGCGGTAGAAGAGATACTTGAAGACATAACAGTTGAAATTTTTCCAAAATTGATGAAAAATATCAAACCACACATTCAAAAAGCACAGTGAATTCCAAGTAGGATCACTACAAAGAAAACCATACATAAGCAAATCATGGTCAAAGTGCTGAAATTCAAGATGAAGTAATTTTAATATCTGACAGGAAAAAAGATTCATCGCATGCAGGAGAACAATGATGAGAATGAGTCTGACTTCTCCTTCAAAAATAACGGAGGCCAGGAAACAAGGGAATGAGCCCTGTAAAATACTGAAAGAAAACCTGTGCCAAACTCATATTCTGTATCTAGCAAATCATCGGACGGCATCACCGACTCAATGAACAAGAGCCTGAGCAAGCTCCAGGCGACAGTGAAGGACAGGGGCCTGGTGGGCTGCAGTCCACGGGGTCTCAAAGCGTCAAATACGACTCAGCAAGTAAACAGCAACACGACAGCAAAAATAATAAGGGCAAAAAAAATGACATTTTCAGGAAGATGCTGCTGCTACTGCTGCTAAGTCGCTTCAGTCGTGTCCGACTCTGTGCGACCCCATACACGGCAGCCCACCAGGCTCCCCTGTCCCTGGGGTTCTCCAGGCAAGAACACTGGAGTGGGTTGCCATTTCCTTCTCCAATGCATGAAAGTGAAAAGTGAAAGTGAAGTCACTCAGTCATATCCAACCCTCAGCGACCCCATGGACTACAGCCTACCAGGCTCCTCCATCCATGGGATTTTCCAGGCAGGAGTACTGGAATGGGGTGCCATTGCCTTCTCCTTCAGGAACATGAAAGCCTGATAATTCATCTCCAGCAAACTAGCAGCAGGAGCTGTGGAAATGAAGATCAGCTGTGAGATGATTTAGAAAGAAAACGCTAACATTAAGAAGTTGTCATTACCAAGACAAGCCAGAAAACTTGCCACCCCTCAAATTGAGCTGTGGCAGGAAGCGAGCC
>NW_011494637.1:265153-265941 GCF_000754665.1 Bison bison bison | reverse complement strand
CGGTGGCAGGAAGGGAGCCACTCCCCCAAGGGTAGTCAGTGGTGCCTTGAGGTACCACAGCCTGAAGCAGACTCCATTCCAGCAGGTCCTGACTGCATGAATGTGGACTGATATTCTCAAACCATTGTCTCTGTTGCTGCCACCTTCCACAGGTTCCACAGTGCTTGAGTCAGTGATTGAAGAGCTCTGAGAGATCAAAAACACTTACCTCGTGGCTCAGAGGGTAAAGCCTCTGCCTGCAATGCTGGAGACCCGGGTTTGATCCCTGGGTCAGGAAGATTCCCTGGAGAAGGAAATGGGAAGCCACTCCAGTACTCTTGCCTGGAGAATCCCATGGCCGGAGGAGCCTGGTATGCTACCATCCATGGGGTCGCAAAGAGTTGGACACAACTGAGCGATTTCACTTCACTCACCTTTAAAGTAACAGTTCAAGGGTGGAGTTTCTGATAATCTTTCTGATAAGAGATCACAACCATTTGGCCCTTTACAGAAGCGTTTCTGTTTGTGGGAGCTGGGAGATTGTAATTTTCTGTATCTAGATATAAAAATGATCAGAAAAAGCATCTAGGGACTTCCTGGTGGTCCACTGCCTAAGCCTCTGCACTCCCAACGCAGGGGGCCTGGGCTCGATCCCCGATCATGGAACTAGATCTCACTAAGAGCTCCAGTACTGCAACGAAAGGTCCTGAGTGCTGCAAAGAAGAGAGCAGATGCTGCATGCCACGGCTAAAACCAAGTAAATAAATAAAAATGAATATTAAAAAGAAAAAGCGCATCCCTCAGATCTC
>NW_011494637.1:254186-265053 GCF_000754665.1 Bison bison bison | reverse complement strand
CAGATCTCGGTAGTTGATATCTTCAGAAAGCGTTGTTGTTGTTCAGTCACTGAGTCGTGTCCGACTATTTGCGACCCTATGGACTGCAGCATGCCCGACTTCCCTGTCCCTCACTATCTCCCAGAGCCTGCTCAAACTCATGTCCGTTGAGTTGGCGATGCCATCCAACCATTTCATCCTCTGTCGTCCCCTTCTCCTCCTGCCCTCAATCTTTCCCAGCATCAGGGTCTTTTCCAGTGATTCGGCTCTTCACATCAGGTGGCCAAAGCATTGGAGCATTACCAGATCCCAATACAGTCCATTTGGATCAAGGAGAGGTGTGATAAAATGGTCAATTTAAATTTATAATGTCTTCTTGGACTCAGTTGGCATCTAGAAAACCTAATTCTACAACAGATTAGGCAGGGCTGTGCTCAGCAAGAATAAGCCAGGTAGAACCGAAGAAGAACAATCCTGAAAGCTGAGAAAGTTCAGGCATCCTTGGTCATGGGGACAGGAAAGGAGGGGGCTGTAGAAGCACCAGCTGGAAGTAGCACTGACTGGAAGTCACCTTCAGAGATGGTACTGAAGCTGGCTGCCTCAAGAGTTCTGCTGGGTGCAACATGGACCATCCCGCTGGTGTGCTCACCCTGACCTTGAAACTCTTCAGTGCTCAGTTACTAACAACTTTAATTAGCCGTCTTTTTAAGATGTATAGTATCACGTTCAGTTGTATTCAACTCTTTGCGACCCTGTGGGCTATAGCCACCAGGCTCCTCTGTCCTTGGGATTCTGCAGGCAAGAATACTGGAGTGGGTTGCCATGCCTTCCTCCAGGGGATCTTCCTGACCCAGGGATTGAACCCGTGTCTCCTGCTTTGCAGGTGAATTCTTTACCACTGAGCCACCTCGGAAGCCCCGAGTGGCATTTAGATAAGCCCTTACCTCTATGCCTTTCTCGGTACTTGTAATCTATTGTCACCTAATCTACACAGAACTTCTAACATCTGTGTATCCCCTCATTTATATCAAGTTCTTCACCTAACAAATAAACAAATTGAGCAAAAGATTTCTGAGGCAACAGAACATGTTATCCGCCTCAGGCTACATGTGGCTAATGTGTACAAGAGACATTAGGCCTCTTTGGAACAAAAATCATTGATTATTTCAAGAATGCCAAGTTTGGGATGCAAGACATATTCTATGTCTTTTATTGCTACCGTTCTCTAGAGAATCAGAGTAATATTTGCCAGCTCTAGAATGTTTTAGCACCAATTCTCAACTAATTCAGCTTATTTTTCAGCAAGCCAACCTCTACTAACGACGTATTAAATTTTGATTCTTTTTTTTTATATGATTACTCCAGGGAGACATTCAAAGTAGACCTTTTAATAAGGGTTAGCTATACTGCTGCTAGAACACCATGAGATGTCATTTCACTTGAGAGGATATTTTTCCAGAAAGACACACTTTAATGACTGGTCAAACATACTAACCACCTTATCTTTGCTTTGGGCCATATAACTAATTTAGATAGTCATTAGCTTCTAGGTAATAGAAGAGCGTGTGCGGGAATATCAACTGAATACCAAATCAGGCCCCAAAATGCCTTCCCCTGTGGTTATCTCCAAGAAAAATACCAGCTTACAAACCAGAGAGAGCTGGAAACTGGGTCTTTTACCGGGCATTGTGATTCAAATTCAAAGGAGGTTGTATAAGTAAATTGTTAAATATAAGTAACTTAAGGCTCACTTTTGATCTGATCGCTCTAGAGCAGGAGTCCCCAACCTTCAGGATCCAACGCTTGATGATCTGAGGTGGAGCTGACTTAATCATAGAAATAAAATGGACAGTAAATATAATACGCTTGGATTATCCTGAAACCATCCCCCTACCCCCAACCCAGTCCGTGGAAAAACTGTCTTCCATGAAACAATTCCCTGGTGCCAAAAAAGGCTGGGGACCTCTGCTCTAGATAGACTAGACTTTGATTGCACTCGGAGATAGTCTGCAGATTCTGATGCTGTGCATCGATGAAGACAGGGTCTAGGTCCTTACTGTAGGCGTCCCCACCTCACCCCAGCCTTGATGCTGGTGACTGCCCCTTCCTCCACATCTTCCCTGGTACCCTTCTTGGTGCCCTGTCCAGCCCTCTTTCGATCCCATCTTCACAGTCCACATCACAGGCTCATCTTCTACCCACCTTTTACTTCTGGTGGTTGCAAGGGGACCATTCCTGGTCCTTGTCTCTTCTGAGATCAAGTCCTTCTTTGGGCTGCCTCATTTATTCCTATAGTTCTGTGCCCTGTCTATGGTGGATGTACCCAAGTCTTGTGAGGCCATTCTTTGGAGCCCCAGGTTGGCACTTCACATTTCCCACTGGGTGCCTCCACTTGGAATTCTCATAAGCACGTCAAGTCAAAATATCCATTTGTTGTTCAGTTGCTCAGTCACGTCCAACTCTTTTCGACCCTATGGACTGAATCACATCAGGCTTCCCTGTCCTTCACCATCTCTGAGTTTGCTCACACTCATGCCCATTGAGTCGGTGATGCCATCCAGCCATCCAGATATCTACACTGGAACTCATTTTTCTGTCTGTTCCGTCACATACCTTCAGTCCTGCCCCTGCCTCCTCTTTTCTCAGTCTCTGCAGTGAGCAGCATGTGTGATCATCCATAGGCTTATTCCAGACTCATCCCTAGTAGCGGATTGACTGCTGATTGATTCCACATCTGCTCTTTCCTATTTACTCAGGATTCCCCATCCTTTGCCTCAACTTCTATAACAACCTACTGTCTTCCTCCCTACAATGTGTTCCCCACTAATCAATCCTTTATATCCAGAGCTCTGCTCCTTCCTCTGAGCCAGTGGTCAACAAAACTCTTTGTCCTTCCCTGAGGACAAATTTGACCTTCAGCTCTGCTCTCGGGGGAGACCTGATGAAGATGGAATGTTTATTGAGCTAGTAGTCAGCAAGTGCTGATGATAAAAAATGACTCGTGATTGGTACATTGCATCTTGACAGCTGAGACTGTGAATGAACCATAAGTGCCCAGCAGAGAAGCCACATGCTGTGAACTTCCCTGGATGTCATGCTTGTTGAGGTAGAGGATACACCTTCTATAGCCTGGAGAACATCCATGGATCTCTTACTGACATAGTTGGGGCTTAAGGCTTCTATCCAGATTGGCAACCTCACTCACCATCCTGGTCTTGCTCCCTAAGCTGAGGTCACTGAGGTTCAAGGAAATATCCTCTGATCCTCCCCGCTAGCACATGCTTTCCTGTCCTATATCCTTCTAAGTGGATCTGGTGACAAAGGTGGTTGTTGCTGTTGTTCAGTTGCTCAGTTGTGTCTGACTCTTTGTGACCTCATGGACTGTAGCACACCAGGATCCCCTGTCCTTCACCATCTCCTGGAGTTTGCTCAAACTCATGTCCATTGACCAGTGCTTCCATCCAGCCATCTCACCCTCTGTCGCCCCTTTCTCCTCCTGCCCTCAATCTTTCCCAGCATCAAGATCTTTTCCAATGAGTTGGCTCTTCACATCAGGTGGCCAAAGGATTGGAGCTTCAGCTTCAGCATCAGTCCTTCCAAAGACTGTTCAGAGTTGATTTCCTTTAGGATTGACTGGTTGATCTCCCTTCAGTCCAGGGGATCCTCAAGAGTCTCTTCCAACACCACAATTTGAAAGCATCAGTTCTTTGGTGCTCAGTCTTCTATGTGGCCCAGCTCTCACATCTGTACATGACTTTTGGGAAAACCACGGTCACAGGCACTCTTCCCTGAAGACACGTGGTGCCATCAAGCCCTCCTCACCCAGACATAAATAATTTTTTCATTGCAACCACTGTAACTTCACAAAATAGCACAGATCACGATTTTATCATCAACTTTGATTGTACTACCTTCAAATTTGTATCCCACTCTAAGCAGGAAACTTCTTGAGGAGCGAATCGATTGCTCTTCATATTTGTTCCTACAGTTCCTTCTGTGCCTGCTTCACCCTGGGGGTACACAGTGACAGCTGAAGGACCGGGTGGATGTATGGTTGAATTGAGGAGAATGGGATCTATGATTTGATGGATAAATGTACCCCTCACAAATAGTCAACAGCCATTCTCCTACCCAAAAAGGTTTCAGCAGCACCAAGAAACTGCTTTCAATGTAGTAGCTATTTCTGCTGACCCACTTCTGCACCTGAAACTTCCCATTAGGGGGTAAGTTGTTGAAAGCCCTTGTTGAGTTGTGAAGGGGAAGGAGGCAAGGATAAAATGAAGTGTAACCATTATAACTGTAGCAAAACATACCACATTAGCTGGTTTCCTAGAACCCTGGAGAAATCTACTCATCAGTAGAAAGTTCCAAACAGAAGTGAGAAAGTTGGGGGAAACTGAGTTTTCGAGGGAGTCCCGGGGCAGACGGGTAAGAGTGGATCTCTGAGAGTCTGGACTCTGGCAGTCCTGGGACCCTGCAGGCTGGAAGTTCCAGGCATTCCTATAAACAGATCAGAGATTCAGGAAATTCCCTTTCTCACAATTTCCCTTCGAATCAGCACCCTGCCCTCCATCCATGAGAAATGTTGGCTATATTTGCAGTCAGACCCCTGGTTTACTCCAACAAGTACATAGCTTGAATCTTCTAAAAAAAAAAAAAAAAATCTAAAACCAAATAGGTCATTTATTTTGCACTGTGTGTGCATGCAAAGTCATTTCGGTCATATCTGACTCTTTGCAACCCCATGGACGATAGCCCACCAGGCTCCTCTGTCCATGGGATTCTCCAGCCAAGAATACTGGAGTGGATTGCCACGACCTCCTCCAGGGGATCTTCTCTACCCAGGGATTGAACCCAAGTCTCTTACGTCTGCTGCATTGGCAGGCAGGTTCTTTACCACTAGCACCACTATATGCCAGAATTACTATTCACTTCACATGCGCTTCTGAGAATGTTCTCATGATTAAGAGAGAGTTCGCCACTTCCTGGAGGTCGTGGACTGGCAAGAAGAGAGCCCCACAGACACACCTACCATCATTGGGTTTCCAGTGTTATTAACCAGGGGCACAATCTTGCTTGCGATGCTCGAGTCACCAGGGCTGGAGGGGGTCTCGCCATCTCACGTTTAGCCGCATCACCTCTGAAAGTAGCCTCCCTTGGCCTCCAGGTCCCCACCGGGGTGCTGGGCTGCAGGCGAGACTCTCTGAGCAGGGCAGGTGCTTGCTGGCTCTAGAGAGCCGCCTCCTCTCTCCTGGGGCGGCAGACCTGGCTGGCGTTTTCTCAGTCCCGCCCCTGCTGCAGACGGACGAATAGGTTTGAGGTTATCCCAATAAGGGTGTTTACTGTGGCTTTAACAAGACACCAAACGGGCTTTTGGTGATTATAAGGTTGCGACCAAAGCTGTAGTGAGTCACACTAACCGCGTGCTCCATGCTTTCCCCCAAATGTACGGATTTCTGGCAGCCTTCCTCCTTTGACCAGCCTGCCTGCCCGCAGTCTACCGCACGTACAGACCGCGCAGAACCCAGCAGACATGGAGTTGCTGTGACAGTAAACACGAAGCTAATAAATTTAGTGCCCGTGGCTCCGCGCAAGAAACAAACAAACAAACAAACATATATTTTCAGCATAACCTTTGTACTTAATGGTGGAGATGTTTTTGTGCCTTGAAAATGCTCTTTTGCTATTAAACCAAGGGTAATCATACTTCATTTCAGTAGAGGAAGGAAATAATTGATGTTTTTACATTACTGAGCGTTCGGTCTAAACCGCGGCTCTGCAGTAAACAGCATGCAGACATTTTAGGAGACAGGGAGCCTGTGGGAGGTGGACAGACCGCTGCCTCCGCCTCGGCAGGGGTCTCAGCCCTGGAATCATGCTCTCCCGGCTTCTCATCAGCTGCGCTGATGGCTCATCACTCGGGGCACGCCAGATGCCCGATGAAAGTGCCTGACAATCCTTTCTACTTAATAATTAAAATTTCAATCATACTCTCCAATAATGACCATGATTAGAGAATGACAACGCGTTTTTAAAATCTGTAAGTGGCATAAGAGACACCTGACCTTCTTCAGCTAGAAAGGCAGCCTCCCTGAGATTTATTTCTGTCCTGTCCCCAAAGCTTTCCTTAAAGGGGACGGCCTTATTTTAAGCCAAGGAAATCTGAATGTCGGGCAAGATGTATTTCTCTCTCTCTTCTTCTCAGTGTTCTTATAACAGGCTATAGGATTCTATTTTTCTCTCTGGAGTTTCAAGCATCCCAGGTAATTCAGAAGGTAGTCATTTTCTGCATGATAGTTCAGCTTGGGTCCCGTAATAGCCCGCAACCTTTGAAATACCGAATCTCGTTTTTTGCAGATCTTCTGATTATTATTATTGTCTCTCCAAATAGCTACAAAGGAAGGACAGAAGAAGACTGTCTTTTAAAAAAAAAAAAATAAACTTTTGTATGTGGTTGTCTATAAGATGCTGGCCTCCTCATCATGTAGGTTTAAGTAGTGTGATAAAGCACATATGGAATTGATTGGTAGTTTTCAGTCTCTGTATTTTCAGAATCTCTCTCTCCTCTAGAAGCACATTTGTAGCTACCAGTAGGTTTTTATATTTCTTGATTGTGCCCTCTGCCCTTTCAGGAGCTTTATGTAACATACCTTGGGCCCTCAGATTACACAGCGTTTGTTAATTCATCCATCCCTCCATTTACCCATCCATCCCTCATCCCATACGTACACTGCGCAATCAAGCAGGACCAGTGTCCTGCGCACTCGATATAAACAGGAATCTTGAATTATTTGTGAAACCTATGTGCCCTTTAAGAATATAGTTGCATCATCAAAGAGTAATTAGAAAAGGGGAATCCTATTTAAATACTAACACTGTTGACTCTGTTGACATTTTTGGTAGAAATTATTAGAGTTCTGTGTTCAGTGGGGATGCCTTGAGAGTTGGTGTTAGTAAAGGATCTTACAGATGTATAAGATCTTATAGGTGGGTATACTCAAATCCGAATGTTTTTTCTCTTTGGGCAGTATACTGTCCTGCCCTTAATCCTGTTCCTTTTCAGGCAGGATTAAAGCTGATGAAGTAGGAGAATGGAGGAGACTTTCACTTCCCCTAGAGGTCAACGTTTTCCTTAGAAAAATGTTCTGGAAATATTCATGTTGAAATGAAAGAAACTGTGAACACACATTGCCGAAAATCGTCAGTGTTTGCTGCTCTGCTGTATATTATAATGAGTTAAATTACATGTGTTTATTTCTATTCATCTAATATTTCTGGAACTTCTGTAAGGGACCCAATGTGACTGATTTAGCTAGAATAGTGACTACACATGTAGATCTCTATATCAAAAGGGGTGATTAAGAATTTTTCATCTGAAAGACTTTCATTTGAAATTTTTCTACTCATTAGGTGGTAATTAGTGGGCAGATTTAAATAGCGAATTATTTATTCAGCAAATAAATTGATGTCTGCTATGTGCCCAACTCCTTTGAGTTGGAATCACCACCATGGCAACTATAAATAAGATTCAGTTGGTCCTGCATGGATTGCCATGAAGAACCTAGTCAATGTCCCAGCTAAAATTTGTTTACAGTGCAATTACAAGCAAGCTGAGAAGAGAGTCCTCCAAATTATATGGAGCCTAACCTAAAATAATTGTTTGGGTGATACAATAGTTTCCTTAGTAGCTAATCATCTTTCGCCTTTGAAAAGATTTAGAATTAAGTAGAGAAATGCTTGGCTGCCCTCTTCACTGTGTGTGATTACCGACCAGATTTTTCATTTTCATTTTGATGTGGATTCCTATGGAACATGAGACTCCTTGTCAAGCACTGGCCATTATGAATGCCACAGCCCAGAATGTTTTCTGAGCCAAGTTATGTCTGACTCTTTGCGACAGGCTCCTGTCCATGGGATTTCCCAGGCAAGAGTGCTAGAGTGCGTTGCCACTTCCTTCTCCAGGGGATCTTCCCAACCCAGGGATCGAACCTGCATCTCCTGCATTGGCAGGTGGATTCTTCACTACTGGGCCACCAGGGAAGCATTTTTTGTGTTACCTCCTTCCAACAAAATAAGCTTTCTGTGGGGCACCTAATGAGCAATGATAGAATACGTAAGGATGGATGAAAAAAGTCTTCTTCTTTTACTTTTGTAAACCTTGAAACCTGATTTGCATCGTTTCATGTTTGTTTGGTTGGCTTTTTCCCTGATTACTTGTGTTTCAAGTTCTCTTTGACAGCAAATGACTCAGGTTGACACTGACTTTGCTTAGAGGACACACTAAATCTTGGGACAAAATCCAAATGTCAGAATTTGAAACTAGAGTGTTGCTTTTTTATATTGACAGAATTGACTAAGCATACAAATTCTAAATTGCAAGTATAAATCAAGTAATTGTAGCAATAATACATGGAGCTTCCTTTCTGTCAGGTTGGTCCAAATCGATAACCACAAACCATGTATCCAAGATAACGCTCCTACCTGAGCCCTGATAGCCTCATTCATAAGCCCATAGGTAAGCCGTCCACCCCAGAATAGTGACTGTCCTCTCTGTATTGACCCTTTGTCTCTTTATTTTGAACAGACAAGGTCTCAGGCCCACTGCCGTTTTAGTGTGACCTGGGGGAGAAAACTCTGGTCTTCCTGAATCGCACAAGACCCAGAACCACCCTCTGGTTTGGATGCCTTTATTTTAAAACAATAAACCCATTCACTGGGAAGATGATCTTGGACTCTGGCTTATAAGGACTGTCAGGCACATAGATGAAAGGAACAGCTAAAAGTCCCGGGACTCTCAGCTACCCAGACTTCCAGGGTCACGTCTGCAACCAGAGATGCCTTGGTTCCTTCCCCTGCTGATTATGAGAAAGCCGATCAAAAAATTTTGCACATAAATGTGTAACAGAAGTGCCAAGACTTGGATAGAGAAGATACACATGAACCTCAGAAGAGATGCTAGCAGTAGCACTATGACTGTGATCTTTTACTTCTTGTAAATCTGAGCCATTACATGCCCCACCCCTGCCAGCAAATCCCTGGGGCTCAGATGGTAAAGAATCTGCCTGCAGTGCAGGAGACCCAGGTTCGATCCCTGGGTCAGGAAGATCCCCTGGAGAAGGGCGTGGCAACCCACTCCAGTATTCTTGCCTAGAGAATCCCCACAGACAGAGGAGCCTGGTGGGCTACAGTCCATGGGACCGCAAAGAGTCGGACACGACTGAGCGACTAACCTTTTCACTTTGCCAGCAAATCAGCATTTGTTAAACCTGAGAGGTGGGTCCATGAGGACTTATTACCTTAGGCTCTGTATTTTCTGTGTATTGAAAATATTTCATTATACACACACACATACACACACATATAGAGAGAGAGAGATGTGAAGAAATAAAGAAGGAATGGTACAGGAGTATTGAAGATTTTTCCAAAATTGTTTTCCTTACAGGGGCCTTTTCTAAACTTAAGCCAGTGGAGAGAAGTTATTCTTATTGAAAACAAAATGTAAATTTATTTCTACTGAGTTCAGATTCTGCAGGATTATGCCATTGGGAGTTTCAAAGTGAATTTTAGGTTTTAGCCACAGGACACCCTAGATGGAGCAAGTCGTAGAGAGCTTACAAATTTAGACACCCAGGGAACACTGGTCAATGAACAGTGGTCCCTCCTCGGAGTGAAAGAGCCGCACTCCCTTACCTTCGCAGGGACTCTGAGCTGTCCTGGTAGCAGGTAAGAGGTTGCTATAGCAACAGCTCAGTGTGTGGTGAGAAGGGAAATGGGATTAAGGAAGGATATTTTCCTTCTCTCGGTTCTTTCCATGGAGATCGTTAAGAAGTCACCTGACCTGCGCTGGAAGAAAAGAAATCCTATGTAGCCTGAAGAGGGGGAAAAAAAGCCCACCTGGGCATCTGGGGAGGGGAGATGTCCGGCACTGCAGAGCCGTCTCCACACGCAGCCAGGAATCGACCGTAGTGGGCTGGTTACTGTGGTCGGGGGCAGGGGCGGGGTAGGGAATTGATGGCGGGAGGATGGATGGATGGATGGATGGAGTGAAGTGGGGATTCAGAGAACAGGGAGCACTGCCTGCTGTGCACGCTTTGCCTCCCACACGTTCCCCCCTCTCTCCTGGCTCCCAATTCCCAGCGTAGGAGGAGGGTGCAAATGAGATAAGGATAAATTGTTTTATCTGTGGAGAGCTTTAATTTGATAGAAGGAAGAGGCTCATAAATCAGAGACAGACAAGAGGCTCCCTTTACTTTAAAGTGCAGTTTGGGTTAACAAGGTTAAAAATAGGCTGCTCCAGGAACAGGTATGAATTCCTTCCTGACACCCAAATGCACGTAATGTCCTAGTCCTGTACGCTTCTAAGCGATGTCCAGGCTGGCTCAGCCACTGGGCTCCGGGGTCACCAGAATCGGCGTTCTTGTGGGGCCTTCCCCTCCTGGGGATGGTCAGCGTCCCAAGCCTGGCCCCTCTGGGTCACTGTGGCTTGGTGGGAGTCCTGCAGCTCCTCCAAGTCACCTCTGGACTCCAAAAGCTCACCCAAAGCCCACGACCAAGGAAGGGGCTTTGTGTTCACCCCGGGCAGCCTCCAGCCCTGTCCCAGCTCCTGCAGCCCCCAGAGTTCTAAGTAACAACAAGGGGAGAGCTGGAAGCTGCCATCCTCAAGCCGCCCTTTGAGCGGCTGCGCTCTGGCATGGGTGCCTGCTTCCAGCTCTCCCTGAGAAAAGCTGCCTTCCTCCAGCCTCTGACCTCTCCCCCAGGCAGAGGAGCACACCCCACGGTGAGGGTTGCTCTCGAGAGGGTCAGGGAAGCTAATGGGCTGATGGCAGGAAGTCGGCTCGGCTAGCTTCTCACTGACTGATGGCGCTACACGCCCGCCTGGAAGCAGGCT
>NW_011494637.1:252638-254086 GCF_000754665.1 Bison bison bison | reverse complement strand
TTCGGGCTGCAAGCATGTGATTCACTGGGCCTCAGGGATGCTGCGCTCATCAGACATTGGAGATAGGCAGGCTGGGCAGCGCTGGGGGCCCTACTCTGCTGTCGGCCACTGGGATCGTAGCCAGTGCACTCTAAGATGCTTTCAAGTCCAGGAAATGGGTACAGGAGCCTTTGATCCTGGAGGAAGGTCATCTGTCTTTATTCCCATTCAGAACTGTCCTTTTGTAGGAGACAGGGGACGGTGGCCCTAGGGTCTCAGCTCGCTCTTCAGGAAGCCTGTGTCTGCCCCCTTGACCTGGCAGCCCGTTGTCCTTGGGCCTCTAGTAACTTCAGGCGTGTGTGCTCAGTCCCTCACCATGTCCGACTCCTTGTGACCCCACGGACTGTAACCCACCAGGCTCCTCTGTCCATGTTCTCCAGGGAAGAATACTAGAGTGGGTTGCCATTCCCTTCTCCAGGGTCTCTTCCTGATCCAGGGTTGGAACCCAAGTCTCCTGCATTGCAGGCGGATTCTTTACCACTGAGCCACCTGGGAAGCCCCTGGTAACTTCACTCCAGGCCAGATGCCCTCCCTCCCCCTGTCTGTTCTGAGCACCAAGACTGCCGCTCCGTTTGAGTTTCATTGTCCTCTGATTCCGAAGCCAGGCAGCCCCCAAATGGGATCAGAGTTTGGTTTCCATCTCCCTCTGCCCTGTCTGCTCAGGGTGAGGATGGCGCTGGTGGACATGTGCAGGCCTGTGGGGCTGTGGACATCGACTCTCCAGGATCATAGATGAATATAAGCACTAGCTATGGTTTTTCCAGTGGTCATGGACGGATGTGAGAGTTGGACCATAAAGAAAGCTGAGCATGGAAGAATCGATGCTTTTGAACTGTGGTGTTGGAGAAGACTCTTGAGTGTCCCTTGGACTGCAAGGAGATCAACCAGTCCATCCTAAAGGAAATCAGTCCTGAATATTCATTGGAAGGACTGATGCTGAAGCTCCAATACTTTAGCCACCTGATGGGAAGAACTGAGTCATTGGAAAAGACTCTGATGCTGGGAAAGATTGAAGGCAGGTGGAGAAGGGGACAACAGAGGATGAGATGTTTGGATGGCGTCACTGACTCAATGCACATGTGTTTGAGCAAGCTCAGGGAGACAGTAAAGGACAGGGAAGCCTGGCGTGCTGCAATCCATGGGGGCACAAAGAGTCAGACATGACTTAGTGGCTGAACAGCAACAACCTAGAAATAAAATACAGCATTCCAAAGACCCTAGTTAGCAAAGATCCTGCCAAGAATAAATGGAAATGCCAAATGGAGAGTTTTGTTTTCAGGCTTTTTAAAAAATAAAATAAATAACCATTACTTACCTTAGCAAAGCAAGAATAAATCCATTAAACTGATAACTTACACACACCTCTGGCCAAAGCCCCAGAAGCCTTTTTCTAAAGCAATTGAAATGCA
>NW_011494637.1:250951-252538 GCF_000754665.1 Bison bison bison | reverse complement strand
ACGTAAAGACTCTGCCCATACAGCATGCTAAGAGCGTTATTTCATCCATCATTGGAACAAACATCCCTGCCTCCGCCACTACAGAGCAGCTCTCGCCCAGGGCTCACCTGGGATCGGGAGCCCCACTACCCGCAGACAGGCCGAGCGCACTGAATTAGCCTCTCAGGAGGATCTTGGCTTTTCAGAGCACAGCCTCACCACATCAATTAATATTTCTTGATTGAACGCATGCTATACCTGTCCCACCAGCCAGGGTGCCGCGAGGACTTTGCAGAGCGTGGCGAGCGCTCAGCGAGCTGCTGGTTTATAGTTGAAATAGAAAAGCAATGGGCCGAAGCAGAATGCTGTTTGCAAGCCCGCCAGGTCTGATGCACTTGAGGGTTTGTGCACAGAAAAGTGCGTTGCTGGAGGCAGGTGGCTTTGTTGCTTCAGCCAAGCACATTCTAGATCTTGCTCCTATTAATCAGAGAATGTGTCTTTGTAGCGGAGAGTCTTGTTTGAGTCACTCGGTTGTGTCCCACTGTCTGCAACCCCATGGACTGTAATCTGCCTGGCTCCTCTGTCCATGGGATTTTCCAGGAAAGAATCCTGGAGTGGGTTGCCATTGCCTCCTCCAGGGAATCTTCTTGATCCAGGAATCAAACCTGGGTTCCTGCACTGGCAGGCAGGTTCTTTACTGCGGAGCCACCAGGGAAGCCCTTGGAGGGAGTCTTACACGTCTCTTAAAATGATGTGACAAGTTGGCAGGCATAAGAGTTTCCTGTGTAAACTCAGTGATGGGAGGTGTCTGGAGTTGGAGCTCTGGTCTGGGAACTTGGTGGTGGGGGAGGGGGAGCAGATAAGATAGTGACAGCCCCCGATGCCCTAACCACCCCATCAACACAGGCATCATCCTTGGCCACCTAACAGGCGCCTGTAACTCATGATTATACATTGGCTTGAACTCCACTGCTATGCCCCAACCAGTAACGCTGAAGAAGCTAAAGCTGAACAGTTCTATGAAGACCTACAAGACCTTCTAGAACTAACACCCAAAAAAGATGTCCTTTTCATTATAGGGGACTGGAATGCAAAAGTAGGAAGTAAAGAAACACCTGGAGTAACAGGCAAATTTGGCCTTGGAGTACAGAATGAAGCAGGGCAAAGGCTAATAGAGTTTTGCCAAGAGAATGCACTGGTCATAGCAAACACCCTCTTCCAACAACACAAGAGAAGACTTTACACATGGACATCACCAGATGGTCCATACGGAAATCAGATTGATTATAGTCTTTGCAACCAAAGATGGAGAAGCTCTATACAGTCAGCAAAAACAAGACCAGGAGCTGACTGTGGCTCAGATCATGAACTCCTTATTGCCAGATTCAGACTTAAGTTGAATAAAGTAGGAAAACCACTAGACCATTCAGGTATGACCTAAATCAAATCCCTAACGATTATACACTGGAAGTAAGAAATAGATTTAAGGGACTATATCTGATAGATAGAGTGCCTAATGAACTATGGATGGAGGTTCGTGACATTGTACAGGAGACAGGGAGCAAGACCATCCCCAAGAAAAAGAAATGACAAAAAAAGCAAAAATGG
>NW_011494637.1:207798-250851 GCF_000754665.1 Bison bison bison | reverse complement strand
AGAAATAGATTTAAGGGACTATATCTGATAGATAGAGTGCCTAATGAACTATGGATGGAGGTTCGTGACATTGTACAGGAGACAGGGAGCAAGACCATCCCCAAGAAAAAGAAATGCAAAAAAGCAAAATGGCTGTCTGGGGAGGCCTTACAAATAGCTGTGAAAAGAAGGGAAGCAAAAAGCAAAGGAGAAAAGGAAAGATATACTCATTTGAGTTCAGAGTTCCAAAGAATAGCAGGGAGAGACAAGAAAGCCGTCCTCAGTGATCAGTGCACAGAAATAGAGGAAAACAACAGAATGGGAAAGACTAGAGATCTCCTCAAGAAAATTAGAGACACCAAGGGAACATTTCATGCAAAGATGGGCTCAATAAAGGACAGAAATGGTAGGGACCTAACAGGAGCAGAAGATATTAAGAAAAGGTGGAAAGAATACACAGAAGAACTGTACAAAAAAGATCTTCACGACTCAGATAATCACAGTGGTGTGATCACTCACCTAGAGCCAGATATCCTGGAATGTGAAGTCAAGCAGGCCTTAGGAAACATCACTATGAACAAAGCTAGTGGAGGTGATGGAATTCCAGTTGAGCTATTTCAAATCCTAAAAGATGATGCTGTGAAAGTGCTGCACTCAATATGCCAGCACATTTGGAAAATTCAGCAGTGGCCACAGGACTGGAAAAGGTCAGTTTTCATTCCAATCCCAAAGAAAGGCAATGCCAAAGAATGCCCAAACTCCCGCACAATTGCATTCATCTCACATGCTAGCAAAGTAATGCTAAAAATTCTCCAATTCAGGCTTCAACAGTATGTGAACCGTGAACTTCCTGATGTTCAAGCTGGATTTAGAAAAGGCAGAGAAACCATAGATCAAATTGCCCACATCCATTGAATCGTTGAAAAAGCAAGAGTGTTCCAGAAAAAGCATTTACTTCTGCTTTACTGACTATGCCAAAGCCTTTGACTGTGTGGCTCACCACAAACTGGAAAATTCTTCAAGAGATGGGAATACCAGACCACCTGACCTGCCTCCTGATAAATCTGTATGCAGTTCAAGAAGTAACAGTTAGAACTGGACGTGGAACAACAGACTAGTTCCAAATAGGGAAAGGAGTACATCAAGGCTGTATATTGTCACCCTGTTTATTTAACTTTTATGCAGAGTACATCATGAGAAATGCTGGACTAGATGAAGCACAAGCTGGAATCAAGATTGCTGGGAGAAATATCAATAACCTCAGATATGCAGATGACACCACCCTTATGGCAGAAAGTGAAGAAGAACTAAAGAGCCTCTAGATGAAAGTGAAATAGGAGAGTGAAAAAGTTGGCTTAAAACCCAACATTCAGAAAACGAAGATCATGGCATCCGGTCCCATCACTTCATGGCAAACAGATGGGGCAACAATGGAAACAATGACAGAATTTATTTTGGGGGGGGCTCCAAAATCACTGCAGATGGTGACTTCAGCCATGAAATTAAAAGACACTTGGTCCTTGGAAGAAAAGTTATGACCAAACTATACAGCATATTCAAAAGCAGAGACATTACTTTACCAACAAAAGTCCACCTAGTCAAAGCTATGGTTTTTCCAGTCATGTATGGATGTGTGAGTTGGACCATAAAGAAAGCTGAGTGCTGAAGAATTGATGCTTTTGAACTCTGGTGTTGGAGAAGACTCTTGAGAGTCCCTTGGACAGCAAGGAGATCCAACTAGTCCATCCTAAAGGAGATCAGTTCTGAATATTCATTGGAAGGCCTGAGACTGAAGCTGAAACTCCAGTACTTTCGCCACCTGATGCAAAGAAATGACTCATTGGAAAAGACCCAGAGGCTGGGAAAGATTGAAGACAAGAAGAGAAGGGGATGACAAAGGATGAGATGGTTGGATGGCATCACCGACTCAATGGACATGAGTTTGAGTAAGCTCTGGAATTGGTGATAGACAGGGAGGCCTGGTGTGCTACAGTCCTTGGGGTCTCAAAGAGTAGACATGACTGAGTGACTGAACTCCGTACAAATCAAACATCAGCAGATCATGAATACCAGCATCTTTACATTTGTCACGGAAAGCCCAGGATCTTTAGTGACGAAATTAGTGCATTCATTACTCCAGCTGAAGACCACTGAGAAAGTCATGAAAGTGAAAGTCGCTCAATTGTGTCTGACTCTTTGTGCCCCACAGTTTATACAGTCCATGGAATTCTCCAGGCCAGAAAACTGGAGTGAGTAGCCTTTCCCTTCTCCAGGGGATCTTCCTGACCCAGGGATCAAACCCAGGTCTCCCGCATTGCAGGCAGATTCTTTACCAGCTGAGCCACGAGGGAAGCCAGTGCCTAACAGCAAATGCTTAGCTTGCTCCACTCTTTCCATTAATCCTTGGCTCGGCCTCCCCAGAATTTCAGCTTGGTTGTGAGTCATTTTAGTAGCCAGAGCACTTTTTTTTTTTCCCACTTCAAAAGTAATGCCGACGGACATCACTCTGCTGATTGTAAAGGATTTTTTTTCTTTTTGGTTATGACCATTTTTTAAAGCTGATTGTTCACGTAAATAGCAGTGTTTACCCACCACTCTCTGCACTGATTCCTTATGATTAATGACCTATCTAGTGAGACTTCTGAACCTGCTGTCAGATTTCCTTTATTAGGACGTTAGGAAGTTGAGTACAATACTGAGCTTTATCTACAAGGGGTCATTTCATGATGACCATTCAGAGGTTCCCTCACCCAGTCACAGTTGTTAGTGGCATTAAACTCTGCGGCTGTAGTTTATCCATCGTCTAGCCAGGTCTCCACCCTCTACCTTGAGGAGGCACATTACCCAAATAGAAAACCCCAGGTTTGGGGACCTCAGCCCCCTGATTCTAACCATCCCTCATCTTAACCTTTGGCAGGCCAGTGAACCTTCCTGAACCCCAATTTCCTTCTCTCTAAAACAGAGATGGGGTTTCCCAGGTGGCGCTCATGGTAAAGAACCCACCTTTCAATGCAGGTGATGCAAGAAACTCGGGTTTGATCCCTGGGTCAGGAAGATTCCCTGGAATAGGAAGTGGCAACCCACTCCAGTATTTTTGCCTGGAAGATTCCATGCACAGAGGAGCCTGGAGGGCTACAGAGTTGCAAAGAGTCAGACCCGACTGAGTGATTGAGCACAGCACAAAATAGAGATAATAATAACTAATTAGCCTCGTTCCATTTGCCGTTGACAGCAAATGAGAGTTTCTATTCAGTGGTAACAGAGAATCCACAAATGCCAAGCTCAGGGATTGTCGTCTCCAGAATTCAAGTAGGAGAGCCTTCCTATCCCACTCTCCCAGATCCTCTCTCTAAGCATCCATCCCTGCTGTCACCATTTCAGCAAATTTGTCTCAAGACCTAAGTGGCTGTTTGTATGTACATGGGACTGAAGGATGAACAGCTACATCCCAGACCACATCCAAGCCAGCAAAAGCCACCCAGCTCCTGGCCACCACCAGGTGACCTGGCGGTGCCCACACAGCTCCTTTCAGCAGGAAGGCAAGTCCTCCCCTGCCCCCAGCGAGCCCGGGCCCTTAAGCTTGATGAGCGAGTCAGGGCCATTGCCTCATCTGCTGGGGTAGAAGTGAGTGGATGGATTTTCCAAAAGATTAAGCGTAGGATCTTTTAAATCATACTGACGAATGGTTTTGAATAAAGGCTATTTGTTATTATCAGTAAAGTAAACCTTTTAAGGGACGGTAAGTAATAGTGTCTTAAATCTAGCCTTCAAGGGTAAGGACTTTAAACTCATTTCATGGTATATATTTTTTTTTTTTTGGCACTAATCATTTCATGTTTTCACTTGTGGTAGGAGATAGAAAGACCCTTCAATGGATCTGAATTTTAAAGTGGAAAAAATAATTCCCCTTCAGTTTCAGGGATATTGAAGTTTACTTAAAGATGATTAAAAATCCTTCTGACAAGACTTTGAGAAGGTCTCTCTTCTGACTGCTGTAGTTTTCAATAATTCAGAGCTAGCGTGGCACATGTATGTTTATTAAAGTAGGCATGAAAATGAAGCCGATCAGTGTTGCTGTATTATCTCACTGAATTGTGTCTTACAGTGTCCTGTAGGCTTTGTAGCGAGAATCGGAGACTCGGGGACTACGGTCTCCCATTTGAGATGCTCCCAGGGATGTCTTTAGCAGGAGACTCGGGGACTACGGTCTCCCATTTGAGATGCTCCCAGGGATGTCTTTAGCAGGAGACTCGGGGACTACGGTCTCCCATTTGAGATGCTCCCAGGGATGTCTTTAGCAGGAGACTCGGGGACTACGGTCTCCCATTTGAGATGCTCCCAGGGATGTCTTTAGCAGGAGACTCGGGGACTACGGTCTCCCATTTGAGATGCTCCCAGGGATGTCTTTAGCAGGAGACTCGGGGACTACGGTCTCCCATTTGAGATGCTCCCAGGGATGTCTTTAGCAGGAGACTCGGGGACTACGGTCTCCCATTTGAGATGCTCCCAGGGATGTCTTTAGCAGGAGACTCGGGGACTACGGTCTCCCATTTGAGATGCTCCCAGGGATGTCTTTAGCAGGAGACTCGGGGACTACGGTCTCCCATTTGAGATGCTCCCAGGGATGTCTTTAGCAGACTCACACCAGCCGAAGTCGCTGTTCATCCACTTCCATGGGAGGTCACTCCTCCCTGGGAGCATGTTTCCCAGAGTCGGAGCCAGAGGCCGGGAAGCAAGGTGGGAGGTCCAGGGCTCCGTGCTCAGCATCTCCCGGGCCCTGGAGGCCCTGCGATTCTCAGGCAGCAGAGCCCACCCTGGCCGATGCAGCCCATGAAACTGTGGGAAAGTGTCAGAGCCCTCCAGACCCTAGACCCTTTCTGGAATTCACACATCAGTAAAATTGGGGAAAAGGTGAACTGCTAAGCGAGGTTTCCCACCAAAGCCTAAAACAGAGATAAGTGCGTGCTTCCTCCGAAATCGGGTTGATGATGCCTCAGGCCACGGCTTCTCTGGGACTTGGCTCGCTTCTGTCTTCCTCACCGGACCCCATCCAGCCCTTTTCCCAGGCATTTCACAGTGTTCCATGCCCTCAGTGATCCATCGGTTTTGTGTGGCAGACAGCTCCTTTCTGACTTTGCTTGACTAACCCCCCAAAACCCCTGATGTTGTCTAGCTGCTTTCAATTCAAAACCCCTCAGAGATTCCATTAGTTCAGGACACTTTGATTAGGAAAACCCTGTACGTCTGTATCAATGAGATTTTTCAAAAGCGGCCCCATCTTTCTTTTTGTCATTCAACTGACATTTTGGTCTTCAATTTTCCAGAGACACCATCAGTTCAGCCTCTTATTACATTAGCCTCCGATTTGTATTCGGCGAGGCGTCAGTCCTTCATGTTCTGGAAGACAGAGAACCCAGGGAAAGCCCAGGGCTGTTCCCCTTTCTGTCCCGCAGGGCGGAGCGAGGTTAGGGAGCCATCGCGAGCTCAGGCAGCATGGCAAACACGTCTCGGGTTCTGAAAGGGCAGTGCAGACCCAGGCAGCCTCGGAATGTGCTTCTGACAAATCAGCTGTGAGAGCTCAGCCTCACCGCCAACCACCCCCTGTCTGTGGGGTGGATGCGGGACTTCCTTATTCCCATCCAGCGACTGGGAGGCCCTTGTAAGGACCCTTAGGTCTGCAACTGTCTCTTTCCTGAGCGACTCTGTTTGTCTCCAGGTGGAGCCTGCGTGGTGGAGGCGATGAGGCAACTTCCCAACCACAGCGTCGGCCTGAGTGACCTTCAGGGCCAGACAGTTCTTTGTTTAGGGGACTGTTCTGAGCACTGAGGGATGTGTATTAGCATCCCTGGCCACTGCCCACTGGATGCCGGGAGCACCCCTAGTTGTGAACCGAAACTGTCCCCCAGGCATTTGTCAAGTGTCCCCTGGGGGTGGGGGACATAATTGCCTCCAGGTGGAAGCTTGCAGGGTAGCGCTTCCAGGCCCAAGATACATCCTGATACTCAGATATCCGTTTGACTGTCTCTTGACCCAGTGACCTTGACCGAGTCTCTCAGAGCCCCAAACATCGGCTTCAGGAGATGCCTGTGAGGAGAGACCTAAACGGTGTGGGTGGGTTTCCATGCTTGTCGACTGAAGCCGGATTTCCCACCGTCTATTTTTCAGTTAGTGCTAAGAATTATGTTACAATGTGTGGTAAATAGTGAAAATCCAGCTTTTGTATCTGACCAGAGGTACACTTCTAGCCCTTTGGCACAAACTGGTTTAGTTCAGGGTAGATTGCGTGCTCTTGGAGATCTCGCTCTGCCACTGGGAGGGGAAGATGTCTAACTGCAGGTGGTGTCTCTTATGTGCTCCTTGCTGGCTGCTCCCACGAAGCTAACAGCACCCAGATAATTACAGACGGAGCTGCCCTGGGGTTGTCACCAGCTCCGGCTGCACACTCCCCTGCATCCATCCTGTTTGCCTCCCCTCTGTCTGCGTGTCGACGTCTCCCACAGCTGACACTTGCTGTTTACTTTTGTGATTCCCAAGCACTTTTCTGATTGCTCCACGCCTACTAGAAAGACTCCCCGTCGGGCGAGACTCGGGCAGTCTCCTCCGCCTCCGCCCTCTTTAGTTCCTCCCTGTCTTTGGAGGGAAGCCAGTGGCTGGGGACTCGCATCTGTTGTGGAGCCGTGAGTAATGAGTCATTGTTCTTCTGAGAAGCTTGCTGGCATCAGCCTCCCCTTCAGCTGCGACATTACACGGGACCTCATTTCCTTTTTTTCCCCATTACACCTGGGGCCCAGTTACATTATGTCAGAATGACAAGGGTCACCTTTTCTTCTGTCTCATAAGGTGAGACTGACCTTCCTTCCGTCTCTGAAAGAAATACAACTTGCAAAAAAAAAAAAGTCTGTAGCAGTCAACTGCTACAGCCTAATTGGAAATGACTAAAACAAAAGAACAGTTTCCATTTAAGAATTTAGTTTTAGTGCCGAGAGAATGCAGTATCTACCTTTTCATGCCTATTGTGTGCTTATATTTCTCAAAATAAACAAGATGGCTGTGTCTATCCTGGTTTCTGCAAAATGTGTATTAGCTGAATAAAATGTACAGTTAATTTTGCTTTGCTAATGTACAGGCAGCATTGCTCAAAATAGCCATATTTATGATGACCATCTAGATACCTGATATTTATACATCACTTTACAGTGGGGCTTCCCTGGTGGCTCAGATGGTAAAGAATTTACCTGCAATACAGGAGACCTGGGTTCGATCCCTGGGTTAGGAAGATCCCCTTGGAGAAGGGAATGGCAACCCATTCCAGTATTCTTGCCTGGCGGGCTACAGTCTGTGGGATCCCAAAGAGTCAGACACGATGGAGTGACTAACACTTTACAAGTTAGCAATCCTTTAAAAACATCCATCATTTGTTTTTTTCTATGTTCTTTCTCTCTCGGTTTCTATACCAACCCTGCATTTGAACGTACCCTATTCCCCTTTTTTCCCTTCCTGGGAGAATGATGGTAAGAAATTCTACATGTATAAAGTGTGCCTTCTACCCTACGTGCTGTGTATTAGGTTGAATGTGTTTCTCCACGTTAGTGAGTTTGTAAGAAAGTAGAAACACTGCCTGTTCTGTTCAGTGGTGAAATTCCAAGCACAGCCCACCTCCCTGTGTGGATGTTTAAGTGATGCATTGCATGCTCTCCGCTGCACCCTGACTCAGAGCATTATATCCCTGCCTTAGACATCGCCACCCTGACTTCATGCACCTTCATAGTTCTGTATTTAGAAGTATCTGGACAGACCAAGGCCCATGAAATAACTTCACCCATTACAGGAGGAATAAACCCACGTTTATTGACCAAGTAGTCACAGCGACCAGCACTGGGTAGTTATGCTAGTGTTCCTTTGGGAAGGAAAGCATCTTTTATTTAATATTCATGTAACAACCACTTCTAGAACATGCTGTCAGATACAGACGATGCTTATTTCTGACCTACAGATGAGCTTAATTTAGATGAGGCTAGTAGACATATGGCATCCCACTCCAGTACTCTTGCCTGGAGAATCCCACGGACGGAGGAGCCTAGTAGGCTGCAGTCCACGGGGTCGCTAAGAGTCGGACACGACTGAGCGACTTCACTTTGACTTTTCACTTTCATGCATTGGAGAAGGAAATGGCAACCCACTCCAGTATTCTTGCCTGGAAAATCCCACGGACGGAGGAGCCTAGTAGGCTGCAGTCCACGGGGTCGCTAAGAGTCGGACACGACTGAGCGACTTCACTTTGACTTTTCACTTTCATGCATTGGAGAAGGAAATGGCAACCCACTCCAGTGTTCTTGCCTGGAGAATCCCAGGGATGGGGGAGCCTGGTGGGCTGCAGTCTATGGGGTCGCACAGAGTCGGACACGACTGAAGCGACTTAGCAGCAGCAGCAACAGCAGACATATGGCAACCCACTCCAGTATCCTTGCCTGGAAAATCTCATGGACAGGGGAGCCTGGTGGGCTGCAGCCCATGGGGTCACAAAGATTTGGGCATGACTGAGCAACTAACACTTACTTTGTAGATATAGCGTTAATATTTTGAGGAAATCATTATTTTAGTTTTCATCTTGTTGACACATTAATATATGATGTCAGAATTACAATGCTTGTTTTTCACAGACAGACAATCCCAATGCAGATGTGTTACAGTCTTTGATGTTACTGATGTAAAAAGCCAAAGGAAGACCCTTCCCCAGGCCCCTCATACTTCAGTCCCCAGAGCGTCCACTTGGCCAGTGTGGCTGCCTCAGCCGCTGTCAGCGACATCAACACCACGGCCGTCATGCCTCCAAGCTCACAGGCCTCCACCACATGCCCGCCTAGCCCGAGGGCCCTGGAGACCACAGGCCCTGCCAAAGCTGATTCCAGGTGGGCCCAAGTCCTCTCTCTCCCCGACGCCTCTCCATGGCTAGGGTAGAGAAAGAGGCAAGGCCATTTCAGATGATGAAATTTGTTTTTACAGAGACAGACATTTTCATGCGCAGAAGGCCTGAGGAACTGCTCCTGATTCAGGTGCCCTGGGCACAGAGATACCCACAGATGGTCATCAGGGACACTGAGAAGCAGCCAGGGGTCAGGGTAGAGCAGCTGTGGGCCTGACCCACCTTCCCACGTATCTTGATTCCTCCCATCTCCCTCACTCCCTAATCACAGCCGTTCACCTAAACATCTCGTGGACCCCTCCTACCAAGAAGTCTGCTACTGCTGCTAAGTCACTCAGTCGAGTCTGACTCTCTGCGACCCCATGGACTGTAGCCCACCAGGCTCCTCTGTCCTCGGGATTCTCCAGGAAAGAATACTGGAGTGGGTAGCCATGCCTTCCTCACCAGGAAGTCACTGATCACCAAAAATGCAACCCTTCTAAGGAACGCTTGTAACCCTGAAAAGGCATTTCCTGCCCTTAAAAGAATCTCCACATTGTACAGAAAAGGGTTAGCAAGCTTCTAGAACATCATGGCTCTATGGATGCTCCTTCCTCTCCACTTCAGAGGACAAAACCTATGGATGCTGGACTACACAGAACCTGTCCTGCCCCCTCCCCTGCTCTCCCGGATCCGCACAGGCACTGCAGGGAGGAGGAGCCAGTGCCCCCTTCCCCCTGGCACACCTCCACACACCAGCAACAGGAAGGTGATGCCTGGAGTTTTCATGGAGAGATGGGTTTCCTTTAAAAATAAATAAATCCAGAAACACATTCATCTGCCTGGAAAAGTAACTATATTTTACATTCCAGATTAATTTAAATATTGTTCCTGATACAGGAAGTGTAATACAGAAAAAAGCAAAAGAACTCTGAAGCCAGAGAAATCTGGAAGGGTGTTCAGATTTCTGGAAGGGTTTTGAACATGCTGAGACTTTGTGGTCTCTCAGCATCCCTGAAACTCCCTTTCCTCAATGAAAGCATGGGAATAACGGTGAGGCCCATACTACTATCTAAAAGCAGCACATCTCAGGATAAAGAAGGTGCTTTATGTCACATCACAATGTAATACTATTCAGCCATAAAGAATGAAATCTTGCCGTTTTGCTGCAACATGGATGGACTTGGAGGGCATTATGCAAAGTGAAGGAAGTCAGAGAAAGACAAATACTGTATGATGTCACTTATATGTGGAGTCTAGAAACTGCAACAAACGATGAGAATAACAAAGAAGAAGCAGGCTCACAGATACAGAGGACGAAGTAGTGGTTACCAGTAGGGAGAGGGAAGGGGGAGGGTCTATTCAGAGCTAGAGGATTAAGAGGTATAAACTATCCTTTGTAAGCTACAAGGATATACTGTACAATCCAAGAATATTGCTGATATTTTATACAACTGTAAAGAGTGTACAATCTTTAAAAATTGTGAATTGCTGTATTATTCCCCTGTAACTTAAACAGTATTTTACATCCACTGTGCTTCAATTTTTAAAAACTCAAGAAAATAAAAGTAACACTTTATTTTAAAAATTAATTTTTAGAAATAGTATTTCTAAACCTCTTTGTACAAAGTGGGAACTCAACACTCTTTATAAACCTACATGAACAAAATTATTTCCTTTACTTGCCCACTAATCGCTGGTGTTAGGGGTTATCCCAAATCAGGCAGTGTGCCTGAAAAGCAGGGAGGGAGACGAACAAGCACAACCACTCTGGGAATGTTCAGGTCAGTGGGGACGCAACCACAGAGACCATATATCCAGAAGGTGGTTTGTAAGATACTATCCCGCAATATCTTTTACTGGCGAAATAACCCCTCTTTTTCCCAAACCTTTGTATGCTACCCAGTTCAGCTCTGTCACATGGAGCTGCACAGAAGTACAGAAATTATTTCTTCTAGCTCCGTCTCATCCAGCCCTGTCAGGTCACATTAACCTAGTTACCAGTGGAACAAAAAAATGCAATTGGCCAAAGGTTATATTTCTTTGTCACAAGCGCAGGGGAGCGAGAGAATATTCCGGATGGAAGAATGGAAGGAGGAGGGCTGTCTGCACATCGTCCCCGGGAAGCCGGGCCTCCTTGTCCCAGGATCGCCCCCTAACCCTCCTCCCTCCCCCTCCCAGAAACAGAGACTGCGCTACCGATACCCGAGGTGGGTGTTTGCCAGGCTCATGGTTCTTTCTGTTTGTATACTTTTTATTGTTAAAGATGCATCTGTCAATGGAAAGCAAAATGCTACTGAATTTATTTCCACATGCCAAGCAATCTAAGAGGTGCTTGGAGATTTTGTGTCTAATAACGGGTTCGGGTTCGCATTTTCAAAGAGCTCCCCGTTCCCAGGTCAGCAGGAGCCCTCAAGAGACAGGCTGAAGGTTGGCAAATCGTCACTTGGCAGATGAGAATGCTAAGGTTCGGGGAGAAGTGACTTGCTCAGCAGTTACACAGGCAGCAAAATACAGGCCCCACTGTGTGTGTTCTAGAGCAGTCTGTGTTACAGTTGTGTGCGGGTGCACACCCCAGCCCCAGAGAGGCTGTGCCCCTGACAGATGGGGCCCAGTTCCTGTGGCTTCAGAGGCTCTGACACCAGAGGAAAGTGGGGGAGAAGCAGAAAAGCAGGGAGGTGGATACCAAGCGGCAGGCAGGAGCCAGCCCCCTGCCCTGCACAGAAGACACTGCCCGGGATAACAGCAGAGGGAGAAGAGGACACAGGAAATCTCAGGTAAACTGAGGAGACCCTCTTGATGAAAGTGAAAGAGGAGAGTGAAAAAGCTGGCTTAAAACCCAACATTCAGAAAACTAAGATCGTGGCATCCAGTTCCATCACTTCATGGGAAATAGATGGGGAAACAATGGAAACAGTGACAGACTTTATTTCTGGGGGCTCCAAAATCACTGCAGATGATGACTGCAGCCATGAAATTAAAAGACCCTTGCTCCTTGGAAGAAAAGCTATGACCAACCTAGACAGCATATGATAAAGCAGAGACATTACTTTACCAACAAAGGTCCGCCTGGAGAAGGCAATGGCAACCCACTGCAGTACTCTTGCCTGGAAAATCCCATGGATGGAGGAGCCTGGTAGGCTATAGTCCATAGAGTCATGAAGAGTCGGACACGACTGAGCAACTTCACTTTCACTTTTCACTTTCATACATTGGAGAAGGAAATGGCAACCCACTCCAGTGTTCTTGCCTGGAGAATCCCAGGGACTGGGGAGCCTGGTGGGCTGCCATCTATGGGGTCACACAGAGTCGGACACGACTGAAGCAACTTAGCAGCAGCAGCAGTCAAACCTATGGTTTTTCCAGTAGTCACGTATGGATGTGTGAGTTGGACCATAAAGAAAGCTGAGCACCGAAGAATTGATGTTTTTGAACTATGGTGTTGGATAAGACTCTTGAGAGTCCCTTGGACGGCAAGGAGATCCAACCAGTCCATCCTAAAGGAAATCAATCATGAATATTCATTGGAAGGACTGATGCTTAAGTTAACGCTCCAATACTTTGGCCACCTGATGCAAAGAACTGACTCATTGGAAAAAAACAGATGCTGGGAAAGATTGAAGGCGGGAGGAGAAGGGGACAACAGAGGAGGAGATGGTTGGATGGCATCACCGACTCAATGGACATGAGTTTGAGTAAGCTCCAGGAGTTGGTGATGGACAGGGAGGCCTGGCGTGCTGCAGTCCATGGGGTCGCAAAGAGTCGAATACGACTGAGCAACTGAACTGAACTGAAGTCATCTTCCAATGATATATGGCCATGCTCAGCTGAAATAACAGACTAGCACCATCCCTTGAGCAAAACAGCAAGTGGAGAGAAGGTTTATTTACAAAATAGTGCAAAGTAGTGACGTCCAAATTGCTTTCCCTGTATACCCCCAAAGGGGCTTCCCTGGTGGTTCAGACAGTGAAGAATCCGCCTGCAATACAGGAGACCCGGGTTCAATCCCTGGGTCGGGAAGACCCCCCTGGAGGAGGACATGGCTACCCACTGCTGTATTCTTGCCTGGAGAATCCCATGAACAGAGGAGCCTGGCAGCATCACAAAGAGTCGGATATACCCCCAAACCACATTTTAAAAACTATATACCTCCTCACTAAGTGTTTTAATTGATCTATAAAATTGTTCCTAAGTATAAATATGTGCAAAAAGTGAAATTGCTGGGTTTTTTTAAGAAGTGAAATAGGACTCTTTTAAATGAATGAAGTAGATGCCACAGGTATAGGCATTTGATATTTATTTACATCACTCGTTTTCTTTTTTTTTTAATTAATTTGTTAATTTTACTTGGAGGCTAGTTACTTTACAATACTGTAGTGGTTTTTGCCATACATTGACACGAATCAGCCATCGGTGTACAACATCATTCATTTTCTAAATACACGAGCAGCTTTCTCTTTACTAGTGGGGATTTTGTGTCCTGTCTTTTACTCCTGGTATTTTCCTTCCATTTCCCTCAGTCTCTGATGCAGTTTGCTTTCATGTTTAAAAATCCTTTATTGATCACCTAGTGTGTATCTCTGTTACAAAATATGTAATTTTTTTGAATATTTATTAACAGACATGAGTTTCTAAGTATTAATGTTTTCCAGTTATCATTAAAATGATTAATCTTATACAATTAATCAAAAGCAAAAATATATTACAAATTTTGTTGAATATTTGTTAAACAAGAAGTAAAATGTTGATGGTAATGCATGCCTTAATAAGATGTTGTAAATGTATTTTACTGGCTACTAGAATAAGGAGGTGGAGAAGGCAATGGCACCCCACTCCAGTACTGTTGCCCGGAAAATCCCATGGACGGAGGAGCCTGGTAGGCTACAGTCCATGGGGTCGCTAAGAGTCAGACACGACTGAGCGACTTCACTTTCACTTTCCACTTTCATGCATTGGAGAACGAAATGGCAACCCGCTCCAGTGTTCTTGCCTGGAGAATCCCAGGGACGGGGAAGCCTGGTAGGCTGCAGTCCGTGGGGTCGCACAGAGTCGGACACAACTGAAGCGACTTAGCAGCAGCAGCAGAATGAGGAGGGGTTCAATATGAATTCTTTCTCTTTAATTTTTATTAATATAAGCACTAAAGAACTTTGTTTCTATAATTAGGTTATAATGGAGGGTATCTTTTTCTAAGAATATAATTTCATTTAAAAAAAGTTCCTTTGCAGTTATATGCCCAGAAATCACATAGTGGTCTATCATCAGAAGGTACTTTAATTTTCAGAATTTTGGGAACCAAGGAACTAGGCAAAAAAGGATTTATATGTTGCCCAGCCAGAGTGGTAATTTTTTTTTCAGTTTCTGGGAAGTACACCAAAAAGGCTTTATGAAGCTCTAGCAAGTGACTATCAATTATACCTTTACTTTGTAAGTGAATAAACCCTTTGTTTAATATATTTAAAAATATTTTTAAAAATTTAAATATCATTATTCCAATACACCTTTGCCAGTAAAATATCTCTTAACAAAAGTAATTAGCAAGCTCAGTCCTCATAGTCAAACCAGTCAACAAAATCAGAAAACCAGATTTATTTTTCAATGCAAGTAAATGTATGAATCTCAACAAATACTGTAAATGTCACTGAAAAACAGATATGCACCTTGCAAGATGGTTATGAAAATCAGGGTTAAAATGATACAGAATCCATTTCATAATGTTTAAAAACAAAAATAAATCTCTCTCTCCTTGTGCTTAATGTGTAATACAATAATACTATATGTAGCTGAAATTATGTTATTTGGGAAGCAAGGATGGCCTGGAGACTTGCTGGTGCCTATTTGTGCAGTTTTGTATATTAAATGCATTCTGGCATTAGGTGTCTGTGAATAACTAAGCAAGCGTCATGTGCAATAATTCAGAAATGATTTTTATTAGTGGTCAGAAGTTTTCTGCATGGTTAAAGTAGAAGTATGTAAGTATGTGTGTGAGAGAGAAATATGTCTGACTCAGCAGCCAGCATATAATTTTAATTTTTGTTAATAAGAGGTGGAAATAGTAAACACTTTATAATATGAAATATGATGAGTATTGACTTTACTTGGAATAAATATTTCATTAGGTGATTTAAAATAATGTGGGCTTTAACTACCTTGTTAAATAATGCACACCAAACCTAAAAGGAATCGCATAAAATTTTTATCGGCAGATTTGATCTAACACTCCATGTAAAAATTTGGTAGTCCCTGAAAATATGTGTTATGTTCAAGGGAATGAGCTACTTCAGTTGTTCAAAATGTCTTTCGGGTTGATTCTGCCCTAGGAGTGAGTGTGGAGACTGTTGATGTTGTTCAATCGCTCAGTCGTGTCAGATTCTTCAGGACCCCGTGGACTGTGGCACACCAGGCCTCTCTGTCCTTTATATCTCCCAGAGTTTGCTCAAATTCTTGTCCACTGAGTCGATGATGCCATACAACCATCTCATCCTCTGTCACCCCCCTCTCCTCCTGCCCTCAATCAGCATCAGGGTCTTTTCCAGTGAGTTGGCTCTTCCCATTAGGTGGCTAAAGTATTGGAGCTTCAGCTTCAGCATCAGTCCTTCCAATGAATATTCAGAACTGATTTCCTTTAGGATGGACTGGTTTGACCTCCTTGCAGTCCAAGGGACTCTCAAGAGTCTTCTCCAACACCACAATTTGAAAGCATCAATTCTTCGGCGCTCAGCTTTCTTTATGGTCCAACTCTCACATCCATACATGACCACTGGAAAAACCATAGCCTTGACTATACAGATCTTTGTTGGCAAAGTGGTGTCTCTGCTTCTTAATACACTGTCTAGGTTTGTCATAGCTTTCCTTCCAAGGAGCAAGTGTCTCCCAGTATTTGCTGTTTGTTCAGTCGCTCACTCACATCTGACTCTTTGCAACCCCATGGACTGCAGCACACCAGGCTTCCCTGTCCTTCACCACCTCCTGGAGCTTTCTCAAACTCATGTCCATTGTATCGGTGATGCCATCCAACCATCTCATCCTCTGTCATCCCCTTCTCCTCCTGCCCTCAATCTTTCCCAGCATCAGGGTCTTTTCCAGTGAGACTGTATTGGTAAAGGATGAGTCTTGCTTTTGTAAAATAGGAGGACAGGGACGTCAGCCCTGCGTCTTCGTGTTGGCTTGATCCCTCCCTCATCACCATCACCACCGCCTCCTGCCCCCCCACCCGCATGATAGCACCAAGCACAGTGTCAGTACAGTGCCCTGCTTGCCTGTCCGCACCTTACGGTCAGCTCCTGAGGGCAGGAACTCACCTGTCCTGTGCCCCACTGCCTCCCAGCAGCCAGCCCTGCACCTGGCACATACCACACACTTGATGAGTATTTGTTGGGTGAGTTAATAAGAGAATAAATCTTAAAATGTATTCATTAAAGGAGCAAGAATATGAATGTTTTCTCCTACAGCCTATTCAGTGTAACCTGGTGATTAGAGCATGCTCATTAAAGGAAAGGTGTCTAACTCAAGGCACGTTCAGGTCAGCCAGCACCATCTGCTGGTCTTCTAAGAGGAGTATCACTTAAGGTACATCTTAAGTGACATCTTGAGCATGAACAATGCTTCCTCCTTCTCGAGCCAGCTCCCCTGAGTGGGTCCGCTGGTCTTCCAGTCTTGAGGCAAAAGTGTACACCTAGCCCTCAGGAAGAAGGCACCCCAGCAGTGGGTCAGCAGCGCTAGGGATGCGGTCAGCAATACCCGCAGAATAACCATGTGGGGCTCACACAGTCATCGACCCAGGAGGACGTGGCTTTAAACACGCATGTGCACACACACACCCATGCACACAAGAAGATGGAGATTTTTCAAAGGTAGAAGAGCTCAGGCAGGAAAAGAAAAAAGAAAAAATATGAATATAGGCTTTTTGTCGTGAACCTTATTAGACTATGTGAATTGCTGATTCTTGAGCCAGGCAGTAACCGTTGACAAAGAATCACCCTGAGACACGTGAAAAAGCCCTCGCAGAGTAGAACAAACCCTCCAAACGATCACAGGCCACAGGGCAACACACTCAGAAACACAGGAAGCATCAGCGGGATTTCTGGCTGTTGCCCTGACAGTGGTCGCCTACAGTGGCTCCCTGTGCCACTCGGGGGCTGACAGAGGCGCAGAGGCCAGGGATGCCCCCTCCTCTGAGCCCGGCGCCCGGCCAACCCCGCCCCCCTGCCCTCCATCACACCAGGAACTGACACCTCTACCCTTCTCAGATCCAGGTGCCATCTAGGCAGCGCCGTCTGTCAGGGGAAGAGCTGGAGTCCTTGGAGAAAAGGGTCAGTTATTAATGTACCTCATTCAGCATGTGAGTAAAAGAGAGAGCCTGGCATGTGTGGCACCGGGACTGAGGTTTGCGGCTTTGAGGAAACCCTCCCCACAGTGAACGTGCCCACGTATACAGTGCAAGGTAATGCAAAGCATCACCCCCAGGTGAGCCTGCGTCCACACACCGGCGTGCAAGCCACACTGGGGCCGCCAGCACACCCGCTTCTGCAGGACACTCCGAGCTCATCCCTCAAAGCAAGACTTCTCTCCAGCGGGGGGAACTCTGCTTTTTAGATGTACTCACAAGATTTATTTTGGTCTCAGATCGTGCCTAGGCAGAAATGGTCTGCTCGAAATATCAGAGAAACTAAAACAAGTCACTGACACAAAGCGTGTGTAAATCTGTGCTTTGGGAGTGAAATGGGGAATCCGACAAGAGAGCCTGATAGTTTATCCTTCCTTGATACTCCTTAAATGTGGCTATTATGGAGGACTTGATTTGAATACCTCCAGTCCCACCAAATGCCTAAATGTGGAAAACAGCAGAAGCAAAGAAACTTTATCCTAAGACAGAGACAGAGAAGAGATGATGAATAGATGACAGATAGGTAGATTCATACATATTTTAATGGTACATCCGTAGTTCAAAGCATCTCGAAGCTGTGTTTCACTCTTGCATGTCAGATTTTACATAATAATTGCTGATTATTAGCAACTCGGACAAGAGATAGAGTTATAATGTTGCTGAATAAATTTAGTGGCTTGTCAGTAACTCAGAAGAATAGTAAAATTCTTGAGTCAGTTCTATCTGAATTCTCATCCCAAATTCTATAAACTCTGATCTTGGGTGAACTATCCAACTTCTATATTCCTATTTCCTCAACTGGAAATGCAGGTATTAGTTTTAATACCTACCAGTTAGGGGTTTTTGTTGTTGTTCAGTCATTAAGTCATGTCCAACTCTATATGACCCCATGGACTGCAGCACACCAAGCTTCCCTGTCCTTCACTATCTCCCGGAGTTTGCTCAAACTCATTTCCATTGAGTCGGTGATGCTATCCAATCACCTCATCCTCTGTTATCCCCTTCTCCCCCTGCCTTCAATCTTTCCCAGCCTCTGGGTCTTTTCCAGTGACTCAGTTCTTTGCATCAGGTGACCAAAGTATTGGAGTTTCAGCTTCAGCATCAGTCCTTCCAATGAATATTCAGAACTGATTTCCTTTAGGATGGACTGGTTGGATCTCCTTGCAGTCCAAGGGACTCCCAAGAGTCTTCTCCAACACCACAGTTCAAAAGCATCAGTTCTTCAGTGCTCAGCTTTCTTTATAGTCCAACTCTCACATCCATACATGACTACTGGAGAAACCATAGCTTTGACTAGACGGACCTTTTTTGGCAAAGTAATGTCTCTGTTTTTAATATGCTGTCTAGGTTTCTCATTGCTTTCCTTCCAAGGAGCAAGCATCTTTTAATTTCATGGCTGTACTCACCTTCCACAGTGATTTTGGAGCCCAAGAAAATGAAATCTGTCATTGCTTCCATATTTTCTCCTGTTTGCCATGAAGTGATGGGACTGGATTCCATGATCTTAAGTTTTATGAATATTGAGTTTCAAGCCTGCTTTTTCACTCTCCCCCTTCACCCTCAAAAGAAGCTCTTTAGTTCCTCTTCACTTTTTGTCATTAGAGTGGTTTCATCTGCATATCTGAGGATTCAACAAGATAATTTGTTTAAAGCACTGTTTTAGTGTCAGCATAGGCTTGGATTACTGTGATATTGAATGGTTTGCCTTGGAAACGAACAGAGATCATTCCGTCGTTTTTGAGATTGCATCCAAGTACTGCATTTCGGACTCTTTTGTTGACCATAATGGCTACTCCATTTCTTCTAAGGGAGACCTGCCCTCAGTAGTAGATATAATGGTCATCTGAGTTAAATTCACCCATTACAGTCCATTTCAGTTTTCTGATTCCTAGAATGTCGACGTTCACTCTGGTCATCTCCTGTTTGACCACTTCCAATTTGCCTTGATTCATGGACCTAACATTCCAAGTTCCTATGCAATATTACTCTTTACAGCAATGGACCTTGCTTCTATCACCAGTCACATCCACAACTGGGTATTGTTTTTGCTTTGGCTCCATCCGTTCATTCTTTCTGGAGTTATTTCTCCAGATCTTCAGTAGCATATTGAGCACTTACCGACCTGGGGAGTTCCTCTTTCAGTATCCTATCATTTTGCCTTTTCATACTGTTCATGGGGTTCTCGAGGCAAGAATACTGAAGTGGTTTGCCATTCCCTTCTCCAGTGGACCACATCCTGTCAGATCTCTCCACCATGACCCACCCGTCTTGGGTTGCCCCACAGGGCATGGCTTAGTTTCATTGAGTTAGACAAGGCTGTGGTCCTATGTGATTATATTGACTAGTTTTCTGTGAGTATGGTTTCAGTGTGTCTGCCCTCTGATGCCCTCTTGCAACACCCACCGTCTTACTTGGGTTTCTCTTACCTTGGACATGGGGTATCTCTTCACGGCTGCTCCAGCAAAGCGCAGCCATTGCTCCTTACCTTGGACAAGGGGTATCTCCTCACCACCACCCCTCCTGACCTTGAACATGGAGTAGCTCCTCTCGGCCCTCCTGCACCCGAGCAGCCTTGGAGGCCTGGCGTGCTGCAGTTCATGGGGTTGCAAAGAGTCAGACACGACTGAGCGACTGAACTGAACTGAACTGAATAGTGTCAGCTCCATGACAATGTGTAATAACATAATTACTAAGGTACTTGAGCACCTCACCTTGGAAATTCAGAGGCAGCAGACATTTTGTTTCCTTTCTTCCTCATTAACAATCTCTTCTCTTCCTCTTTTCATTTTATTTATCCATTTTTCCCTCCAGGCTCACATTAGCTTTACATTCCTACAGTTTTGTGTTCAAACTCTCCATTAATTAACTGGATGGCCATCACTCCTCCTCAGTAGTCCCCCTTAACATCCAACATCCAAAAGCAGGCTTGAAACACATCGCTGTCACTACTCCCACTAAGGGAACTGACATGGGACTTGTCTTAGAAGGATGGTGGGACAGACCACAGTACCTCATGGAAATCCTGGGCCCCCACATGAGGATTTAAAAATGCCCTGTCGTCCGAAGAACACAAGTGCCTTGTGAATTGCGGGGCAGGGGCGGGATTCATGAGCTGGCAGTGGGTCTGATCTGTTATACTTCAGGCTGTATTTTACAAAGCATGAAACTGTGAGCAACTGGACCCAATTACTCTCCTTGTAATTCTCTGTGAACCTGATCACCCCCAAATGCCATTGCAATCTTGACTGCCAGGAGAAAACACCTCACTGGAGAGCTGTGAGCTGCCTTTGGCGTGTTTGGTGGGGAGCAGCCCTGGGCCTTGGGCCTTGATCTGGTGCATCAAAGATGAAAACTGAATCGGCTGGGGGCTCTGATCTCAAGAGAGGAGGGCGATGAGAAACTGTGAGACCAGCCATGGATACGCACTGAACACAGGCCTGAGCCGCCTCTCCCCACAGCCCACCCGATGCGCCTTCCATCAGCCTCCTCAGGCGGGACTGTGGTGGACAGGGCCAACAAGCATTGTAAACGTTCATCTTGGGCGTAAACATCTGCAGCGATACCGTTTTAATGTAGTGGTCACATTGCGGAGGCCACACTTTGATGTGGGGGAGAGCGAAGTCATGGAACACAGAGCCTCAGTGTCACCTCTCCAGCCTCTGTTCTCTGACACAGTTCAGTGGAAAGACTCTGGCTTCTATAGTCAGAGCAGCCGATGTTTGAATCCCAGCTGCTCTGCCACCTACTAGTGATGTAAAGTAGTTATACTAACTGCTCCGTGATGCAGTTTCCTCCATGTTAAAGTGTGTGTGTGTGTGTGTGCACGCCACAGAGAGAGAGAGAGAAATGCCCAGCTCAGTACTTAAGTGCTCGATAAACATTGGTTTCTCCATAGAAATTCACAGAAATAGAAGAAATCCCCAGGCATCACTTCCTTAACACTTGCCTATGATGAAGCTGCAAATTCACTATTACTTTTTCCAGTTGCTGTTGTTTAGTCACTAAGTTGTGTCCAACTCTTTGCACCCCTATGGACTGTACAGGATCCTCTGTCCGTGGGATTTCCCAGGCAAGAATACTGGAGTGGATGGCCATTTCCTTCTCCAGGGGATCTTCCCGACCCAGGGATTGAACCCTGGTGTCCTGCACTGCAGGCAAGATTCTTTACCATCTGAGCCACCAGGGAAGCCCAATATTCATTCATAGATACCTTAATTCCTCCCACACTTGATTATTCTCAGCGGACCCGTCTAAATCCTCTCCAAATTCTCCACTCCCCTTGTTGGGACAAGATGTGACTTGGGCTGGAACTGCTGTCTGAGGTTGAGTGAGTAACTGGAGGCTAGTTCCCACTCACGGGACCCCAGTCCACATACTCTCTTCACGTTTTCTCAAAAACACCTTTGGCTCGTGCACATCTAGTCTGTAGACTCTTTTGTAAAAAACCCAGAAACTTAATAATGAAAATTGAATTCATTCATTCAGCTGATATTGATTCAGCACTGCCTATCTCTGTAATTTTCTAGCCAATAGATATACAATTATAAAGCCCAGACAGAGTGCCTGCCCTCCTGCAAACAAACGGTGGCAGGTGAAGTCCTCTGAGGGGTCAAACAGGATGCAGCGAGAGAGACTGGTGGGCGGCGGGGAGGCGGAGTGGGGTCTGCTCCGATGAGAGTGCTCGGAGAAGGCATCTCTAAAGAGGCAACTTTAAAATGAGGCCAGGGAACTTGAAAAGCCCCAGCCTGGGATTGACAAGGAATCTAAATCTATCAATGTTTTATTTGTCATTGGCCCCAAATCAAGGCCTTTTGAGATGTACTTTGTCATCCTCATTCCAGAGCTTGACAAACACAGACTGTCGCCATTCAGGTGAAGTATTCTTCACACATGGATAAGCCTACATGCCTGTGTGCTAACTTGCTTCAGTCATGTCTGACTCTGTGCAACTGTATGGAGTGTAGCCCGCCAGGCTCCTCTGTCCATGGGATTCTCCAGGCAAGAATACTGGAGTGGGTTGCCATGCCCTCCTCCAGGGGACTTTTCTGACCCAGGGATTGAAATCGTGTCTCTTACATATCCTGCATCAGCATGTGAGGGCTTCCCTGGTGGCTCAGCTGGTGAAGAATCCGCCTGCAATGCGGGAGACCTGGGTTCCATCCCCGGGTTGGGAAGATCCCCTGGAGAAGGGAAAGGCTGCCCACTCCAGTATCCTGGCCTAAAGAATTCTATGGACGGTATAGTCCATGGGGTTGCGAAGAGTCAGACACAACTGAGCGACTTTTACTTTCTTTACCACTAGCGCCACCCAGGAAGCCCAGATAAGTGTACAAGGTCTCCCAAGTAAAACTCAGATGGTTACACTGATTCTGGATGGTCACTAAAGGCGAGTCCTCCCCTCCCTGCTCACTAGTGAGCTGGGAGTCCCGCAGCATCTGTCAGCTCTCTCCACTCAATGCTGATAGCCTGCATGTGGGACAGTGAGGTAAGGGCGTGAGCATGGCCCTTCAGGTGCTGGACGAGAAAGACGGACACTGAGGCCCCGCTGTGCATTCGGCGGCCACACCTTCCCAGGTGAGGAAGGCAAGCCAGACCCGTGCCCGGATGTGATGAATTGAGGATGCTGGTGTCCCTGAGCCCATTGCAGCCATCAGGGCCGTCCTGAGAGTGCCGCCGCTCTTGATGGATCAAGGTCTTCCATCGTCGGTGCGTTTTTCACTTAACACGATACTGAGAAGTGAGTGGATTTATAGGAAATATAAACGCTTTCTAAAAGCCACAAACAAAATGCCTGATCGCAAGCCCAGCTTGTCTCATATTTTGGTCCACGGGCTGTGAGTGATGTGGCAGCTGATGCCTGCTACACTGAAAGAGGGCCGTCGCTGGCATCATCCCCATTTATTTATGGGCGTCTGGAACACAAGGCCAGAGCACGACTCCTCATTTGGAAATTACCAGCCTAGAGGAAGAAGCCGATTTAAAAATATGTCATTTGCCTCCAGGACATTTTTTTTCCCCTTCTTTCTTCCTTTCTTCTCCTTAAATTTCTTCCTTTGCCTTAATTCTTTGAATATAGAGAAAGGAATAAAGAAACAAGAAGATGGAGTATAAACAGAAGAACTACATGGAAGTTTACAGATATTAGTCCAATAAAGAAAGGAGAAAGGCATAAAGTTTCTTGGAATTTTAGTTTTATTTTTGTTTTCCTGTTTTTTTTTTTGTTTTGGGTGGCTATTGTTTTTGCCTTCAACTGCTGAAATAAGTTGGAATCGTTGCTCGTTATCTTTGCTGTGGATCCCTCACTAGTTATCACAAATGATTTCTTGTAGTTAAATCTAAAGGTGTTTTCTTCACTGTATATGTTTCCATGGTACCATCTGTTAATGGTAGCCCTATACTAAGAGTCCAGAGAATCTTTCATTCTCTTTTATCAAAACCCTTTACTTCTAAAATTCACTAAATTCTAATTCTTTGTCCATTATCATATCCACTCTTTTGTCTGAGAATATAACAAAAATCTTTTCACCACCACTGATATTAAATCTGACTCATGTACTGAATCCAGAATAAACCAGATCATCTAGAATTTCAAAAAGCATATTTCAAAATGTTAGCTCACTTCTCTACTCTTTGTGTGATTTGTTCTGTGTAGACCCTGCACGTAAATTCTTCTTAGGTTAATTTCATGCACCTTTCACTTTTTATCTGATTACCTAATATGGTTCCTGTAGAACAGTGTACAACAACCAGCTTTGGAAACAGGACCGAGAGGTACATGTAGCCTTCTGTGATCTCAAAGGTCTTCCATGTTCTTCTGTTAAGGAAAAGGGAACGTCATCTGTAGAACTTACAAAGTACTCTAAGCACCCTCATGCTGATCCTTCTTAAATTTGAGTGAACATAATTACTACATGGGCTCAGGGCATTGGTTATGACCCAGAAAGTGGTTAAACTCCAGGCATAACTGCCAATATCTGACTCTCTTCTGACCACTTTTCTGCAAGTTTTGGATGGAAATTCTACACCTACTAGTTCGTTGTTTAGAAAAGATTGATTCTTTTTGCTATTTGAAGTATCTTCATATATGTCGAGAATTCAGTGTGTTTAAGTGAGCATTTAAGTGAACACTTAGGTGTCCATGTGAGCATTGATTCAAAACCGCAGTGAGTGATGCCTTGACATTCCTGCTTGTGCTGCAAGAGAGTCCTCGCCTTCCCCAGGGCTGCCTGCAGAGTAAAGGCTCATCCGAATGGATTTCCAGCTATTTCGTCTCATCATCACCCAAAGCAAAGGAGGCCCTTCTTTCTCTACGCGCGTTGCTTTTTTCCAGTCACTGCCTTCAGTGGCTCAGGCACAAAATGAAAGCTAGTAAAGAACAGGCATTTCAGAGAAGGAAACTCAACAAGGTTGAGGAAAATCACAAATACTGTCGCACATTGCTTACTGTGGCAAGATGGAATTAACACAAGGCCCAGCACCCAGCACAGTGTGCCACGGTGGTGGCTGTCCTCGCGGTTCAGTGCAGGGGTGAAGCCCCGCTCCCTTCCAGACTCTTCTATCGCACTCCCTCTGGTGGTGCACGGGGAGAGAACTCTGTTGTCCTTGGACTCAGACAAATATTGCTAATCCACCCTCACTTCCCAAGGGAAGGCCATTTGGCCATCTCTTCAGCCACCTTTTCTGCCTAAGACTTCAGGCTTCTGAAAGGGCCCTTGTTGTGGTTTAGCCGCCAAGTCATGTCTGACCCTTTGTGACCCCATGGACTGTAACCCTCCAGGCTCCTCTGTCCATGGGATTTCCCAGGCAAAAATACTGGAGTGGGTTGCCATTTCCTTCTGCAGGGGATCTTCTCAACCCAGGGATCAAACTCAAATCCCTTGTGCCTGGGGCATTGGGAGGTGGATTCTTTGCCACTGCACCACCTGGGAAGCCCAAAAATAGGCTAAAAGAGGGGACTGAGCGAGACACGGCGCAAAGCATACGAGCCCATGTCTAGGGCATTATGTTCGTAAAGGATCACTGCTATTCTTTTTCATTACAAAGTATTTATTGAGCACTGACTGTGTGAATATATAAGTCTATGCCCCTGGTGTAAATAATGTGTTAGCATTTAAGATATTTTTAGAGACTTGCCTTAATGTTTCATTTCTAAGTTACTGTTGTTAGGTTGCTAAGTCGTGTCCAACTCTTTGCGGCCCCGTGAACTGCAGCATGCCAAGATTCCCTGTTCACTCCCAGAGTTGCTCAAAATCATGTCTATTGAGTCGATGATGCCATCCAGCAATCTCATCTCTGTCATCCCTCTTCTCTTTCTGCCTTCAGTCCTTCCCAGCATCAGGGTCTTTCCCAATGAGTCTGCCCTTCGCAAATTGTGGCCAAAGTATTCTAAGCACCTGTGATTGTTTCTGTGTGTTTCTAAGTAGGCAACAGGAAGTATCATTTTCTGATTCAGGCTGAAATACTAGAAAACTCCATTGCCTGTATCTGAAAATGCCAATGTACTTTATAAGCTGAATCAACCACTAAATGTTTACGAGGTCAGGCAGTTAGATCTGAGGTGCAAACACGGCTTAGAAGGAACGCTTCCGACGGTGCTAAAGTTTTAGAAGAAAATACTACGTGGGAGGCCGTACCAAGAGTGAATTGTTGTTCATGCTTCAGCTTTGATTTGGAGACACCTGTGAAAGAAAACAATCCTTTCCCAGCTCTTACTGGTTATTTTATTTCCAGAAAACATGCTTGTTATTTTAGCAATTGCCTTGGCGCTCCCGCAGGATCTACGATAAGTGAACAGTGCCACCTGCTGGTTTATGGTGAGAGTATTTCTTCACTGAGAAGAGCTGCTGCTTGCACTGCCTGTTTGGATGCACGCATGCCCAGTCGCTTCCGTCGTGTCTTTGTGACTCTATGGACTGGAGCCCACCAGGTTCCCCTGTCCATGGGATTCTCCAGCCAAGCATCCTGGAGTGGGTTGCCATGCCCTCCTCCAGCGGATCTTCCCAACCCAGGCATTAAATCTGCCTGTGTCTCCTGCACTGCAGGCAGATTCTTTACCCACTGAGCCACCTGGGAAGCCCACTTGCCTGTATATGAATCCAAAAATAATGTTGAATATTTTGATTTCGGGAACCAAAAAGCCAACACTGGAGTTTAAAAGCAAAAATTAAACCACATACACTTCCATGAATATAGACAAATTTACTCTCTGGTATAAAGAGTTCCCTTTTCTCCTCCAAAATTGTTGGTTTTTTCCCATAAAACTAGGCTGACAAGAGCTGCTCCAAGTGATTTAGTTCAAGTGCCAAGTAAAAACGTCTGGCTTGAGTCACCTGTTTCTCTGCACTACGTGGGCATGACAGGCTGGCAGAGACCGCTCCAAACACACTATTTGTCTAGCTCATTGCATATTAACATTTCCAAAGTAAACTTCCCCTTTCTGTAACTTTGTTATGCAAATATTTTTATTGAGACTCAACGATGCCTTTTCTAGATGGTGTTGTCTGCTTAGCATGCAGCTCAGCTCATCCTGGAGGCTTTGGTTAGAACAAGTCCGGGGATGATGACACTGAGCTCACAGGAGAACCGGGCTGTGACAGCATCCGGGGGCACGGAGCAGGGGAAGAACTCGGCTCACAGGAGAACCGGGCTGTGACAGCATCCGGGGGCATGGAGCAGGGGAAGAACTCGGCTGGACCAGGGGTTCGGGCCCCCCTGGGTCCTGAAGCCGGCCTGCAGCTCCCCAGTGTCACCTGTGGGGCGCGGGTCACTGCCTCTGGGACTAAGGAGGGAACGAGTGAGTAGTTGACAGCCCCCATCCCCTGCACACTGTGAGAGTCGCTGAGTCCAGATTTTCTCACCTGGAAGTTGCGTGACGTGCAGGACTCTTAGGCTGACTATAGGAAACATCAGGCGTGTCACCCCAGCCCAAGTGCTGGTGAGGAACAGACACGGATCCTTCTTCTCTTCCCTTACTCATTGACGTGGCTGCACCAGGTCTTAGGAGCAGCACTCGGGATCTTCAGTCTTTGTTTCCGCATGCAGGATCTTGTTCCCTGATCAAGCAGGGGTCGAACCCAGGCCCCCTGCTTTGGGAGGGGGAGTCTGAGCCACTGGACCACCAGGGAAGTTCCTCTCTTCCCCTTTTTAAGACACAAAGTGCTGAATCATCACCACGCGGTAAACGTGAAGATGGTCACCATCGTTACGACGGAGCCATTCAAACCTGGATGCATGCCTGAGCTAGAGCAGTTACCAGCGGTACGATCTTCCAAAGGTTCGGAATCTCGGAGTCTCAGTTCCCTACCTCTATAAAATGAGTTTAAGAAAAAAACAAGCAAACCCACCTAAAGGAACAGTTACGGTGAGAGTCCAGGAGGATGGTTCTGACACTGAGTGGGTCTCCCTTAGGACTCCTTCCCTGGACCCTTTGGGGTATGTGCTAGTGAGCTGGTTAGCCGCGCTCCCCCAGGTTTTTACGGAGGCCCAGTGTCCCGCAGTTCGACCATAGGTCTTGCCTTCTGACCCCAGCGTGTTCTTTACATACTCACAGTCAGTCGAGTGGCACCTGCCAGGATGTGAAGCGGGTGACACGGTGACAGCAGCTCGCTGGCCACAGGAGGGCTCAGAGGAGCTCCGGCCATGTTCTGCAGAAGAGAGAGAATTGCTTATGTGCCCAGCACCTTTTGAAAGAGAGTTTAATTTCCTGTGGATGACAAGATGACGGAAGCCCATCCATTCACAGCCCGAGTATAACACAGACTCAGACAACTGAAGACTCTTCCCTGAGCTGGACCCCGACGCAGTCCTGGCCTGCAGACACCGCCCTCCTGGGCCAAGGGCAGTCTCCTCTCAAGGACTGTGGGCCTCCTGCTTCACTAGGAAGACCTATCCAAGGTGATGAGGAGAGGGCCACTCAGCAGGAGAATTAAACCCAAATGGCCTTTTTCTAGTTTTGAAACACGTTTCAGCCAAAAACCCAGAAGTTGATAAATAATTATTTAGCTAGCCTTCTAAATGAGAAAGTGGAGGTGTTAGTCGCTCAGTCGTGTCTGACTCTTTGTGACCCCACGGACTGTAGCCCACCAGGCTCCTCTGGTCCATGGGATTCTCCAGGCAAGAATACTGGAGTGGGTTGCCATGCCCTCCCCCAGGGAATCTTCCTGATCCAGGGATCGAGCCCAAGTCTCCCACATTGCAGGCAGATTCTTGACCATCTGAGCCACCAGGGAAGTCTCTAAATGAGATTCTCATATGAAGGTTATGCTTCCAGTAAGAGACAGGAGGATGTTTCAGAGTGGTTTTGCCTCCCACTGTTTTGGGAGTAGAAGCTGTGGACAGCTGTCCAGGAAGACCTCCGGCACTGAGCTCACTCCGGTGGGTCTCGGGTCAGTTTAAGCGGAAGCTGGGAATATCAGGACCCAGGGTCGAGCTCCAGAGATGAAAGAGACTAGCTGCTCACCCAGACGAATAGAACCCTGAGTACAGCAGGCAGGGCGTCTCAGCCTCCTGGAGAAAGGGCACCCAGGGTGCGCAGCTGTGATGTGTGATGAGAGAGGCTGAAAGGAACCTCTTGCACTAACTGTACACAGAGACCTAGAACTTACTGCTGGGTCTCCACCGGTTCTCACAGCATTTGGAGGCAAAACGAACAGCTTGTGCGCCAGGGAGGCACTCGAAGTGGGGAAGGAGCGAAGTACAAACTGAAATTCCATCCACAGCCTGTCCTCACTTGCCCTCCCCACCCCGACCTGGGGAGACTGCGGTAAAGGAGTCCCCCTTTTGGGTGATTTTGAGATTTATCGGTTGTTTGTTCGTTTGTTTGTTTGTTTTTTTCAATTATTCCTTGCAAATGAAAGTTGAATTAGCTCCAGAATCTGTTTGTGAATGACAATGGGCACACGTTTATGGCTGTTTATCACATCTAAGAAGAGAAGACAATGGCACCCCACTCCAGTGTTCTTGCCTAGAGAATCCCAAGGACGGGGGAGCCTGGTGGGCTTCTGTCTGTGGGGTCGCACAGAGTCGGACACGACTGAAGCGACTTAGCAGCAGTAGCAGCATCACATCTAAGAATAAGGGTTTCACAGTTTTGCAAAGCAAATTGAGAAGCCCCCATCTTTCCTATGATCTGTGACAAGGAGCATCTCTTCACCTCCTTTTTCCTTTGTAGCCCACGGCACTGTTCCCACCTGGGGCTCCACCCCCAACTGGCCACGTCCCTGGGCCACCTGTCATTCATTCGCTTCACCTGTGTTGATGTGCTGATCCATTGCTCAGTCATTTCCCCTTTCTGTAATATATGTATATGAATTGTAAATGGCCTTTCTTCTAGAGGAAATGAACTTGGGCAAGGGAAAGAGGAAGGAGGTCAGGGACCCTGGCTGGGAGACGTGTGTGATGGGGAGTCTGGCACGGATGTACCAGACCACGCTTCTGAGGTCACCATCCAGGGTTCTCAGCCTGATACACAGTCCTCCTCCCTGCAGGCTCTTCAGTAGCTGCTGTGCTGTTTGGGTGTTTGGAAAGGCCATGCCATTTCCACAGCAGCCTAATTAACTGCTGCAAGAATGAAACGTAATCCTGAGATATGCTAGTCCAGTGGACAGCAGGATTGAGTACTGACGGATTGAGTATTGACTGTTGCAGCCCAGAGGGCGGGCTCTTAGCATGGCTTTGTGTAGTCGTTACAAACCATCGAAATGGACACAAGAATTGATGCTCAGGAAGCATGCATTGAGGGCTTCCCAGGCGGCACTAGTGGTAAAGAACCTGCCTGCTGATGCTGGAGACATGAGATACACGGGTTCGATCCCTGGGTCAGGAAGATCCCCTGGAGGAGGGGATGGCAACCCACTCCAGTATTCTTGCCTGGATAATCCCACGGACAGAGGAGCCTGAAGGGCTACAGTCCATGAGGTTGCAAAGAGTCGGACATGACTGAAGCGACTTAGCACGCATGCACACACGCACAAGCATGCATTGAATGAATGAATGAATGCACATATTCCGAGGCCACAGCTTATGCCATGTGAGGCTTCCCACACAGCCCCTGTATTTAACTCTGTAGTCATGCCTGTCATCGTGGCTTCCAGTCTCTGACACAGGGTCTCTGGGGTCCCATCGGAAAAACAGAGGTAAGAAATCTTGCCTCATAATGAAACAAGAGCTTACAAGCATCCTGCAATGGTTTATATCTTGCAAGAACTGCAAGGGCTTATATTATTGCTTACAGGGTTAATGTATTGATTTGAACAATAAAATCAGCTAAGGGGAGGCAGTATGTAGACGCCCTTCTTTCTGTTTGAGGGAATGGCTTCAGATGAGAACCCTACCTGCTGGACCCCAGGACCTATAAACATCATCAAGCCATCCATGGCCTTTCCTCTTATCCATAACGGTGGGAGATAACTTGGTTTGTCTGTGTGTCTTAAGGAATCTCAAATCCTTCTGTTGTTGTTCTTCAGTCGCTCCATCATGTCCAACTCTTTGCAGCCCCATGGACTGCAGCACGCCAGGCTTCCCTGTCCATCACCAACTCCCAGAGCTTACTCAAACCCATGTCCTTTGAGTCGGTGATGTCATCCAACCATCTCTTCCTCTGTCGTCCCCTTCTCCTCCTGCCTTCGATCTTTCCCAGCATCAGGGTCTTTTCCAATGAGTCAGCTCTTCCAATCAGGTGACCAAAGTATTGGAGTTTCAGCTTCAGCATTAGTCCTTCCAGTGAACACCCAGGACTAATCTCCTTTAGGATGGACTGGTTGGATCTCCTTGCAGTCCAAGGGACTCTCAAAACTCTTTTCCAGCACCACAGTTCAAAAGCATCAATTCTTCGGTGCTCAACTTTCTTTATAGTCCATCTCACATCTATTCATGACTACTGGAAAAACCAGAGCTTTTACTAGACGGACCTTTTTTGGCAAAGTGATGTCTCTGCTTTTTAATATACTGTCTAGGTATGTCATAGCTTTTCTTCCAAGGAGCAAGCAAAATCCTGGGGGTGAAGCATTCTGTCAGCCCTCTGATTAATTTTCTGTACTTGGTGCCACTGACCTCTAGACTCTTCATATACCATTGTCATGAGAACTGATGATGTCTTTTACACGTCAGTCCTTCTGTCCCTCACGTGACTCCACATCCTCCCAGCCTCCCATGGAGTGGTGCTCCCCCAGCTCCGTCTGCTTCCACGTAACAGTCTGTGTGGCCCATGGTGGATGAGAGCCAGGGTGTAGGGAATGCTCACCCTGCCTCTGTGCTGTTGGAAGTCGGGCCAGCTGGGTCCCAGGGCCCCTCCGAGCATCAGCCCAGAAGCAGGGCCTTAGGTAGCTGGCGGGGTTGAGGGGGATCTGTGCGGGCCTGAAAGCTCAGACTCGCAGCCCCATCGTAGTCAGTCCATGGACCCCGGTCTTGGTGAAAGACCGCGTTCGGTGCTCATGGCTGAGGGCAGGTACGGGCCTCCTCCCGTCAGCGAAGGGCTGGCAGAGACCCAGGTCCAGTGGATGAAATGGGTCTCAGAGCAGCAGCACCAACACCCGCCTCCAGACGCAGGCCGAGGGGCACACAGAGGCCGCCTAGCGCGGTAGGAGGGCCACACTTGACTTGTGCTGCTTACGCGGACGTTTGAAGCAGGCACGTCTCTGTACACGTGCACACACCCCACCTCGTGAGACACGCCCACTCTTACTTACCCGCTCTCACACTCCCCTCACACAGCTGCCCTGTCCTGCTCACACTCACTTTCAGACCCCCGCTGTGCCCCAGGCTTGCCTCCCCTCCTAAAGCAGCTGGCCCTGGAGTCGCCGAGGTGCTGACCCAGCAGATCCCCCCTGTGCCCGGGGCCTGCACCCGCGACCTTTATCATCCTGACACCGAGACTAAAAAGGACATCGGTGCCAACTTAGCACTTTTGTTCACGATACACATAGGACAGAATTTAATCTTCCTGTTTCACATGCTCTCCGAAATCCTTTTCAATTCTGCTCCTCAGCTGAAAAGCAAGATCAGGTAAACTTGATGTGTGAATGGATCTGCCTCTCAGATTTATGTAGATACGTAGCAGTTCTATTGATCTCAGGGAGCCAGCAAGGACGTTGGTAATGAGAGAACAGCAAGCTGTCGTGGAGAACGCGCGTTTTGTGAGGGTGGTCCCGAACTCTGCCAGCTGATGGGGGTCGGACTTTGAAAGGGACCTGGGTTTGCAGCACGTGATTTCAAATAGGGCTTTAAATTCTTATTCCGCGGTTTGCTGTTTATCGCAGAAATATCATACCAAGGTTAGGCTTGCTTTCATTTTTATAGTGACAGCCTTACGTGATTCCTTTGAACATTCTGGCAATCTAAAAATATCCAGCAAGCACACAACTTTCCTCTGAAATGAGCAGTGCTTTCAGTACAAAAGTTGCTGTCTATGTCCTTGGAGAGGAGCCACCCCAAACACACTGGGTCTCTGCCCCTTCGGCGTATCTGTCTGTGTTTCAGCACATCACGTGTTCATGCACCGCTTCATCATTTATTCTTAAAGATCCTACTCTGGGAGCCACATGGCCATTATGGCGTGACACATCAGAGATCATGTAATGGCTTCAGAGTCTGAGAAATAGTTTCTGTCCAAAATGCTTGTAGTTCTGAAGCATGTTCTCAACATAACCACAGTGTTTGAAAAACTGTCTTTTCTCATGCTCCATCTGCAAGACGGGCTGTGGGCTTGTGAATGGTGTGGGGACAGCCTAGAAATGGGCAGGGTGTGCCATTTTGGACACAGTTTCCTTCCCCATTTCCTGGGCTCCCCATGTGCTGGGTTAGCAGTTTTCTCCCCTAAGAAGGTATGTCGCAAGCAACCTTCCGTTTCTCTAAGGCTGAGTTTAATGGTGACCAAACATCCGGTTGGGCTTTCCAGGTGGCACACTGGTAAAGAATCCACCTGCCCATGCAGGAGACACGGGAGATGCAGGTTCGATTCCTGGGTCAGGAAGATCCCCTGGAGGAGGAAATGGCAACCCACGACAGTATTCTTGCCTGGAGAATCCCATGGACAGAGGAACCTGGCAGGCTAGAGTCCATGGAGTTGCAAAAAGTCAAACACGACTTTGCAACTGAGCACTCATGCAAACATCCATTCATGCGGCTGCGCCATGCTTTACTTGTATTTGTCTTAATTTATCTTTCAGAATGGTGACCGTTTTCCCATGGATTACTTTTTGCTATGTTTCTGAGTTTTCTTTAGGAAAAATTCCTCGAAGAGGAAGTTTGAGGGTGGAACTACATGCATGTTTCTTAAACTTTGCACACAGCATAAATGTTACCTTATGTAACATTTATGAATTTAAGGGAAATCAGGGAAATGTTTTAAAGGAATGTGGACATATATGATGGCAGTGTTTCTTCCTTCTGTAGTCAAGCTATTATTAGATTGAAGGTACTCTTTACAATGAAGGCCATCTCAGAATTAAGCCAGCCGGCATTGTGGCCTTACCTCCCGGAAAACCGCTGCACACAGCATGTGATCCCTCCTCCAGCAGAGTGAAGCGGCCCACCGGCCCCCGCCAGCTCCTCTTTCCACCTTTGCCAAATGATAAGCAGTTATTTCTTGTTCATCATGGCAGTTTGTGATGCACTAAAATTAATTACTACTAACTGGCAACCCACTCCAGTACTCTTGCCTGGAAAATTCCATGGATGGAGGAGCGTGGTAGGCTGCAGTCGATGGGGTCGCAAAGAGTCGGACACAACTGGGCGACTTCACTTTCTTTCTATAGTTCCTTTTGGAGAAGGAATTGGCAACCCACTCCAGTGTTCTTGCCTGGAGAATCCCAGGGATGGGGGAGCCTGGTGGGCTGCCGTCTATGGGGTTGCAAAGAGTCGGACACGACTAAGCGACAAACACACACACACAGCATACTTCTTAGAAATTATAATGTTGGTACGACTCTGACTCTCCTTGGTGTTAAAAATTATGAGAATGTGTTAACACAGATATTAAGACATTTTAATGACAGATATAGTGTACTTGGGCTTGCCAGGTGGCGCTACTGGTAAAGAATCCTCCTGCCAATGCAGGAGACACAGGAGATGCAGGTTCGATCCCTGGGTTGGGAAGATCCCCTAGAGGAGAAAATGACAACCCACTCCAGTGTTCTCACCTGGAGAATCTCAGGGACAGAAGAGCCTGGTGAGGTCCATAGGGTCGCAAAGAGTTGGACACGACTTAGCAACTGAGCACGCATGCATATAGTGTACTTATAGAGGTTTTAATGTAAATGTGATTTACATTAAATTAATCTTAATCTTAAAATTACACTTCAAAGTCCTCTAAAGTTCCATTTATTTGAAATACCAAATGAACCTAAAGCCTTGGCTAGCTGAAGCGCCTGTTGTCCCTCACACAGCAAGCTGTGTCCCACCTGCCCCAACCAGCGCCCAAGCATTCTTTTTTAGTTCTGGCTGCATTTTCCTGCTCTTCAAGGTTGGTATAATTGTGTTGACATCGTAACTCATCGTCTGAAAACCGATTACAGATTTGCACATTCCAGGACTCGGTGATGACGCCGAGCATGACTCGGCAGGAGCGCAGATTGACAGAAACACGTTGTACTTGCCTTGCAACAGTGCTGATCACTGAACGTGGAAAGAGAAGGATCTGCCTCGCCTGAGTGGAATGGAAATTACTGGTGGAGAAAGGAGTCTAGAAATTGCTTGTTGCGAGTCAGTTTACTGTCATTAGCCTGAAAGGCATTTCCTTAGAGCCGATACTAAGAACCACTCTGTCATGGTTCATGAGGCATTGCACTCAAGCCCCATAGTTAGTGATGTTTCAAAGCAAGACATAGGTCACAGATCAGAGGTGCGGAGTGAGGAGGTCCTGTCACTTCACGGTGATGTAAGCATTGAGAGGTTTCTACAAGAACTTCCCCAGCAGTCTAGTGGCTAGACTCCATGCTTTCACCATTAAGAGCAACAGTTCAATCCCAGGTTGGGGAACTGAGATCCCACGAGCCACGACATGACCACAAAAAGAAAAAGAAAAACAACGTTAAAAGGTTTATATACACTGAGCTGACTTTTCCCTCCAAAAGGTAGGACTTGGACACCTTACTCGTTGGATAGATTTGAGAAATAGCAAAAACAGGCCCTTGGTGGTAGCATCAGCTTTCTTTCAGAAAGCATCAAATCAAACTTTACAACTTAAAATAATGGGACGATTTCATTGCAAATGCCAGAATCTGGTCAAATCAAACTGCAAGCATCTGTGAGGGAAAAAAAACCTAGAGGTCGTGAGGGTCATTCCTGTCCAGACTGTTGACTGGCATCCCTAGTTCATGGTTTATTTCCAGTGTGGACCTGTATCAGACACATGTTTATATATGATCCCTGAGACCGACTAACTTCACTTCAGCACAGTGTATCTTTCAAAACTGACACGAGCAAGCATCCACGTTTTAAAAATCCACTGTTTTAACCGCCACCTGACAACTTCAGGTGTAGATTTGCAGGTTACCCTCCTAATCCCCTATTGCTACTTCCTGATTCACCCGAGGGTGAGGCTCCACCAGGAGCCTGCCTGGACGAGAGTCCTTGAGGACCCTTGGTTCCCATTCATGTTCCCTGGAAAACAGCCAGGAATACTGCCCACGGTGGGCCCGCATCTAAGGAAAGGCCGTCGGTGGCGCCTGCGGCCGCCACGAATGACAATTAACAGGCTTCCCCCCAAGATCCTGCTCTAAGTCTTGTCACTCGCTGTGTGACACAGCTGGTTTCACGCCAGGCCACCTGCTGCCGGTCTGCACTGATCTGAAGGCCTGCGAGACACGTGAGGACCAGACCAGCGATCAAGGTGGAGTCCCAGAGCTGAAGGAGGTGGTGAGAGCAACTTTAGCATTTTGTCCATCCTCCTGCCTCCAATGAAACCTCAAAAAAACAAAAAAACCTATGTCCAGGCCACCCCAATAGGAGAATTCATCCCATTCTTCATTCTTTCATTCATTCATTCCTTCTTTTAAAGATTCTTTTGTTTTTTTAAGATCTTTTATTTTTCGGCCATGCTGAGTCTGCTTTGCTGCACACCGGCTTCCTCTGGTTTCCGCGAGCAGGGGCGACTCTTCTTGCTGTGTGCAGGCTTCGTGGTCGCTCCTCTTGTTGCAGAGCCCGAGCTGTAGGGCACGTGGGCTCGGTAGTTGCAGCGCATGGGCTTAGTTGCTCCACGGGCTTAGTTGCTCCGCCGCGTGTGGGGTCTTCCCGGACCAGGGATCGAAGCGATGTCCCTTGCATTACAAGGTGGATTCTTAACCCCTGAGCCACCCGGGGATCCCCACGGCTATGGTCTTAATATATAGAGGAGTGATCCATTCCACTTTTCTCTAAGACTCCAAAGGAGATGATCGCTTTCTTCTGGAAACCTAACCCCGGTGATACAGTTTTGCACTGTTAGGTTGTTTAGAAGCTGTTGCTGCTGCCTTGAAACAGGAAGTTGTCAGGTTCTCTGTAGCAGTAAAGCGGAAGTCGTGGCGTCTGCAGGGTTCCGGTGACCTCCTTGGAATGAGCGCTTCCCTCCTTAGATGCCGCCTCCCCACGGCGAGTATTTCAGGGTGAGTGGAGTCATTGTGCAAGAGGGAGACACCACAACACATTTTCCTACAACACTGCGATACGGAGTCGTAGACGTGGAAGATCACAGGCGATGTAAGCAGAGCGGATTCTGGCCCGTTTCGTTACCTGAACTGTGGATCTTAACTAACTGGAACTTGCCGATGCTGTCAGGGTCACTGAGATAGGAAGCCATGCTCAGGCTCTAGCTGGGACTGTGGATACAGACAGTATTGCCTCCATCTGTGGGACTGTCCTGTTCAAATCTCAATTCATAGGTTCACAAATGAACTATCTACAAACCAGAAACAGACTCACAGACACAGCAGAGAACACACTCGTGGTTGCCCAGGGCAAAGGGAGTGGTGAGTGATGGGCTGGGAGTTGGGGCTTCCCAGGTGGCTCAGTGATAAAGAACCCTCCTGCACTGCAGGAGATGTAAGAGGCATGGGTTTGATCCCTGGGTCGGGAAGATCCCCTGGAGAAGGAAATGGCAACCCACTCCAGTTCATTTGCCTGGGAAATCCCATGCACAGGGGAGCCTGGCTGACTGCCGTCCATTGTATCGCAAAGGGACAGACAGGACTGAGTGACTGATACACGCAAACTATTATATATAGATGGATAAACAAGGTGCTACTGTATAGCACAGAGAACTATATTCAGTACCCTGAGATAAACCCTAAGGAAAAAGAATATAAAAATATTTATGTATATGTGTAACTGAATCACTTTGCTGTACAACAGAAATTAACACAACAATGTAAATCAACTATACTTCAATTAAAAAAAAAAAAGCGTAGCTTCTGATGAATTTCCAAAAGAAAAAAAAAAACCTGAAGTGCCACCAAGCTATGTGGCCAGCCTTGCAGAGAGAGCTGACCACTCCGTAGTCCATGATGGGTCCAACCCCAATCATGGCATTTTGGCATTATGTTATAATTATCTGCATAGGTATTGCTGTGTTTCTTCCATCCTTCCTTGAATAAACCTTTTAAAAGCACCTCCTCTGGGCCAGGTGCTGGGGAGGGCAGTGCTGGGGACACTTGGTTGAATATCACTGTGTTCCTGCCCTCGGGAGACAAAGGTCTAGAGGAGATAATGGGTCAGAACACACCTGGTACAGGTGAGGGGAATGAAGAGCAGGTAAAGGGTGGGTGTGGGGAGTAGGGAACCAGCCAGAGGGGCGGTGAACCCAGGCTTGGGCGCCAGGGAATCTGCCCAGAGTGACTGCCCAGCTGAGAAGCGAAGAACCACGTTCATGGGCTTGCTGGACAAGGTGGACCTCAGGGCAGGGGGACCCCAGGGAGAGCGGGGGCATCTCCACAACAGATGTCCCCTCCCAGAGACTACATCCTCACCTCTGCGACCCTGCCCCGCCCCGCACGGCCCAGCACTGGGCAGCCTCTCAACAGATGCTGCTGGAAGAGGGAGCAGTTCCCACGGAACAGTGAGCCCGTGAGCCCTGGCCATCTCCCCCCGGGGTCGTGGCAGTGGAGGTTCCTTTAGGAGCTATGCTGCTGCTGCTGCTGCTAAGTCCCTTCAGTCGTGTCCGACTCTGCGTGACCCCATAGACGGCAGCCCACCAGGCTCCCCTGTCCCTGGGATTCTCCAGGCAAGGACACTGGAGTGGGTTGCCATTTCCTTCTCCAATGCATGAAAGTGAAAAGTGAGAGTGAAGTTGCTCAGTCGTGTCCGACTCTTAACGACCCCATGGACTGCAGCCTACCAGGCTCCTCCATCCATGGGATTTTCCAGGCAAGAGGACTGAGTAGGGTGCCATTGCCTTCTCCATTAGGAGCTATGAGCCTTGTGAAAGTCTGATTCTAGTCCCTGGCGAAAGAAAGTGAAAGTCTCTCTGTCATCTCCAACTCTTTGCGACCCCATGGTCTATACAGTCCATGGAATTCTCCAGGCCAGAATAGTGGTGTGGGTAGCCTTTTCCTTCTCCAGGGGATCTTCCCAACCCAGGGATCGAACCCAGGTCTCCTGCATTGCGGGCAGATTCTTTACCAGCTGAACCACCAGGGAAGCCCCACTGGTGAAAACAAGACTTCAAAGAATAAGGCATTAGATCTTAGTGATTATCCCTGAAAACAGTCACCGAATGCCCACTGTGGCTGGCATCATCCAACATAGAGGGCAACGTTTTAAAACTCAGATTAGTACTGTGTCCCAGCCTTGTTAAGAATGGCCGAGGGAAAGGGGACCATCACACCCCAGAGGTGATCAGGGCTGCTCTGTGAGGGCCCCGAGGCTCTGAATTCTCTGCTGCCAGCTTGAGAGGGAGGAGGAAGGGGAGCCACAGGCTGAGCCATCCGCACGCCTGTGTCCACCCTTAATCGGCCTCACGGACATCCCTGGTGCCACAGAGCAGGAGGAGGCGGTGGTGGAGATGACATGGCACCTCACCCTCCCATAATCTACCATTAGCTCTGAGTCCAGGCACTTGCTCTTTAGCAGCCACTTAATCAGTGGGCTTTCTCCTTCCTCCACAAGCAATAAAATCAGGAGGGGAAAAAAAAGAACAAACACCTAGGGTGTGGGAAGGGGCAGTTGGATAAGTCTGGGTTTTCTTTCACACTTTAGTAAGACTCACAATGAGTCACTCACTCAGATAATCACAATGGTGTGATCACTCACCTAGAGCCAGACATCCTGGAATGTGAAGTCAAGTGGGCCTTAGAAAGCATCATTACGAACAAAGCTAGTGGAGGTGATGGAATTCTAGTTAAGCTATTTCAAATCCTGAAAGATGATGCTGTGAAAGTGCTACACTCAATATGCCAGCAAATCTGGAAAACTCAGCAGTGGCCACAGGACTGGAAAAGGTCAGTTTTCAATCCAGAGAAAGGCAATGCCAAAGAATGCTCAAACTACCACACAATTGCACTCTCATCTCACGCTAGTAAAGTAATGCTCAAAATTCTCCAAGCCAGGCTTCAGCAATACATGAAGCGTGAACTTCCTGATGTTCAAGCTGGTTTTTGAAAAGGCAGAGGAACCAGAGATCAAATTGCCAACATCTGCTGGATAATCAAAAAAGCAAGAGAGTTCCAGAATAACATCTATTTCTGCTTTATTGACTATGCCAAAGCCTTTGACTGTGTGGATCACAATAAACTGTGGAAAATTCTGAAAGAGATGGGAATACCAGACCACTTGACCTGCCTCTTGAGAAACCTATATTCAGGTCAGGAAGCAACAGTTAGAACTGGACATGGAACAACAGACTGGTTCTAAATAGGAAAAGGAGTACGTCAAGGCTGTATATTGTCACCCTGCTTATTTAACTTCTATGCAGAGTACATCATGAGAAACGCTGGGCTGGAAGAAGCACAAGCTTGAATCAAGATTGCCGGGAGAAATATCAATAACCTCAGATATGCAGATGACACCACCCTTATGGCAGAAAGTGAAGAGGAACTAAAAAGCTTCTTGATGAAGGTGAAAGAGGAGATTTAAAAAGTTGGTTTAAAGCTCCACATTCAGAAGACTAAGATCATGGCATCTGGTCCCATCACTTCATGGGAAATAGACGGGGAAACAGTAGAAACAGTGTCAGACTTTATTTTTCTGGGCTCCAAAATCACTGCAGATGGTGATTGCAGCCATGAAATTAAAGATGCTTACTCCTGGGAAGGAAAGTTGTGACCAACCTAGATAACATATTAAAAAGCAGAGACATTACTTTGCCAACAAACGTCCGTCTAGTCAACACTATGGTTTTTCCAGTGGTCATGTATGGATGTGAAAATGAGACTGTGAAGAAAGCTGAGCGTTGAAGAATTGATGCTTTTGAACTGTGGTGTTGGAGAAGACTCTTGAGAGTCCCCTGGACTGCAAGGAGATCCAACCAGTCTATCCTAAAGGAGACCAGTCTTGGGTGTTCATTGGAAGAACTGATGTTGAAGCTGAAACTCCAATACTTTGGCCACCTCATGCGAAGAGTTGACTCATTGGAAAAGACTCTGATACTGGGAGGGACTGGGGACAGGAGGAGAAGGGGACGACAGAGGATGAGATAGCTGGATGGCATCACCGACTCGATGGACATGAGTTTGGGTAAACTCCAGGAGTTGGTGATGGACATGGAGGCCTGGCGTGCTGCGATTCATGGGGTTGCAAAGAGTTGGACACAACTGAGTGACTGAACTGAACTTAGTAAGAGTCTTAGTAAGACTCTGCAAGGTGCGTGTTGCTGGGAGATAAGGGTTGGTGATGGACATGGAGGCCTGGCATGCTGCGATTCATGGGGTTGCAAAGAGTTGGACACAACTGAGTGACTGAACTGAACTTAGTAAGAGTCTTAGTAAGACTCTGCAAGGTGCATGTTGCTGGGAGATAAGGGTTTTCCGGTCACTGGAGGCACCGGGCTTCCGGCTCTCCTCAGCCCGAGGCGGGCATTGTCTCACGCTCACAGGCACCTGAGGCCTGCCCAGGCCCTGAGGGAAGGCCTCAGGGGAAGCGGCTCTCTCAGTGGAGGGCTTTCACCACCACCTGCTCATCAGGGCACAGAGGCCCATTGAGGAGGGTAAGGGGGCCTCCCCCTGCCACTATTGAGAGCCGGAACCTTCTTAAGGAAGTGTCACCGCCATCTACAGAAGCCTCCAATGGCTCAGCTCCATGGAGACCTGTGTGTGTATGTGAACCTCAGACCCCACCTCCTGGTTCTTCTCTTTCTTTTTGAGCGGGAAACTTCATCAGTAATAATTGAGGTCACAGGTCCCAGGGCAGAGAACACCAGAGGTTCAGGAAAACCTTGAACAGGGAGTAACAAGCCTCCTGCCCCTAAATGCCCCATGCCCATGAGAACTTTGTGTCATGACGGGAAGTTTTGGAGATTTGTTTCAGCATCCATCATGACCAAGGATGAAATCCAGTCGGGGTTCTCACTTCCTTTTTATTTCTGTATTTTCGGTTGCACTGTGTCTTCGTTGCTCACAGGGTTTCCCTGGTGATAGCGAGTGGGGCGTGCTCTCTAGTCACGACCTGCAGGCTTCTCACTGCGGTGGCTTCGCTTGCTGGGGAGCACGGGCTCTCGATGTAACAAGCTCAGTAGTTGTAGCTCGAGGACAAGCGGGCTTTAGTAGCTGTGGTGCAGGAGCTTAGCTTAGCTCACAGCATGTGAGAACTTCCTGGACCAGGGATGGAACCCATGTCCACTTCACCAGACAGGTGGATTCTTATCCAATCTGCCACCAGGGAAGTCCTGATTTTAAGTTTCAACATCAATTCAACATCAACATCAATTGCCATAGTGTGACCTGTCTGTGGTAAGGTGACCTTTACCTGACTCACCAGGGTCTACCACCTCAAATGAAAGTCTTCATCTAAAATCATGTAGACCGAGGCTTCCAAACTCAGGGTGCCAGCCTGATGTGTGCAGTTGCTAAGTCTTGTCGGACTCTTTGAAATGCCATGGACTATAGCCCGCCAGGCTCCTCTGGCCATGGAATTATCCCCGCAAGAATACAGGAGTAGGTTGCCGTTTCCACCTCACCATCCTGATACTTCACATCTAAAAAGCAGAAGTCCCTAACGTAAACCTCTGGGTTGACTAAATTAAGAGACCATAGTCATAGTGGGTCCAACTAACATGACTGGAATTGTAGATCTCTGTGGCTGTACATTTACTACATCCATCCTATATTACCATTTAAAGGAAGGATAAGATTGCAGACATTAGAAACAGGTACTTACTTGCAGCAGTTCAGATCAACAGTCTACTCTGTGATTAATGGTCTGGACACTATCTGTCCTTGCTACAAGACTTGACAATGAGCAAGCAGGTAAACCCAGCACCCAGAGACACCAGGAAAGTTAGAGATAACTCAGGTCAATTCTGATTTTTTTTTTTTTTTACTTTATTTTCACAAATAACTCTGTGTGTGGCGGGAAAATTCATACACTCTCTTTGCAGACAATTACACCACATTTTCTTATTTCTGATTTTCTGTTTCTACACACCTCTCCTACATCATAGCACAAAATAAGTGTTTCAAAGGCTAAAAGTGAAGAGCATCCTTTATTAGAAAAAAATCTAAATTTCTTTCTGTTAACATGGCTGATTTTTTATCTCCTCTTGTCCTCCACCTCCGGAGAAGGCAATGGCACTCCACTCCAGTACTCTTGCCTGGAAAATCCCATGGACGGAGGAGCCTGGTAGACTGCAGTCCATGGGGTCGCTAAGAGTCGGACATGACTGAGC
>NW_011494637.1:188608-207637 GCF_000754665.1 Bison bison bison | reverse complement strand
ACACGACTAGCAACTTCACTTTCACTTTTCACTTTCATGCATTGGAGAAGGCAATGGCAACCCACTCCAGTGTTCTTGCCTGGAGAATCCCATGGACAGGGGAGCCTGGTGGGCTGCCGTCTATGGAGTTGCACAGAGTCGGACACGACTGAAGCGACTTAGCAGCAGCAGCAGCAGCAGAGTAAGGGTTGGACACGACTAGCAACTTCACTTTCACTTTTCACTTTCATGCATTGGAGAAGGAAATGGCAACCCACTCCAGTGTTCTTGCCTGGAGAATCCCATGGACAGGGGAGCCTGGTGGGCTGCCGTCTATGGGGTCGCACAGAGTCAGACACGACTGAAGCGACTTAGCAGTAGCAGTGGCAGTCCGCCACCTCATCTTGTCCTACTCACTACACCATATGCAAGGTGCTCTGCTTCTTTTTGTCCTGGTACTTCAGCTGGCCAGGTAGTCCTCAACCTAGAGAGTTCTAGAACCACTCTGTCACACACAGAAGCCATCAGCCCTGTGAGGCAGCTGAGTGACTGGAAGCATGGAAGTCACCAGCCCTGTGAGGTAGGTAGTTGAGTGTCCGGAAGGCAGCTGTCTAAATTGAGATGATGTGAGCCTTAATTACACATGAAACTTCAAAGACTCCATGAGAAAAATGTAAAGTAACAACACCTTTTATGTTGGCCACATGTTGAAAATGTGCCTTGGCTAAATTGGTTTAAAAGTGAAAGTCACTCAGTCATGTCTGACTCTTTTCGACCCCATGGACTGTACAGTACATGGAATTCTCCAGATCAGAATACTGGAGTGGGTAGCTATTCCCTTCTCCAGGGGATCTTCGTAACCCAGGAATCGAACCCAGCTCTTCCAAATTGTAGGCAGATTCTTTACCAGTTGAGCCACCAGGGAACCTGATATGTCCATATTGGGCTAAATAAGATATTAAAATTTATTTCACCTGTTTCTTTTTATTTTGAGCTTCCCAGGTAAAGAACCCACCTGCCAATGCAGGAGACATAAGAGACATGGGTTCAGTCCCTGGGTGGGGAAGATCCCCTGGAGGAAGGCATGGCAACCCACTGCAGTATTCTTGCCTGGAGAATCCCATGGGCAGAGGAGCCTGGTGGGCTACAGACCATAGTGTTGCAAAGAGTTGGACAAGACTGAAGTGACTTCCAGGAGTCATGTATGGATGTGAGAACTGGACTATAAAGAAAGCTGAGTGCTGAAGAATTGATGTTTTTGAACTGTGGTGTTGGAGAAGACTCTTGAGAGTCCCTTGGACTGCAAGGAGATTCAACCAGTCCATCCTAAAGGAAATCAGTCCTGAATATTCATTGAAAGGACTGATGTTGAAGCTGAAACTCCAATACTTTGGCCACCTGGTGTGAAGAACTGACTCGTTGGAAAAGACCCTGATGCTGGGAAAGATTGAAGGCAGAAGGGGATGACAGAGGATGAGATGGTTGGATGGCATCACCAACTTGATGGACATGAGTTTGAGCAAGCTCCAGGAGTTGGTGATGGACAGGGAGGCCTGGTGTGCTGCAGTCCATGGGGTCACAAGGAGTCGGACACGACTGGGAGACTGAACTGAACTGAACTTAAGTGACTCAGCATGCATGCAGTGCGGCTACTAAGACACTTAAAGTTGCTCCTGTGTAGGCTCTGTTCTACTGTGTCCTTTTGCCAATGGTTTCCAAATCAGAAAGACTGAAATGCTGCAGAATTACACTGGCAGAGTCTGTTCCTGCTGCGTTTGATTAGCAATGCCATCCCACTGGCCAAAACTGATTTTCTGCGTGATGGTTTTCTTCCACCGCCTGTGTCTGACTCTAATTAGCGGGCTGTGGGTGCTGAGGCTTTCCGGCTCCCTGGGGCTCCCAGCCTGACTCAGTTTGCCTGCTATAGCCCCTGCTCCCACCCCAGCCATTCAACCAGAACCCACGGCCTCCGCAGAGCCTTGCCTCCCACCCTGAGCCTCCCTCTACCTCCAGTCCCACCCCCACCTCTCCTCCTCACTTCAGCACCTCCTACTCAGTGGTCTAGAGTGAAAGGATCCACCTTCCTCCCCGAAAGCCCCCAGAACTTGCACTGTCCCAAACCTGGAGCAAGTACCGTTCAGGGACCCATCATCTGACCAAACTCAACTGGGTCTCAATTTACTCTCCACTTCCTCCTGGAGACCTAGCCTGACTGCCCAGGCTAGTGGGTGCTCATATCTTATGCTTCTCCCAACCTTGTCCTCTGTGACAGGATACAGCTAAGCATAAAGTCAGTGAGGTCAAGAAGAAGGCCCTGCGTGGCACCAGGCACATAATACGTTCTCAATAAATACTCATTGGCTGGAGGGAGGGCTGGGTAGAGAGACGGAGTAAAGGAGGGAGGGGTGATCTGTGATTCATGTGAGACTGGAAATGTATACATCTGTGTATGTCCTCAGGATGCCTGGCTCACAGTGCGTGTGCTCAGTACTTCTGAATGAATGAATGAGCTCGAGCAGGCCTTCTGACCTGCAGTGTGCACACAGGTCATCATGGACCTCATTAAATGCAGGTTCTTCAGCATGTCTGGGTGGGGCCTGAGATTCTGCCTTGGGCTTCTAGGTGATACCGAGCCCTCTGGTCTGGGGCCACAGTTAAAGTCCCAAGGAGCCAAAGGCTGGGGCTGTGACATCAGCTGGGTCCTCAGCGTGTCTGGGCTTCCTTTGCTTCATGTGTCATCTCTTGACTGACAATGGCTGTTCCAGCCTCCTCCATCCTTACCTCTCCTCTTTCTCTTGCCTCCAGAAGAGTAACTAATTAGCTGGCATCACACTAATGAGATGTAACCTCCTTCAAACAACCTTCTCATCAGCAAGTTGCCACCCCTGGAGTCTGCCTTCCCACAAGCTGCAAATCTGCTGTGTCCCATGAAGCCACAACTCTGGAGTGTTTAGGTCTTCCTGGCCTTGACTTTCTCCAGGGTCTTCCTCCCACCCTTATTCCGCTTCGTTCTAGCATCTTCATTCTTTTTCCTTTTCTTTTTCTGGTTTCAAACCAATCCAAACCCCTCTGTGATGAAGCCTTCCCCTCTCCCTCAGCCCTGTGATCTTAGCTTCTGAACTCAGCTACAGATTGCATAACTGAATTTAAAAAAATGTCTTGGTGCCATCCTCCTGCTCCTTGGGCCAACCTCCAGTGGCTGGATCCTGCTGAACCTGGGCTCTCCCCATGCTTCTCGAGAGTTTAGAGTTTTCCAGCTCCTACCACTCATTCATTTTACAGATGTCTGTCCAGCGTGCCTACGTGACAACTGCTGTGTTAGCCCTGGCATTAATGAGTAGTTCTGGGAGGGTGTGAGGTCAGTGCTTAGCGTTTTGGGATAACTGGGTGTTCTCTGAATGAAGAAAGCAGGGATGGAGGAGGGCTGGACCCAGGATCCCCTACTCTGTCCCTCAGTTTAACTCTTTGAACTTCTGCTCTTTCATCCCAGTCTTCTTTTCCATAATAATCACATGGGATTTGTGTTGGTGTGAATTTAAAGTGACGGCATCCAAACCAGCTGGGAACGTGCAGCGGGCAGCACCATAACTTAGAAGGGAGGTTGGGAATGGGGAGATGGGGAAAGTGGAAGCAGTGACAGATTTTATTTTCCTGGGCGCCAAAATCACCGTGGACAGTAACTGCAGCCATGAAATTAAAAGACACTTGCTCCTTGGAAGAAAAGCTATTGCAAACTTAGACAGTGTATTAAAAAGCAGAGACATCACTTAGCCAACAAAGATCCATCTAGTCAAAGCTATGGTTTTTCCAGTAGTCACGTACAGATGTGAGAGCTGGACTATCGAGAAAGCTAAGCACCAAAGAACTGATGCTTTTGAACTGTGGTGTTGGAGAAGAGTCTTGAGAGTCCCTTGGACTGCAAGGAGATCAAACCCATCCTAAAGGAAATCTTCCCTGAATATTTACTGTTGCTAAAGCTGAAACTCCAAACTTTGGCCACCTGATGCCAAGAGCCGACTCACTGGAAAAGACCATGATGCCGGGAATGATTTAAGGTAAAAGAAGGGGGCAGCAGAGGATGAGATGGTTAGATAGCATCACCGACTCAATGGACATGAATTTGATCAAACTCTGAGAGAGAGTGCACGACAGAGGAGCCTGGCGTGCTGCAGCCCACGGGGACACAACTTGGTAACTGAACAACAACAGCAAAGCAAAGAGGAATTAGCCTGGTGTTAGAACCACTGCCTAAGGAGGGAATGGAATGTGAAGGACAGAAAAGTAAATGCCACTGCTGCCAAACACCAGCCCACCCAGGGCTCAGCTCTGGCGGTTTCTGCAGACTTGCATCCCCTGGACACTCCAGCACACAACCCGGGGCTGTTGTCCTCCACCTCTTGTTCTCCACGGTCTCTCCAGCCTTGAGCTGGGAGCCTGGTATGCGCCAGACAGACAGAGATCACCTACTATGTTCCAGATACGTTCCAGACGTTGAATCTGGGGAAACACGGATGAGTGAGATCCAAGTCCTCTTGGTTCGGGTTTCCCTGGTGGCTCATCGGTAAAGAATCTGCCTGCGGTGCAGAAGACGCACGTTCGACCCCTGGATCGGAATATCCTCTGGAGGAGGACATAGTAACCCACTCCAGTGTTGTTGCCTGGAGGATCCCCATGGACAGAGGAGTCTGGCGGGCTGCAGTCCATGGGGCCACCAAGAGTCGGACACGACTGAAGTTATTGAGCAAATCTTTGAGATAAATATTCAATATTTAATAGAGGACTATAAGAAAGAGACAGTCCTGGAGAGAAAATACCCTGCCATTTTTTTGGCTGAGGCTATGGGGAGTGGGCGGAAGTGGGTATACTCTCAGGGCACCTATAAAACTGCCCAACACACAGGCAAGGATTGCTATATAATTTTGATTGATTTATCTATCACTGACAAGCTGCAAAACCTCCCGAGACAAGCATCTCTAAGATGTGCCAGTGGGAGTGCCGCCAACACTGCCGGCCCCTTTCCAAGGCTGACCCTGCCCAGAGCTGCCCGGGGTCGGCCCCAGGTGTTCAAGGGAAATATCCAGCTCCCCTGCCACGCCAGCAAGCAGAAGGATGCCCACGGGCACATGGGACAAATTGGGCTCAAGCTGCCATATGGCCTGGATTTCACATTTTGACTGGCAGAGTATAATCGTTTTTACAGAGTCTAGTGTCTTGCTACAGATTGTAAATGATAAGGTCACAAGGATTAGAGACCAGTTAAAAAATTATAGAAGACATATGCTGTGCATTTTACTAATGAATGGCCATATTCAAGCATGTTCACTAATTAATGGCAATATTTGAATGGGCCCCACTAATGAATGGCAATATTTGAAAGTGGTGCTGAATGTGATACTCTGAGACCAGTGCTCCGTCTCCTGAAGGAGCCAAATGCTCCATAAGGCCTGGGAAATGCTGATTGGAAAGCAGAATTGAGCCGGCCTTGCAAGATGTTAGAGGGAGTTTCCAGTTAGATGCAGAAATTCGCCCACCAAGAAGTTTGTTGGAAGGAACACGGATGCTGTGAACGTCATCAGCAAAGACACACAAGGGTCCCAGTTGGCAGGCCAATCCGACCTTAGCCTTCAGAGACAAGGGGAGCCGTGAAGGGAGAGAGGGAGCTGGGGAGGATGATGGTGGGGCAGGCACCACGGGAATGCTTCTTTGAAATGGTTACAGCAAGAGAGGGTGAGACGGGAAGTGTGGGGCTCAGGGAGAGGAGTCACTGCCATCGGTCGCACCTGTCACACTGCCCCAGGGCCCCTGCCCTGTCCTGGCTGACGTCCTGGCAGCGGCGCTGAGTCTGTTCAGCTCAGGGTTAAGGCCCAGGACACAGCAGGGGCATCTGAACCTGCCGCTCCCGTGTCTCCTGTTTCTTTCTCCCTCAGCTGGACCTCCAGTTTGTTGGCCATCAGTTGTTTAAAACCACCAAAGCAAAAATTCACTTAGAATCCTTTTCTCGGCAGCAGGATGGAATCAGGACAGTCTGAACAAGTTGGTGACAGGCTCCGAGCACCTTGTTTCAGAGCCCAGGTCTGGGGGGAGACAGGGAAACAAGCAATGGAGGGCCAGCCGCAGCTCACGCTTGACCCCGGTTCAGCCTTCTGGACAAGGCTCAGAAGTGACTCGAAGCTATTTCTCCATCCAGGAAGGTGTCTTTGCAGAAATCCAATGTGGGTGAAGCAGGTTTTAGAGTTAGAGATTCTCTTGTGGCCTTGTTGGGTTTGACGCAGGCCCTGATGGTTGACACGGCGCCCTGGAGAGGACCGGGGCAAGCCCTCTCTCACACACTTGGCTGTTGGACCCGGGACCAGCGCACCCTCCACCGAGATCAGGCTCGCAGAAGCAGTCAAAATATGAACGTCGCACACCCTTTGATCCAGCTATGTCACTTCTGGAAACTCACCCTGCAGGTCTCCTCTCGGATGTGCAAAATGACCTGTGGAGAAGGACACGCCCCACGGCTTTGCTTATCATGGCAAAATACTGGAAAGGACCTAAATGCTCATCCGTGGGGGCTGCTTGAATTCATTCATAAATGTGTGAGTTAAGATACGTCTGTCGACTTGACTATCGTGTGGCCGTTGAGGAAGATTTCAGCTCTTCAGGGCCGCTTGGCAGGTGCTGATACAGGACAGGCTGTGAGTGTATGACATGGAAAGTGAGGGGGAGAGCCTGTTGCCTAAAGCAATACTCTGTGCTGCTTTTAGTCTCAAAATAGCGTTCATTTATGCAGGTGACAGCGATTGTCTCTGGGGAGTTTGGTAAGCTGACCAAGGAGGAAGGGAGACGTTTTTTTTTTTTACTATTTGCCTTTTGCATCTTTTAAATTTGTGCTGTGTGCATTATCCACTCAAAAAATACATAAACTACTTTTTAAAACTCAGACCATGTGAATTATGTCCCAATAAAGCTGTTTTTGAAAACATTTTTAAGTTTGAAAACACAAGAATATCTTTTTACAATTTTTTTAAAATTATGAAACTATGATAACACATTTACAAGAGGCTTGGAAAATACTGAACAAAGTTATATACATTTATAAATATATAAATTATAAATTTATAAATATATAAAGTTATATATTACATTTATTTTTTAAGTAGATAAATGAAGATTTTTAGTTGGAGATTCAATATCAAACTCTCAAAAATTAATAGAATGAATATACAGAGAAGTAGAAGGATATAATAGACCTGAAAAGCACTTTGAACCAATTAAGCATAACTATTTATACAATTTTCAACATATGATTTATACAATTTTCACACAACAGTAAGGAAAAACTATAAATAGCTTAAAGAAGAAACCAAGTTCAGATGCTTTTGTCTATAATCATACCGTGGACGCCTCAGTTCCCGGCAGTGTCATCCCCAGGAGCCCCACCCTCACTGTTGGAAGCATTTATCAGGCTCTTCTCTTAATTTAAGGTTCCAAGGTCAGTCCTGTTGAAAGTAGCCTGGAAGATATGGTCTCTTATAGTGTGAGCTCATCTTCTCTAATAGGTTCCGAGACAGATGGTGATAAAGTTTCCCATTAGATGGTACTCACGGTAATCGTATAAATTAAGACTCTGTACAACCTAAAGACTGAATGGATACATACTTGTACTTGATGACCTCATGATGCTACTGGAAAAAAAAAAAAAGAATTTTCAGGGTTCTTTTAAGAGCTCCCGTGAATAGAAATTAAACCAAGGAAAGTAAGGGGCTTTTCATGTAGCAAACCTAAAACAAAAATAATTCAGGGGACGGGGCGAGGGGAGAGGGCGTAGAAGTGACAGCACTTGGTGGGAATCGAGATGGCATCGTCGACCCACCCTTGAGGAGCTGGATAGAACTTGAAAAAGACAAAAGAACTCAGCTACTGAGCTATATTCAGTTTCCTTGAAGTTATTTATTTTTAGCCGTCTGGAGATGGCGCGTAAAGGATCGTCTTAGTCTGTTTGCATTTAGAGCGTGGCCCAGTTTACAGCTGCTTCCCACCATGAAATTCTGTGATTTTAAAATGTTGTGGACTTGAAAGGAAATAACCTGACATTCTTCCTTTCAGAATTGTGCTTTAGCAAGTTAGACTCTTAACACCATTTCTGTTCTATGGCACCGTCTTGTCAGAACCAGTTTTGCATATATGGGCATCTAGTCGCCCCACAGGGAGCCTGGCTCTTTCGATGGACTATTTTTAATACACTGGGGCCGAATCTCTTATATCACTGCTGCCATCTTCTGGAAAGTCAGACGCCTAGAAGAACAATATTTTATCTATTCCCAGAGAAGGACAAACGTGTGCTTCATAGTTTTGATGTTTCTCTTGACTACAGTAAGGGGTCCTGAGATGGCATTTGATGTTCTCCTGCTCTTTTAACACAGAACTTCAGAGCTGTGGAAGAAAAATAAATAATAATAAGCATAATAAAATGCTTTTATAATAGATGATGTCGTGATAGAAAACACGTGCAAAGAACTTTGGGCATTCATATAGAGACATTTCAACTTGGAGGACCAAACCCTTATTTCGAGGGTCATCACTTACAGGTATTGACTGGCTCTCAACTTTATTGATCAGCAGCCACTTGAAAATTTTGATAGCACTGGAGGCTGTTCGTTTGATTCCTTTTTATGCTTCCAAAGAGAAAATATACATACATCTCCTTTTGAATGTCTCCATTATGAGCATATGGGAGATCAAGCTCAAGCATCAATCAAACGACTTGTCTACTGACATGATACTGAAAGATAAAGTGATGGGCGGTTCATTTAGCTGTAAGATAGTACGGGATTTCCTGAGAGGACTGGCAGTGAGGATACCTCTGCACGTACAGGAAGAAGAAGAGGTCAGTATCCCCTCTCTCTGCCGCAGTCATGGCGAGTTGACAAGCCTGGCACTTCCCAGGAGGTCCTCAGTTTCACTCGGGGCCTCACAGAACCACAGCAGTTATTAGTACACTGGGAATTACTTTAATTAACAAGGTGCTTAATTATCACCTTACTTTTCTGTAGAATATTTTTGTGTATAAAACATCGTAACTCCATGAGAAAACCATTTCTCATGTTTACTGTACGCCAGAAACTGGATGAGGTCTTAGTTATCTATTATTTCTTCTTTACAGATGCAAAAAAACTAAAGTAAAGAGATGTTAGGATCACACGGATAATAAATGGTAGAAAAGAGTCTCTGACTCAAGGTCTCTCAGGCTTCAGAGGCTTTACTTTTAAACACTAAATTGTATCTGATTTTTTTAATATATAAATATCGCTATATGATTTCATGAATTACAATATGCTATTCTCTTACATATTGTCCAGGTCCAAGTTTTCATTCATTTCAAAAGTAAATACTCAACACATTCTAATTTCAAGACAGATATATGACTTGAATGTTAAGAACAGTTTGGCTATTTCTTACTAGGAAAAAAAAGTTTATCTCATTGGACTTATCCCTAATTGAATAGTTGTTTTAAAATTGTATATTTTAGGACTCCCCTGGCAGTCCAGTGGTTAAGACTCCATGCTCCACCGCAGGGGGCACAGGTTCGATTCCTGGTTGGGGAACTAAGATCCTGTTACGCTGCATGGCATGGCCAAAAAACTTTAAAAAAAATTGTATGCTTCATTTTAGGCATCTAGAATGAGCTAATTACTATAGTTACGTGAGAACCTTGCCCTCAACTTCCCAGGCAGCTACTCCAAAGAGAAAAATGTATTGGATCACCAAGTTCATTGTCAAATAAAGGGAAGCCATCATGTTGTTGGGTGTGATTAACTTGCTCCTGCTGTTATATTCTAAGATGCATCATCCCGTGGGTAGCAAACTCTGGGAAACAGTGAAGAACAGAGAAGCCTGGCATACTGCAGCCCGTGGGGTCGAACAGAGTCGGACGTGACGTGGCGACTGGACAACAGCAAAAAACAACAATAGGAGGTCTCTAGTATATATTTATATGTGAGTGAAGTGAAAGTCACTCAGTCCTGTCAGACTCTTTGTGACCCCATGGACCATACAGTCCATAGAATTCGCCAGGCCAGAATACTGGAGCAGGTAGGCTTTCCCTTCTCCAGGGGATCTCCCCAACCCAGGGATCGAACCCAGGTCTCCCACGTTGCAGGCGGATTCTTTACCAGCTGAGCCACAAGGGAAGCCCTGTGTATATGTAGATATCTATATATCTAATACACCTACATCTATATAGACAGAGAGAGCTTGATCACAAGGAACTGGCTTATGTGGTTATGGGGCTGGCCAGGCAAGTCCTAAATCCATAGAGCAGGCTGCAAGGAAGGGCAGGCTGGAACTCGGTTGTCCACAGGTGAACTCTCTTCTTGAGGAAGCTTCAGTTCTGCTCCTAAAAACTTTCAATTGATGGAATCAGTCCTATCCAGATTACCTAGGACCATCTCCCTTCCTTAAGGTAAAGTGACTATTGGTCTTACCTACAAAATACCTACCCTGAGAAACCTAGATTAGTGCTTGGCTGAATAACTGGGCACTAGAAACGGCAAACCACTCCAGTGTTGTTGCCTGGAAAATCCCATGGACAGAGGAGCCTAGCAGGCTACAGTCCATGGGATTGCAAGAGTCGGACACGGCTCAGCAACTAAACCACCACCACCATAGTCTAGCCGAGTGGACACATGAAACTAACATCACAGACACTAAGATAATACAGCCCATATGTATCGGTTTTTAATCAAATTTCATAAGGGGATAGAGTTTAGAAAATCAATAGAGTAAGTATTATTACTGTTAAGATTTTTTTTTAAGCTTTAAAGATTCTATTTTTAAAAAACTGCAGAAATTGTTGGCATTTGTCAGATCTATCTCTAAAGAAAATAACCCAGGAAAAGTATACAATGTAAATGGGTGGTAGTCGATTCTATTAGTGTTTACTCATAAGGCATCTTAAAAGAGCCTCAGCAAAAGTGAGCCCACAGTTAATCACTAATAAGCCCCTGGGGAAATTGTGGCCGTCGACACTATTGGTAAAGCCAGATCTATGTGCCCTAGAAAGGAGACAGGTAAGTCGGTAGAAAGACTGTGAAAATACTACAGTCAGATTTGCTTCCTCCTCAAGCTCTTTGGAAATACCTGTGCCCTGGGAGTTTTTGCAAACAAACCCGAAATATGATTTCAAGGAATCCTATGTCTGCCTAAGCCAGAATTCCCCAAACTTCCTCTGTTCACCTTGCCCTTTGTGGCTGCTTCTCCTGGTGCTTCTAGGCCATAAGAAATGCCTAACAGTTCTGTTTATTAAATATTTAGGTCCAAATAACATAGTAAGAATTAATATCTTAACAACTTAATAGCCATTTGAAAAAACAGTTCATATAAATTGAAAGAAAAAAATGTATTTATTTCATTCTTAAATAACTACATCTCCTGGTCCAAAGAAATGTTCACCTGTCTTTCTTATCACACAGTAACCTCCAAAAATCCTGCTTTGCAAAAACAGGATGTCATCAAAAGAGCAGTACAATGTACATTAATGCCATGAGTTAGTAATTCAGAGTCCCACAGATGCCAAGCATCACTGTGCTTTTCCTCAAAAATGTAAATAATCCCACCACACCTCTGTGAATTTGTTGTGGCATCCCAGGGCTCCTTGCTACACAGTTTGAGAAACGAAGGCCTAAGCATTTGTTCAAGCACCTAGTTGACAGTCTTCTATATAATTAAATTAAAAACCTGAAGATATTTTTTAGATCAAACCAGACCTTCTAATTATGTCCTCATTTTGTATGAGACAGATTTGAGTTATTTAACTAGAAAGCCAAAGGCACGATGTAGCTAAACTTAAGTTATACTCTCTGAATAAGAGCAAATTAGCAAGTGCATTCATGCTAAATCATCACCAGCACATTCTTCAAGCTTTTGCTTGCCTTTTGCCATACTGAAGCGGTGAGGGTTTAATTTTTATATGCGCTTTCTTTTCCGTTTTTTTTTTTAATACTCTATTCTTTGTAGCACTGGTAGGAAAGGGAATTTAATGTCTTTGTGTCAGGAAAGCCCTATTTATTCTGACAAAATGATCAACCTCCAGGGTGTTCCTCTACCATGAAACTGGTTTTATATCTCACCCACGAGCTAATAAGATGTGAAGCGTTTTCCCTGTCACGCCAAGAGATCAGACTTGCTTCCATGGAAAGCGCTGGGCTGAGATCATACAGTGAGCTCTTCTCAATGAGTGAACCACACAGCTCACAGTTTTTCTACACAAGAGCAGAGTGATGGGTCTGAGGCAAACCCAGATGAGCAGATACGTTAAAAAAAATAAAAGAAAAACTTTAAGAAGGAACTCTAGGATCCAACCTGTTCACTGTTCGCTGCATTAGCTTTCAGTTCAGGGAAAGTTAAAATGTCAGAAGTGAAAGCCTGGTGGTCTTGGTGCTTTGTGTAAACACGAGCTGACACACCCCCCTCTCCCACCAAGATGAACCTTTGAGGAACGCTTACGTCCCACAAAAGGCGGGCTCAGTCTCTTTGCTGTGAGAAGAAATAAGAAGGCTAAAAGACTCTGAAAGTGTTGGCTCGGAAGCCAGATGGTGACATCTGTAGAGGAGGCCTCTTCCTCATAAAATACTTGTTCTTCTTGTTTGTTATGCCCTGACATTAAAATTATTTTCAGATGAGTTGTTGAAACAAGAAAGTGACCGTGGGGAGGGTAGGAGGGAGCAGGGAACCTGTTTCTGGAAAAGACAACGTGAAAAAAACCGTCCTGAAAAGGCTGTTATTTTGAGGTGAGGCAGAGTGGTGATGTGTTTGGGATGAAGCTGGGTTTTTCTAGATCCTGTTTGTTTGGGGGGTTATCAGTTCAACCTTCTTTTTGGCTGCATCAGGTCTTAGCCGCAGCTCAAGGGCCTCTCTCTAGTTGTGGCAAGTGGGCTTAGCTGCTTCACAGCATGTGGGATCTTACTTCCCCCACCAGGATCGAACCCGTGTCCCCTGCATTGGAAAGAGGATTCTGAACCACTGGACCACCAGGGAAGTCCCCAAATCAGTCTTATCTCAAGCAAAATTGAGTGAAATTTCTGGTTTATGCTCTAGTATATGAATTTGGGAGCTTTCCAGCCTCTGGAAATTCTTCGAGGCTTCCAGGAACACAGTGTCATTGCTGTATGGGCTTATCGATTGCCATGTAAAAAGCATCCCTAAACTTAGGGTTTAGAACAGTGACAGTCTGGTTCCTGCTTTGCTTTGTTTTGCCTTTACCCGCAAACCTGTAATTTGGACAGAGCCCTGTGCAAGCATTTGTCTCCAGTCCACGTGGGGTGAGCAGGGGGCAGGTCACCCAGACGCTGGAAGACCCAGGTGAAACACGGCTCAGACACCGGCCGGCAAGAGTGCTGTCGGCTGGGGGCCTCAGTTCCTCTCAATGCACGCCTCTCCATTGTGACTGGGCTTCAAGAGCAAATGTCCCAGGAGACAGAGAGTGGAAGCTGCCAGCTTTTGTGAGTTCAGTTCAGTAGCTCAGTTGTGTCTGATGCCTTGCAACCCCATGGACTGCAGCATGCCAGGGCCCCAATAGTGGCAGGCTGTCACTTCTACCAACTCTGGTCGAGGGGTCAGCACATCCAGATTTAGGCAGGAGGGGTATGGAGCCTGCCTCTCAAGCAGAGGAGTATCAGATCTCACTGGGCCTGTTCTCTAAAACCACCACCATTGCCCACACGCCATACTCGTTGACCGGCTCTCTTTTCTGCTGGAACATCTTCCCTGAATACAGCTTCTGCTGGGAGAGATGTTACTCCCCACGGAGTAAATTGAGTGGTTGTTGAAGGGAACCAGTTTTCTAGTGAAGGAACTCATCTCCCAGGTGGCACCAGTGGTAAAGGACCCCCTGCCAATGCAGGACACACAGGAGATGGAGGTTTGATCCCTGGGTTGGGAAGATCCCCTGGAGAAGGAAATGGCAACCAGCTGCAGTGTTCTTGCCTGGAGAATCCCATGGACAGAGGAGCCCGGTGGGCATAGAGTTGGACATGACTGAGCAGCCAACACTATCTAACTAACTCCTTCTCCAGCCGTGAAATAAGGACAGTGCCTGGCTGGCATCTCCTCAGAAAACACCGTGTGCCAGGCCTGCCTGTAGCCACTGAGCGTGTGTTTTATTTCAGCTACCTCTCGTGGCGCTCATGTGAGACAGTTATCATTGTCACCCTGTCTTCTCAGAGGAGGAAACCGAGGCCCAGGCTCCGAGGCCGCTCTTCCAAGGTGGTCTTGGTCGTCAAGGGGCGGGGCGATGGCTCCGGGGCGTCGCCGCGGAGCCCAGGCCCTCAGCCGCCGCAGCGCCTCCTAGCCGGCCGGGGCCGGGGAGGGGAGGCAGGCTGCAGGGCCGAGCGAGACCGGCCGGCGTGGGGGCAGGGGAAGCAGGCCGCAGGGCCGAGCGAGGCCCGCCGGCGTAAGCCAGCTTCCTTTTGCAGCATTCACGTCTCCAGCCTCCTCCTCAGTCAGTGAAAGGGGAGGACCATCGACTCCTAGGTCTCCTCCATCCTGAAGGGAGCGCTGAATGCTGACGGGAGCGCCGTCTCCGGGTGAGAGGCTTCACTTCAGCCACGCCTTAGCTTCCTGGGGCGCCACAGCGGGGCTACGACCACAGGAACGTATGTTCTCACAGTTCCTGAGGCCGGGGGTCCGAGAACGGGGGAGCAGGGGCGGTTTCTCGGAGACCTCTCTCCTCGGCTCGCAGATGGCCACCTTCTCCGACGTCCCTGGGGCAGGAGACCCCGGTTCGAGCCCTGGGTTGGGAAGATGCCCTGGAGGAGGGCATGGCAACCCACTCCGGTACTCTTGCCTGGAGAATCCCAGGGACAGAGGAGCCTGGCGGGCCACAGTCCCGTCAGATACGTCAGAGTGACTCACACTTCACGTTCCCTCACCCACACATGGTCGTCTCTCAGTCCCAGTGCCTGTCCTGATCGCCTTCTGTAAGGACACCAGTCCTATTGCACAATCCCACCCAAGGACCTCATTTTACCTTGCATGCGTGTGTGCTAAGACACTTCAGTCATGTCTGACTCTTTGCAACCCCATGGACTGTAGCCCATCAGGCTCCTCTGTCCATGGGATTCTCCAGGCAAGAATACTGGAGTGGGTTGCCATTTCCTTCTCCAGGGGATCTTCCCCAACCAGGCATTGAACCCACATCTCTGATGTCGCCAGCATTGGCAGGTATGTTCTTTAGCACTAGCACCACCTGAGAAACCCCATTTTATCTTACTTACCTCTTCAAAGGTCTTATCTCCAAACACAGTCACATTCTGAGGTGCCGGGAGTTAGGACTTCCACATATGAGTTTTGGCGGCACAGAATTCAACCCATGATGGCCCATTCTTCTTTCCACAGTAGGCTTTCAATACAAAAGTAAGACCTTTAACATGGATATATAAATCCTTTATTCAAGAAAACATATGCAGAATACATCATGCAAAATGCCAGGCTGGATGAAGCACAAGCTGGAAGACTCCCTGCACAAGATTGCAGGGAGAAATATCAATCACCTCAGATATGCAGATGACACCACCATTATGGCAGAGAGTGAAGAGGAAGTAAAGAGCCTCTTAATGAAAGTGAAAGAGGAGAGTGAAAAAGCTGGCTTAAAACGCAACACTCCAAAAGCTAAGATCATGGCATCGGGTTCCATCACTTCGTGGTAAATAGATGGAGAAACAATGGAAACAGTGCGAGACTTTATTTTCTTGCGCTCCAGAATCACTGCAGATGGTGCCTGTAGCCATGAAATTAAAAGACACTTGCTCCTTGGAAGAAAAGCTATGACCAACCTAGACACCATATTAAAAAGCTGAGATATTACTTTGCCAACAAACATCTGTCTAGTCAAGCTATAGTTTTTACAGTAGTCACATATGGATGTGAGAGTTGGTCCATAAAGAAAGCTGAGCACTGAAGAATTGATGCTTTTGAACTGTGGTGTTGGAGAAGACTCTTGAGAGTCCCTTGGACTGCAAAGAGATCCAACCAGTCCATCCTAAAGGAAATCAGTCCTGAATATTAATTGAAAGGACTGATGCTGAAGCTGAAACTCCCAATACTTTGGCCACCTGGTGTGAAGAACTGACTCATTGGAAAAGACCCTGATGCTGGGAAAGATTGAGGGCAAGAGAAGGGGATGACAGAGGATGAGATGGTTGGATGGCATCACCAACTTGATGGACATGAGTTTGAGCAAGCTCCAGGAATTAGTGATGGACAGGGAAGCCTGGAATACTACAGTCCATGGGGTCACAAAGAGTCAGACACAACTGAGGGACTGAACTGAACTGATGCAAGTAAATAAATATCAGATGTGAAATTCTTGGCTGAATTGTTTTCCTCATATGCTAACACCAGTAACACTTAACCATAGGTATTTCTTTGCATTGCTGTCTCTTCTTCTAGGCTAGAAACATTTTGAAGAGAGGAAATGTGACTCATTTTCAAAATGCTTCTGCGGTGCTTGGAACATTCTTTAGTAAAGAGTGAACAGTGTCATCAAAATAGGACTGTTTTTCCTCTTTGCGAAAGGTAGTTTGGCTCAGAAAGCATCACCAAGTCAGGGGCAGGAGTAGAGCAAGCTAGGGAAAGGAAAGCAGGCTGTGACCAAACGGGGCCCGCAAGCCCGCCTCTAACCTGCTTGTGTTCTCCCGCAGTTCGTCTTCTGCCGGGACTGTAAGGAACCGTACCACGAGGGTGACTGCGGCGCCGTGATTGAAGCCTCAGGAACAGTCACTCAGGTAATGCGCCCTCTTCCTTCCCCAGATCGGGGCTCAGGCTCTCGTCGGGGACAGGAGCTGGTTTCTGGAGATCACCAAAGGTTCCAATCTGAAAAAGAAAGGACCAGACTAGCAGCCTACGGCCATGGTAATGGGGCTCCAGCTCCCCAGTCATCAGTCCCTCCAGATGACACCTGTCCTCAGGGTACCACTGCAGACTTCCCAACGGTTATGTGTGGTGTGTTGGTTCTTCCACGGGAGTTGTTCCCCAGGGGCGAGTGGAGTAGGGATAAGGAGTCTAGCGTGATCGGAGGAGTCTTTAGAAAAGACATCAAGCAATTTAACAACCTCTGAATCAGGGAAATCAATACTAACTTCACATTATTTTTTTTTTAAGTGCCCTTGTTTAAAGTCTTTGGTGAGAACTCTCTCCATGAATGATGTGATAGAAGTATTATATGATGCAAAAATATCGTTGTTTCTTTAGCAATATTCTTACCAAACTCAGGTCCAGCTCCTCACTGCTGGAAAATCAATCCCTGAGAGGCAGCTGTTGGTAGAAAGGAAAATTGCTTTTGATCAGAAAGCCGGCAATCTGAGGAGATGGTGGACTCAGTGTCCCCCAGAAACCATCTCTGAAGAGTCTGCTCAGCCATGAAGGTTTTAAGGGGAAAAAGGGAAGTAGTATCGGTGAGTCACTGAGATGGGGGCTCAGAGTCATCGTCATCCCCCTGCGTGCAGGCTTGTTGACTTCTTGTGAGCTTTCTTTGGATGCTGTCTTGTTCACATAGCTTGTTCGAGAGATTACTAAACTCTGAGGAGATCTGGTCATATGCTAATTGCTTATTCATCATTCCCACTTCTTTGATCTATGGAAAGAACCAACAGGTTAGACAAGCTATTATATGATCAAAAGATCTGATAGGTGTGCTCCACCCTGGATGAACAGAGCTTAGGGGCACCTGGTTTAAAAGTTACAATGTAGCTTTGCTGCTGCTGCTGCTGCTAAGTCACTTCAGTCGTGTCCGACTCTGTGTGACCCCATAGACGGCAGGTTCCCCCGTCCCTGGGATTCTCCAGGCAAGAACACTGGAGTGGGTTGCCATTTCCTTCTAAACTGACAAGAAAAGGGGTTTCCTGCTGAGGGTGTCATCCTGCAAAGAGCTGTGCTATACCTCATTTCAGTCTTGATGAGGTAAAGCACGTGTTTACTGAGGCTGACTCTCTGAAGTGCTGTATCAGGCTTTAGGAAATGCAAATGTATTTTCTTTTATTTATTGATTATCACTCACTTTTGGAAAAGACCCTGATGCTGGGAAAGCTTGAGGGCGGGAAGAGAAGTGGGCGACAGAGGATGAGATGGTGGGATGGCATAACCAACTCAATGGATATGAGTTTGAGCAAACTCCAGGAGACACTGAAGGACAGGGAAGCTGCCGTCCATGGGGTCACAAAGAGTCAGACATGACTTAGTGACTGAACAACAACAATGATCGGCCAAACCTTAGGGGAAAGGAGTAAAAATTTCAACACACTTGATGAATTTGCTCATTATTTTTCTCCTGATAGAGACATTAAGAGGGGTATAAACATGAAATCTACCCAGATAAATCCTTTAGCCATTCTATTGACAGGAACCTCATCAATAGGCATAGAAGTTCCAGAACATTTTAATTTCAAAAGTTGAGAATGGTAAATATCAGAAGGTTCTAAAGCGCTTCCCTGTGGCTCAGCGATAATCCGCTTGCCAATGCAGGTGGCACGGATTCAATCCCTGATCTTTGAAGATCCCCATGCCTCAGGGCAGCTAAGTCTGTGCACACAGGTACTGAGCCTGAGTCCGCAAGCTGCAACTTCTGAAACCACGCGCTCTAAAGCCCCAGCTCTGCAACAAGAGCAGCCCCTGCAATGAGAAACTCTCACATCACACCTTAGAAAGGAGCCTGCATAGCAAAGAAACAGCAGAGCCAAAAAGAAATGAATGTTAACATTCTAAAAACAAAAAATGAAATAAAGCCTGTTTTTTAAAAAAATGCTCTAAAATGAGAGCATAAAGAAGTGAATCCCTATGAGATTCTGTGGAGGTTTCTACTCAATTTAAAGTAGCCATGGAAGCACAGTACATGAGCTCAGGGCTTCTCAGCAGCTCCTACTATGCTGGCCCGACCATGTTGGGAGCTTTAGGACTGGGCTGCCGTTCCTACAGCAGAGGCAGCACACGCCCTTTCTGTTGACTCATTTTAGCTCCAGGGCATTCGAATGCAAGCTCGCTGGGTCCAGAGGTCAGGAATAATAGTGTCCCTGA
>NW_011494637.1:171224-188508 GCF_000754665.1 Bison bison bison | reverse complement strand
ACCGCCTCAGGACCAGAAGGGCTAGACCGGAAGACCGGCTGATGCTCTTGGAAATGGGTGTTGTCCATCAGTTCACACCCCTCTGTTCATTTGATAAGAGCATGGACAAGGCCTTCCGAGAAGGGATACCCTAACATCTGTCTATCTCCCAACAGTAGCAGTGAAGTGAAGAAGAGCACTGCTTAACCCAAAGCTGGCCAGCGCCTGACCCACTCCATCAACCCCTTCATTCAGGAGGAACCAACCAACCTTGGTGTTGACCACTAAGGTTGTTGTTAATAAATCTCTCAGTCATGTCCGACTCATTTGTGACCCCATGGCCTGTAGCCCGCCAGGCTCCTCTGTCCCTGGAGTTCTCCAGCCAGGAATACTGGAGTGGGTATCCGTTTCCTTCTCCAGGGGATCTTCCCAGACCAGGGAGTAAACCCACGTCTCCTGCCTTGGCAGGTGAGTTGTTTACCACTGAGCCACCAGGGGAGCCCCATTGGTTAAGGTAGCCCAAATTAAAAAAAAGGAAAGGAGCTCCACAATATGGGAGAAAGAACGTTATAGCTGGCCTTAGGGACAGATGGCCAGTATCAAGGGGCCTGTGTCTGCAGACACCATCTATTAGCAGGTATTAAACAGCATTTCTATGGGACAGTCACCCTGCTAGATTCTCTGAAAAAATTCAGAGAAGTACATTTATCTTCAGAGGCTCACCAGGGGAGGCTTATGGGAAAATAGGTAATGGTAATAATATGCCAAAACAAAATGTAGCAAATCCAGTTTTGTATAACACTTCCCTAAGAAAGTCATGAAAGGCGGGTCAGAGCTTGTCACGGGGACAGGGGAATAAGGTGACATAGAACGTTCCAACAGAGGGCACCAAATGGACAAAGTGCAGAAGCAAGGTTCTCGCCAGCTAGACTTCTGTTCATCCCTGCATCCTGAGGCTCAAGACAGTACGAGGTGCACTGACATCTAATAGGTGTTTGTTGAGTGATGATGGTGTCAATTGAAGAAAAATGCACACCCTAAAAGTTGTGAATTAAGTTTTTATCTAGGGACCTTACTGAGGACTATAGCCAGGACACAGACTCTCAGACAGATCTGAAGAACCACTCTGAAGATGTAAGGGAGGAGGAGAATAATAGGAGTTTTTGTTTTTGTTCTTTTCTGATAATAGTTTGTGCTGAAAAAAAAAAATGGAGTCAAACATCAAAGTTAAGTTAATCACTCAGTCGTGTCCGACTCTTTGCGATCCCAAGGACTGTAGCCTTCCCCGGCTCCTCTGTCCATGGAATTCTCCAGGCAAGATACTGGAGTGGATTGCCATTTCCTTCTCCAGGGGATCTTCCCCACCCAGAGCTCGAAGCTGGGTCTCCTGCACTGCAGGCAGATTCTTTACCAATTGAGCCACTGGGGCAGCAAAGATTACTGCTAATCACACAAAACAGACCTCTCACATTAATGATTTTAGTGCCTTTCTTTGTGTGGGAAGGTGCAAGGGTCCGGGCTCTGAAATTATCCCTTCGATGTACATCTTGCCTACCTTGGCCAGTACCCAGGGCATAGAGCGGTTCCTGGTTTTCTGCACTCTTGAACTTCCCTCAGGGGAGGGGCCGCTGCCGTGGCGATGGCCTGATTTCAGGCAACGTTCCCTTTCCACAGTGGCATCTATCAAGGAAAAGAGGTTCTTTCATTTCTTCAATAGTATTAAACACCTCTAACAGGTTAGGCTTTGTTCTCGTCTGCGGGGATAAAGTGCCTGCTCTCATGGAGTTTGTGTTACTTTATCAGATGTCACAGGCTCCCCAGGTGGCTCTGTGGCTAAAAAAAGAAAAAAAAAAAAAATCTGCCTGCAATGCAGGAGACGTAGGAGATGTGGATTCTGTCCTGGGTCAGGAAGGTCCTCTGGAGGAGGAAATGGCAACCCATTCCAGTATTCCTGCCTGAAAAATCCCATGGACAGAGGAGCCTAGTGGGCTACAGTCAGTCCATGGGGTTGCAAAGGGTCGGACATGACTTAGCAACTGAGCACACACACGGTAGATGCCACAGGGCTGCACAGTCAATATGATAGGAATTCCAACAAGGAATCTTTAATCCTAGACAGGGATATCCAGGAGAGGATTCAGAAGAGACACCTCTGGAATAGGACCTCTCTAAAATGAGCCTCCTTCCTGCCTGGTGCCCCTGGTAACTGAACCAGGCCTCATATTTCTCTTATTTCATTTTTTTTAAATTTTATTTTATTTTTAAACTTTACATAATTGTATTAGTTTTGCTAAATATCAAAATGAATCCGCCACAGGCATACATGTGTTCCCCATCCTGAACCCTCCTCCCTCCTCCCTTCCCACACCATCCCTCTGGGTCGTCCCAGTGCACCAGCCCCAAGCTGGTGCTTATTTCTCTTATTTCTCTTGTTTCTCTTGTTTCTCTTATTTCAAAATGAAGCTAATGGCCCAACCAAACTGGAAAATTCTGCTGGTCCACGACTGCCTGAGAACAGAAGGCAACTGGAGTTTGGGGGGTTTGCTGCCATTTCTTCCTAAGTCTCTGACCCACTGAGGGTCCTCCTCAGATGCACACATGAAGAGACTGTAATTGAAGGGTCACAGTGACCTGCAGTGGGGGGAAGGGTCGCAAGAACCAAGATTGATGGGGAAGGTCTGAGAGTCCAGCATCGGGGGGAGCCGTGACTGCCCCGGGCCTGAGGGAGAGGAGGCGGAAAGGGTGTTTCACAGGGACCCGCCTCAAGGGCCGGAGCCACAGAGGAGCTCTGAAAAGAGACGCAATTGGGGGGCGGGGAGTCTACGTTGCCAGGAGTGGACCCAAAGCTGGAGGGGAGTGATGACCACACCTTGGCTTCTCCCACCCATCCTCTGGGCTCTTGCTAATGTCTCCCCTGGCCACACCCAGCTGAACCAGCCACAAAGGATTCAGCCTTCCCTATGCAAGGCAGAGAGAGAAAAGAACCCAGGATAACCCGTATATTCTCCACGTCTCCGGTTTCCTCATTTCACCCAGGACTACTCTTGGACATGGAGAAGGATGAACCCAACAATCTATTTCATCAAACTGAGAGAGCCAATTCCATTTGGCAAGAGAATGAAGGGTTTTTATTTTCCTAGAGCCAGTTTATTTTCTGTTTCCTTCATTTCTCTCAGACCACAGTGATCTTCAAATGGGTGACCTCTGCAATCCCATTGACCTGAAACCTTTGAAAGGATGGCACTCCACACACCTGACGATAAAAATCTCATCGCAGCCTCCCCTCCTGGGACGGAAGGCTTCAGATGAATCCTCATGTCTGAATGTTGCTAATACAACAAAATACCGTCATTAGCCTTCTTCAAATTTCCTTTCCATTCAATTCACTTGTAAGGCTTTTCCTTTCAGCCGTCCGTGGCCATGCTCCACTGTTCTGTCTTGAAAGCTGAGCGGTTTCTGGGCTTTGATATGACATTATCCAACCAGACAAGCCTGTGTCTCCTGGGGCCCAATTGGGCTTTTCCTATCAACTAAGCTATTTGACCCTACACTTAATGCATTTTTTGATTAATGCAATATTTAAAAAAAAAAAAACCAACTCAAAAATTGGTTTTAAATTGGTTTTAAAATATTGAATGAGCTTGAAGTCAAAACTGCTGGGGGTCTGGGGAATCAGTGACAGAAGATCAATCCATCTCGGGCTAATGTGAGTCCAGCCCCATTTGCTGCTGCTTGCTCAAGCGGGGTGTTCTCCTCCATGTGTTCCCCTGGAGGCTTTCTAATAAGTAAACACTTGCTCTTGTAAACCACATAAATTGATTCGTTCTCCCAGGGGTTCTAAGCAGTTGACGTTCCTCCTCCTATTCAACAAGAAGGCGAATGAGACTTCCAGAGTTGTAGCAGTGTTGTCCAAAGCCACAGAGGAGATTATTTTCATTGGCTGTGCCTGCTTAAAGAAGTCTGGGAACACTGACCCCTCTCTCTGATGCATAAATCTACTGTGTCTAATGGGAGTGTGCACCCCTGCCTGCCAAGCTCCTACTCGACCTGCAAGACCCAGAGCATGTGTTACCTCCTCCATGAAGCCATGCGCCCAGCCCACGACTTCCTCCAAGCTCTCAGACTACTACACAGACCTCTGTGATCCATTCATCACATTGAAGTGCTGTTTCCTTGGATCTTCCCTAAGATTCTAAGCTTTCTTGGTGCAAGATTTGTACCTGTTTTGTCTTTATAACCCCAGTGTCCAGCTTAGGCTGTACCCATTAAATGTTAGTGAATGAATGATGACACCCCCCCCCACTTTCATCCTCACGTGTCCAGCCTCATTGTGAGGCTGGGAAAGCATGCTACAGGAATGGGGAGGGGGACAGAGGCCAAGATGGTGACACAGGAACCCCTGAGCCCCCCGCTTCTCACGGCCACACAAAACCCACTGGCACACCTCAGAGATAATAATACAGGGTCAGTTCCAGACCATCACAACAAGGCAATATCACAGTAAAGCAAGTCTCACGAATGTTTTTGTTTCCCAGTGCATATAAAAGTTATGTTTGCACTCTATTTTATTCTATTAAGTATACAATATCATTGTGTTCCAAAAGTACATACCTTAATAAGAAGCTATTGTTCATTCACTAAGTTGGGTCTGCCTTTTTGTGACCCCATGAACTGTAACACACAAGACTCCTCTGTCCTTCACTATCTCCCCGAGTTTGCTGAAACTCATGTCCATTGAGTCGATGATGCCATCCAACCATCTCATCCTCTGTCACCCCCTTCTTCTCTTGCCCTCAATGTTTCCCAGCATCAGGCAGGGTTTTCTCCAATGAGTCGACTCTTCACATCAGGTGGCCAAAGTATTGGAGTTTCAGCTTCAACATCAGTCTTTCCAATGTACACTCAGGACTGATCTCCTTTAAGAGAATGGACTGGTTGGATCTCCTTGCAGTTCAAGGGACTCTGAAGAGTCTTCTCCAAAAACCACAGTTCAAAAGCATCAATTCTTCGGTGCTCAGCCTTCTTTATGGTCCAACTCTCATATCCATACATAACCACTGGAAAAACCATAGCTTTGACTACATGGAGCTTTATTGGCAGAGTGATGTCTTTGTTTTTTAAAATGCTATCTAGGTCTGTCATAGCTTTCCTTCCAAGGAGCAAGTGTTGAGGCTGCTGACTGATCAGGGTGGTGGTTGCTGAAGGTTGGGATGGCTATGGAAATCTCTCAAAATAAGACAGCAATGAAATCTGCCACATGGATTGACTCTTCCTTTCACAAACAATGTCTCTGTAACATTTCTCCACAGTAGAACTGCCTTCACAATTGAGGTCAGTCTTCTCAAATCCTGCCACTGCTTTATGAAGCCAGTTTAGGTAATATTCCAAATCATTTGTTGTTGTTTCAACCATTGTCACAGCATCTGGCCCAGGAGTCAATTCCATCTCAGGAAACAACCTTACTTGTTCATCCACAAGAAGCAGCTCCTTATCCATAAAGTTCACCATGAGATTGCAGCAATTCAGTCACATCTTCAGGCTGCAGTTCTAGTTCTCTCACCATTTCCACCACATCTGCCGTTCCTTCCTCAAAATCACCCTTGAGGACTGGAATCAGTTTCTTTCAAACTCCCGTGAATGTTCACATTTTGACCTCTTCCCATGAATCATGAATGTTCTTCATGGCATCTCAGATGTTGAGTCCTTTCCAGAGGTATTCAATTTACTTCGCCAAAATCAACGAGAGGAATCACTGTCTATGGCAGGTATAGCCTTATGAAGTGTGTTTCTTAAGTCATAAGACTTGAAAGTCGAAGTGGCCCTGACGCTTGGGCGGCAGAACGGATGTTGTCTCAACAGGCATGAAAACAACGTGAGTCTCATTGTGCGTCTCCATCAGGGCTCTGTGGTCACCAGGTGCCTTGGCAGTGAGTAGTAACACCTTGAAAGGAACCCTTTTTTCTGAGCAGTAGGTCTCAACCATGGGCTGGAAATACTCAGTAAACCGTGTTGTGAGCAGGGGTGCTGTCATCCAGGCTTTGCTGCTGCTTTTATTGAGCACACGCAGAGTAGACAGAGCACGATTCTTAAGGGCCCTGGGATTTGGGGGATGGTAGATGTGTGTTGGCTTCAACTTATCACTGACTCTGTGGACATGAGTCTGAGCAAGCTCCAGGAGTTGGTGACGGACAGGGAAGCCTGGCGTGCTGCAGTCCTTGTATGCAAAGAGTCAGACACGACTGAGCGACTGAACTGAACTGAAGTCATCAGCTGCATTCACCCCTAACAAGAGGATAAGCCTGTCCTTTGAAGCTTTGAAGCCAAGCATTGGCTTCTCCTCTCTAACTATGAGAGTGCTGATGGCATCTTCTTCTAAGATAATGCTGTTTCTTCTGTTGTTCAGTGTAACCACCTTCATGAATTAGCTAGATCTTCTCAATAACTTGCTGCCGCTTCTACATCAGCCCTTGCTGCTTCACTCTGCACTTTTATGTTATGGAAGTGATGTCTTTCCTTAAACCTCGTAAGCCAACCTCTGCCAGCCTCAAACCTTTCTTATGTAGCTTCCTCACCGCTCTCAGCCTTCATAGAATTGAAGAGAGTTAGAGCCTTGCTCAGGGCTTTCCCGGTGGCTCACTGGTAAAGAATCGCCTGCAATGCAGGAGACACAGGAGACACAGGTTCATTCTCTTGTTCAGGAAGAGCCCCTGGAGGAGGGCATGGCAACCCACTCCAGTGTTCTTGCTAGGAAAATCCCATGGACAGAGAAGCCTGTGGACTACAGTCCATGCAGTCACAAAGAGTTGAACACGGCCGAAGTGACTGAGCACAGCCCTGCTCTGGATCCGGCTTTGGTTTAAGGGAGTGTTGTGGTTGGCTTGGTCTTCTTTCCAGATCATACAACTTTCTCCACATGCACAGTAAGGCTGTTGTCACTTTCTTATTGTTTGTGTGTTCACTGGACTAGCACTTTAAATTTCCTTCAAGAACTTTCCCCTTGCATTCAGAACTTAACAGTTTGGTGCAGGAGGTCTGGCTTTCAGCCTGTCGAGGTTTTGGACATGGCTTCCTCAGTAAGCTTAGTCACTTCTAGCTTTTGATGTAAAGTTGGAGACTTGCAACTCTTCCTTTCTCTTAGAGACCGTTGAGGGTTATTGATCGGCATAATTTCCATCCTGTTGTGTCTCAGGGAATAAGGAGGCCTGAGAAGAGGGAGAAAGGCAGGGGAACTCATGGGCTCCAGGGCAGTCACAACACACACAACATTTCTCAGCTAAGTTCAAAGTCTTATACGGGCATGATTCATGGTGCCTCAGAACAATTGAAATAGTAACATCAAGGGTCACTGGTCACAGATCACCATAACCCATATAATAATAATGGAAAAGTTTGAAATATCACAAGAATTACCAAAATGTGACACAAAAACTCAAAGTGAGCAAATGCGATTGGAACAGTGAATACCTGTGAAGTGCAGTAACGTGAGACATAATAGAACCAGCTCTGACTGTACAGCGTCCACCGTACAATGACAGGGATCCAGGGACCAGCTGAGTGACTCCTGCACACCAGACAAAGGAGAAGATGCCCGCATGGAAACAGGCAGGAAAGGCTGACACACTCTTGCGCTAAAACCCGCCCCCCAGGATCTCCCTGGCCGTCCAGCGGCTAAGACTTGGCACTTCTACTTCAAGGAGCACAGGTTTGATCTTGCATGCCATACAGTGCCCCAGGTGAGAATCCGCCTGCCAATGCAGGAGCCGCAGGAAACACAGGTTCGATCCCTGGATCCCTGGATCAGGAAGATCCCCTGGAGTGGGAACGGAGGAGCCTGGCAGGCTATAGTCCACGGGGTCACAAAGAGCCAGATACGACTGAGTGACTGAGCATGATCCGTGCAGCACAGCAAAAAACATCCCCACCCCAGCATTGACCCTTGGAACTGCAAGGGAACCCCCAACACGCAGCTTCTCCCCGAGGACCAAAGGGTTTGGACCCCACATCTTGTGCACCAACTGTTGGGATTCCCACTGGAGGGACTGACTCCCAAAGCAGCTAGCTCTAAAAACCAACAGAGCTTGTGTGCGTGAGACCCACAGGACTGTAGCAAACCAAGAAGTGATTCTTAACAAGATGCGCAGCACTTGCCATGGCTCTCCCCGCAGGGCTTAGTGCGGAGGGCGCAGGCAAAATCTCACGGTCTTTCCGTCAGAGAGGTGATCTGCCTACTTTGACAGTGTTTAGCAGGCACTTAGGGCGGGCAGAAGGCGATGGCACCCCACTCCAGTACTCTTGCCTGGAAAATCCCATGGACGGAGGAGCCTGGTGGGCTACAGTCCATGGGGTCGCTAAGAGTCGGACATGACTGAGCAACTTCACTTTCACTTTTCACTTTCATGCATTGGAGAAGGAAATGGCAACCCACTCCAGTGTTCTTGCCTGGAGAATCCCAGGGATGGCGGAGCCTGGTGGGCTGCCGTCTCTGGGGTCGCACAGAGTCGGACACGACTGAAGCGACTTAGCAGCAGTAGCAGCAGCAGGGCGGGCTGTGACCCCCGAAGACCAGGGAAGCCAGAGCACAGTTCCCCTGCCTTCTCTCTGCAGTCCACGATGAGTCACCAGTGCCCCCCTGGAAGGAGCCCGTGCACACGTCTGCACTGCAGCCGTTAAGGCTGCTGCCCTCAGAACGGATCACATACCGCTCTGATGGACAACGAGTCTTCCACTCATGAGTCCCTCGGGACTGGAGCAAACAAAGAAGCAATTCTGAGCTGGGAGCAGACCAAAAGAAAAAATGCCTATCTTCCATCCTGAAAGGGGCATTTTGAAAGTGCCACCTGGGGCCCAGGCTTCTAATTTAGTGGCCTCCAGGGCTGACTGCAGCTCTTCCCAGAGGCCAGGGCAGCAGGCAGATACATCTCCCCTTTCTCCTCTCAGCCTGCTCCAATAATGGAACCGAGGCCTCAGCATCTCGCAGGAAGGAGTTTGTACACACCCAGCTTTTGCAGCTTCCACTTGAGGTGACCCCACCCACCTGGGGTCACCTGGCCCTAATAGCCAAAGGGGCTTGCATCCATGAGTCCTGCAGGACTGGAGCAAAGAAGCAGTCATTTAGGTTTTTTTTTGGTTGCATTGGATCTTCCGTGTGGCGAGAGGGCTTTCTCTAGTTGCAGAGAGCGGGGGCTGCTCTCGAGTTGTGGTCCACGGGCTTCCCACTACAGTGGCTTCCCTTGTTGCAGAGCCTGGGCTCTAGAGCACACAGGCTCAGTTGTTGTGGTGCTAGGGCTTAGTTGCTCCTTGGCATGTGGCATCTTCCTGGACCAGGGATCAAACCCGTGTCCCTTGCATTGGCAGATGGAGTCTTATTTATCCACTGTACCCCCTGGGAAGTCCCAAAGAAACAGTTCTTAGTAGGCACAGGAACATCGCCCCCGTCCCCTGCAAGTACCCACTCATACCCAGCAGAGAGGGAGCAGGTGCTCCCTGGAAGGGACCTAATGACATGTTTTCCCAGCTGCTGCCTGAGAATCCACTTCTAATTGGCCCAAGTGCAACTGGGCTGAGTGCCATCCTCCCCTTTGGGACAGTGACAGGTCTTGGCACACGCTCACCTGCCGGGAGCCACTAAGAACAAAGGGGGAGGCTTGGACAATCACAGAAGGCAGAGAGACAACCGGTAGCCCAGGCCAGTCTGCTTGATAATATTCAGCCCCTGCACTAGGCCGTTCGGTCAAAGCTGAGAGCTGTGTCTGTTTCATCTAAGGCATAGAAACGCCCATGGAGTCAGAAAAACAGAGAAACAGGAAAATGTTCCAGACAAAAGAACAAGATACATCTCCAGAAACAGATCTTATTTTCATGGAGATAAGTGATTTTCCTGATAGGGTAACAGTCATACATGTTCACTGAGGTCAGTAGAGCAATGCGTGTACAGGGTGCATATACAAGCAATGCATATATGTGCATATATACTTCAACAAAGAGAAACTATTAAAAAGCACCAACCAGAAATCACAGAGCTGAAGAATACAATAACTGAACAGAAATTTGCGATCCGAAGTTTCGAATGCAGACTAGATCAAGCAGGAGAAAGGATAAAGCAAACTCAAAGACCAGTCAGTGGAATTCATCCAATCAGAGGCGTATTGGAAGGGTAAAGGATGAAACAGAAGAAAGATACTATAAGAAATTTATGGGGCACACTATTTAATGAAATAGACCATGCATGAATTATGAAAAGTGAGAGTCTTAGTTGCTCAGTCGTGTCCGACTCTGTGCGACCCCATGGACTGTAGCCCACCAGGCTCCTCTGTCCATGGAATTCTCCAGGCAAGGATACTGAAGTGGGTAAGCCGTTCCCTACTCCGGGGAAACTTCCCAACCCAGGGATTGAACCCAGGTCTCCTGCATTACAGGCAGATTATTTACAGTCTGACCCACCAGGGAAGCCCAAATGAAATATTGACATATAACATTTTATAAGTTTAAAGGGCACAATATATTGATGATAAAAGAGATAGTTCATCACGAAGATATAACATTAGGAAATATTTTTTAACGCTAGTAAATATTTATTCACTCCACACAGGAGCACCTAAATATTTAAAACAAATATTTATGGAGCTGAAGGAAGAAACAGATAACCATATGATAGCAGCAGGGAATTTCAGCACCTCACTTACAACAGTAGATGTATCACCAGACAGAAAATCAATTAGGAAATGTTAGGTCTAAACTCCATGTCGTGTTTTCAGGAAGCAAGCGCTGAGCCCCTAGAGATGTGAGTGTAGGCTTGGGGTCAGGGGGTGCAGGCTTGGGGCGGGGGGTGCACTTGGGGGTCTTGCTGTGCATAGTGAAAGCCGCAGGGCGGCAGAAGAAGGGGCTTCAGTTGCAGCAGGGGGTTCAGCCCGTCCTGTGAGGAGCTCTGGAGCCAGGATGAGCCCTCAGATCTCCTCTGCATCAAGGAGGGCGGGCAGCAGGAATGCACTCCCCCAAGCACAGACCCGCCTTTGTCTGTGGGCCCCCGACCCAGCAGGGAACGTGACACGGGGGAGGAAGCCACTGCTTTCAGCTGAGGGCAGTTCCTGGTTGGAGTCTATCACCGAGAGCTATGCGGCCAACACACCTCATGGCCAGGGAAATAGTTGTTCTGGCCAGGGTCTCAGCACGACTACAATCCACCCTTGGGGTAACAGTCATGCAGACATTCACTGAGGTCGGTAGAACGATACAAGGTGCATATACAAGCAATGCGTATATGGTTTCAACAAAGAGAAACTATTAAAAAGTACCAACCAGAAATCACAGAGCTGGAGAATACAGTAACTGAACAGAAATTTGCGATTGAAAGTTTCGAACGCAGACTAGATCAAGCAGGAGAAAGGATAAAGCAAAGTCAAAGACCGGTCAGTGGAATTCATCCAATCAGAGGCGTATTGGAAGGGTAAAGGATGAAACAGAGTAAAAATCCTCCCTGACCGTCAGGAAGAGGCAGGGCTGCAGCCATAACGGAGGGAAGAGGAGCAGGTGGGTGCCTAGGCGACTCACCATGCCATCTGTTGGTGCCCTCCTGCCCAGCCTGGAGAGCAGATGGTCAAGCTCAGTAGCCGTGCTTTAGAAGGGCAGGTGGCCAGGGGCTTGGACCCATCAGGGATGACCTGGAGTGCATGGCTGAGGGTGAGTGCCGTGAAGCAGACACCACCTCCAGACCAGCTGCAGTGCAGGGAGCTGCGGACCCCTACTTACCTTCCTCCTGTGAACCTTCCTGACAGTCCGTTATGCTGCCAGAGTGGCAGCTCCTCCCCTTGCCCTCCAGTCTCTGGGCGAGCAACATAAAGACAGCTTCAAGTTGAACAGAATTCTTCATATATATCCCGGGCTCAGGAGTTGCAGCTCCCAGGCTCCAGAGCACAGGCTCAGGAGTTGCTGCACTTGGGCTTCGTTGCTCTGTGACACGTGGGATCTTCCCAGACCAGGGACTGAATCTATGTCTCCTGCACTGGCAGGCTAATTCTTTACCACTGAGCCACCAAGGGAGCCCTTTTTCTTTTTAAACCCTAATGCTTAAAAAAAAAATTTTCTTTATTTGGCTGCACCAGATCTTAGTTATGGCACGCAGGATCTTTCCATTGCAGCATATGAGATCTAGTCCCCTGACCAGGGATTGAACCCACACCACCCCCTGCATTGGGAGTAAGGAGTCTTAGCCGCTGGACCGCCAAGAAAGTCCCTTTTATTAAAAAAGTGTATTTATTTGACCGCGCTGGCTCTTAGTTTCGGCATGTGGGATCTAGTTCCCTGACCAGGAATTGAACCCTGGCCCCCTGCATGGGGAGCAGGGAGTCTTAGCCACTGGACTGCCAGGGAAGCACTCCAAGTTTAACAGAATTTGTGATGTATTTCATAGTAGAAACATTTTTCCCTGTGGAAACCAGAGCCTTTGTACCTGTGAGGCTCAGAGCTGCGCAGACAGAGCACAGATTCCCAGGTGGGTCCCTGGGAGTTGCGGCAAGAGGGGCCGGTCCTGCTCCCACCTTTGACCCCGAGCCACCGGATTCTACCTGGTGGAGGCACAGCATCGGGTATGGTTGTCAGTTTACATGGAAACAATGGACAGAAGCAAGGTGTTCAGGGAGGGATGACGGGTTCCCTCTGGGCAGCTCAGCAGAGGTGCTCGGCGGGTAAAGGAAGAGATGAGTAGACCACCTCAGAGGGATGCTCAGCTGAAAAAGACACCGATTAGATTTATCATCTCAGGGCCCTGCACTTCAACCCCCAGTTCTATAACCAGAGGCTGAGAGACATGCCTGCCCTGGAGAAGGAGCTGAGAACAGCCACAGCTCAGAAGGCTGGATTCCTGGGTGCCCTTTGCCGTCTCACTGCGGGCTTTCCTCCCAGCTGTGCACTGCCGTTCACGTAACGACAGCCCCGGAATTGGAAGACCAGGGTGGGCGGCGGGGGTAGATCACTCCCGGAGGTCTGGGTCCACAGTTCTCTGGGAGTGTAGCTCCTGAATCACTTGTTGGTTTACGTAAAGCAGCTTTGTCAGTGCTACTTCATTCAAGTCCTTGACTCTGGATGCAAAGGGTGGCAGACTGTTAGCACAAGTCCGTGTGCCTGACGCACAGCGAGGCCGAAAGGAGCCGGGAGCAGGGAGCGGTTTATTGCAGGCCCCTGCCCCGATGGCTTAGCGGGTAAAGAATCCATCTGCAGTGCAGGAGACACAGGAGATGCAGGTTCCATCCCTGGCTCAGGAAGATCCCCCGGAGAAGGAAATGGCAACCCACCCCAGTATTCTGGCCTGGAAAATCCTATGGACAGAGGAGCCTGGTGGGCTGGAGTCCATGGGGTCGCAAAGGACACTACAGCCTGAAGGCACAGCATGCGAGGAGACGGGTGGCTCTTGGCCCAGCAGAGACGGGTCGAGCTCCCAGAAGTGTTCCAGCAAAGCACTTTTTAAAAAAGGAGGAGAGGGTCCTGGGGTCTGTGATCGGTTCATGCCCAGTTCTCTGACTGGCTGATGGCGAGAGAACAGGGCGAGGAGCAGGGGTTACCATCAGTCCTCAGGCTCCAGGGGACCCGGGGCTGTGCGCTCAGGGTTGCCAAAAATAGTTAACTTCTTCCCTTGGGTGGGGCGTCTCACATCTGCACAGATCAGCTGGGAGAGAATCTGCCTGCAATGCTGGAGACCTGGGTTCAATCCCTGGGTTGGAAAGATCCCCTGGAGAAGGGAAAGCCTACCCACTCCAGTATTCTGGCCTGGAGAATTCCATGGACTGTACAGTCAATGGGGGTCTCAAAGAGTCGGACACAACTGAGCGACTTTCACTTTCACATCTGGGAAACAACTCAAGAAACTTGCATCAGATACTGTTATCTACTTCAGAGAGGAGTTAGAGTGGAGGATATGGGGGCCTGTCTAAGAAAGGGCCCCTGGGGTCCTGCTCGGTTACAATCCCCCCCTTTCCTTTGATACTCCTTAATTTTGAGGAGAAAAAGGTTTGAACAAGAAAAGAAATAAAGATTCAGATAAAGAGGTTAATCAGAAACTTGGCAGGGATACCCACAGGGTCCTGCTTGGTTACAAGATGAGCAGACGCCTAATGACACCTAATGATGATGACAGAACCCCTGAAACGCAGCTGTGAGGTCGTTGTCTGCAGCCGCGCGGTCCATCTGCAGCCGCGAGGTCCGTCTGCACCGTCATTCGACAGACAGGTGCAGCGCAGGTGCTGCAGACAACCCCGAGCTTCTGCGGCGCGTCTCCCACGCACTTCACTCGTTGGCTCTGGGGAGCAGAAGCGGCCCTGGGCTGGGACTCAGAGCGGCTGTGGTTCCCCGATTTCCAGGCCTGGCACTCACATTCTTCCAGGGGTTCTCCTCCCCTGCCCCTCAGCAAGGCCTGCTGAGCTATAAATAATAGAAAGAGCATGTATGGGAAGTATTTTATGCCTTGTACTATAAAATGGTACAACTTTGAGGTTTGAGTTTTTTAAGGCTGAATGCTAAAAAAAAAGGTCAGGCATGAGAGAGAGAGAATGGAGTAGGAAATGGCAACCCACTCCAGTATTCTTACCTGGAAAGTCCCATGGACAGAGGAGACTGGTGGGCTACAGTCTGTGGGGTCCCAAAGAGTTGGACACGACTGAGCAACAAGGAAATAAGTCCTGAATATTCATTGGAAGGACTGATGCTGATGCTCCAACATTTTGGCCACCTGATGCGAAGAACTGGCTCATTTGAAAAGACCCTGATGCTGGGAAAGATTGAGGGCAGGAGGAGAAGGGGACGACAGAGGATGAGATGGTTGGATGGCATCACCAACTCGATGGACACGAGTTTGAACAAGCTCCGGGAGTTGGTGATGGACAGGGAGGGCTGGCGTGCTGCAGTCCCTGGGGTCGCCAAGAGTCGGACACGACTGAGCGGCTGAACACAGAGAGAGAAAAAATGAAACACAACATTGAAAAGCAAATGGTGGCACACCTGAGCATGTGGGCACATACACACACACACATGCCTCACATACACACACTACACATACCCCCTCACACACACCATCTCTGCCTGGCAATTCCCTGGGTTTCCAATTAGAAGACGGGAAATAGCTGCAGAGCTCCTCTCAGTCACCAGGTGGCGCCAAAACCTTAAGGGAAATCATACTTTGCAAGTACTGGTAGCCAAAGTGAAGTGACCTTCACTTCACAAGGGTTCACCCCTTTCAACTGACAACAAGGGCAGGAGAATCAAGACACAGAAGCAGCATTTCTGGGTGAAGTGCAGACTCGAAAGACTGAGAGCCGGGTCCTACCTACAATGTAATGAACCCTTTATTCACGGATGGGTTAAAGATGGAGGCGTGGGGGTGTATATATTGTCCGCAGGACAGGAGATGGATCACCTGCTCTGTCTGATCGCCTCTTATCAAATGAAGCAGCTTCCAAACATGCATGAAGTGTCAGCACGTTGGAGGTGCTTTTTAAAAATATTTGTTTGTTTGGCTGTGTCGGGTCTTAGTTGGGACACTCAGGACCTGTCGTTGCAGAGCGTGGACTCTCGTGTCGGCGTGTGGGCTTAGCTCCTCTGGCATGTGGGATCTTAGTCCCCCACCGGGGACTGAACCCATGTGCCCCGCATTGCGAGGCGGATTCTTAACCACTGGACGGCCAGAGAAGTCCCACGTACGGCCAGAGAAGTCCCGCGTCAGCACATTCAAACTGATGGCTGTTGTTTTCCAAGTTCACGTTGAATTTCTTTCTGCAGAAATTAAGTGTACCTCTCTTATCTGATCAGCCCTGTCCTGTGAGGAGTCCAAGGCCAAGCAGAATGGCTTTGAAGTCCAATAGGCCTGGTCTTAAGAGTGAGTGTCGACTGGGACTAGCTGCAGGGGTTGATGGGGGTCAGCTTGGCTCATGCTGCACAGCTGTTCTGTTAGACACCAGTCTCCGTGCTGCTGGGAAGTCAGTTTGTAGGTGTGGTTAACCTCTGCCATGAGTTCGCTGACTCATGTCAAATAGATGACCCACAATGTGGGTGGGCCTCATCTAATCACCCGAAGGCCTTAGGATCAGCCCTGTCATAAGGTTCATGAAGCAAAGACTGAGGTTTTCCAGAGAAGAAGGAATTCAGCCTTGTGATTATAACTTGGAAACTCCTCCTGCATTTCCAGCTTCCCCTACAGATTTTGAACTAACCAGCTCCCACAATCCCATGAGCCAATTCCTTAAAGTAATTCCTCCATATTTTATACATATATACGTACACATGTACATGTACATATGTACATGTGTGTGTATATATATATATATATCAGTTTAGTTCAGTCTCCCAGTCGTGTCCAACTCTTTGCAACCTCATGAACCACAGCACGCCAGGCCTCCCTGTCCATCACCAACTCCCGGAGTCCACCCAAACCCATGTCCATCGAGTCGGTGATGCCATCCAGCCATCTCATCCTCTATCATCCCCTTCTCCTTCTGCCCTCAATCTTTCCCAGCATCAGGGTCTTTTTCAAATGAGTCAGCTCTTCGCATCAGGTGACCAAAGTACTGGAGTTTCAGCTTCAACATCAGTCCTTCCAATGAACACCCAGGACTGATTCCCTTTAGGATGGACTGGTTGGATCTCCTTGCAGCCATATATATAAACATATATGTGTGTATATATATATCTCCTATTGTTCTGTGTGTTTGGAGAATGAACCCTCACTGACACATGAGCTGTAGTCATCAGTAAGTGAATTATATCACCTCTCCAAGACGTGCTTTCCTCATCTGTAACGTGATGTTGTAAAACCAAAAGGATTTAATGAATAACGCACGAACCGTGCCTAGCGTGGATCCTGATCAATCACGGTGTATACTAAGCACGATATTCTTCCCTCATCCATCCTAATCCCAGCACACACACCCCCCCACAAGTTTACATCAGGCTGCAGAGATGAGACGCACACTTCCAAGACAATCTGTGCTAGAGCACACACACGCACACAAACACACACAATTCCTTGTCTCTGTGCTGACTGCAGTGTATGCAGATGTCCTGTCTCAAAGGGTCGTCCACAGACCAGCTACTAGGGCATCACTCAGGAACATGGTGAGACCTACTGATCCAGGGACTTTCCTGATGATCCAGTGACTGGGCTCTGAGCTCCCAACTCAGGGGGCTCAGATTCAGTCCTGTTTTAAAAAATAAATAAATGAATTGTAAAAACCCTGGTGATCCAGAAACTGGGAGGAGACTGCTGGCTTTGGGGGTGGGAGTTGAGCGAGGGGGGGCGGGGTCTACAGCAACCAGTGTTTGAACA
>NW_011494637.1:166168-171124 GCF_000754665.1 Bison bison bison | reverse complement strand
GTGTTTGAACAAGCCCTCCAGGTGCCCCCACGGGCTGAGAGCCACTGCTGTGCTGACTTGTCAGCGCTACCGGAGCAGGGACTTCTTTTGTCTGTTGTCTGCAGATTCTCTTTTGTTTACATATTCCCAGTACCTAGAACAGTGCCTGGCACATCGCAGGCATCCACCACATGTTTGCTGAATGAAGCGGTTTCTGTGCCAGCTCGACAAAAAAAAAAAAATAACAGTCGGCTTTGTACCAGCATATCTGCACTTCACACAAAGGACAGGCTTGTTCTCTGCTCCAGCTCCCTCTTTGCGTCAGGGATGCCTCCACATTCCAGCTCCTGTCTGCCTTGATCATTTTAGTCTTGACCGGCCTGAGCGATCCGTGGACTCGAGACCTCCATCATCCAACATCCAGCTCAGGTTGCCTTCCCCACCTGACTGCAGACTTCCCCCATTTGCCAATTCGTGAGGCTAGTGAAACACAAAGAACTTTAAAATTCCCATTAAGTGATACCCTCATTAATTATCTCACAGCTTAATATTTAGGCTGTCCTCTTTCCCCACCCATCGCAAAGCATGCTCACAGACATTATTTACCTTCCTTCCACTCCATGAAGCAGACCGAGGTCCCTTGGGGCAGGCAGGGCTGTATAAGATCTAATCCCACAGTGGTGCCTTGTACTGATCGCGCCAAGAGCAGAAATCACCTCTGGTACTGTCGTCATCAAGAGTATCCTTCCAGACCGAATCTGACGGCATGGCCTGGGAAGTCTGGAGCTGAGCGCTGGGAGTGTAGCCTGGCAGCTCTCCCTGTCCATTGCCTGACACTCCATTACATTCTAGGACTTAAGTGATTTCCTTCTAAATACACGTGGAGATAGATATATTCTCAGTATTTACTGATTAAATATATGTATTATATAAACTAATGCTATGTAAACACACAGCTGCTGTGCTCTGCTCAGTGACATCAGTCGTGTCTGACTCTTTGCTACCCCGTGAATCATAGCCCAGCAGGCTCCTCTGTCCATGGAATCTCCAGATAAGAATACTGGAGTGGGTTGCCATTTCTTCCTCCAAGGGATCTTCCCGACCCAAGGATCGAACCCCTGTCTCCTGCCCCTCCTGTATTGTAGGCAAATTCTTCACCAGTGAGCCACCAGGGAAGCCCATAAATACATAGATCCCCCCCAAAAAATGTTCAGTTCAGTTCAGTTCGGTCGCTCAGTCATGTCCGACTCTTTGCGACCCCATGAATCGCAGCACGCCAGGCCTCCCTGTCCATCACCAACTCCCGGAGTTTACTCAAACTCATGTCCATTGAGTCAGTGATGCCACCCAACCATCTCATCCTCTGTTGTCCCCTCCTCCTCCTGCCCTCAGTCTTTCCCAGCATCAGGGTCTTTTCAAATGAGTCAGCTCTTCATATCAGGTGGCCAAAGTATTGGAATTTCAGCCTCAACATCAGTCCTTCCAATGAACACCCAGGACTGATCTTCTTTAGGATGGACTGGTTGGATCTCCTTGCAGTCCAAGGGACTCCCAAGAGTCTTCTCCAACACCACAGTTCAAAAAGAGAGAGTAATAAATATTAATAGTTCCAAGAATCTTTGTGCCTGAAAGGGAACCGCAGTGTTCCAACTCACCGGCAGGGGGCGCGCTGCTCACAAGCAGTGCTCTTGGACTAGAACATTTGTCTGCTGGAACCTCCACTCTGCAGAGGCAGGAGTTTTCAGTTAAAGATGTGGCAAGTGGGTGCTATCTGGGCATTCAGTTTTGATGATAAAGGCGACACTTCACAGTTGGCGTTCACCTGAAAACACTCTCATCTGATTTCAGCTAACTAATTTCAGAAATTAATGCTAATCAGATCCTTTTTGGAAAATAGATTTAAGTTGACTTTTAGAAGTAGGATATTTGTTGTTGTTTAGTCACTAAGTTGTGTCCAACTCTTAGTGACTTCATGGACCGGAGCCTGCCAAGTTCTTCCGTCCATGGGATACTCCAGGCAAGAGTACCGGAGTGGGTTGCCAAGCTCTCAATGAGAGAGTCATTTCCTAGGCAGGTTGATAGGCAATCTAGGGGTCCCCAAGGAGAGAGGGGTCTGGAATTCTCAAGGAGGAAGAAAGGACAAACTTTTTTTCTTTCTAAACATTCCTTAGGATTATATAACAATAATGTATCCTGCCTAAGGACAGTCTTTGGATTCAACCTTCTGTTATCTTAAAATGTTAGTTATGGGAGTAGACCTGGTCTTTACAAGGATGTATCTTGCCTGAGGACCATGTTGTCTTAAAATGTAAATTATGGGAGTAGGTCTGATGAGGTCTTTACAACCTCCAGATATTCTTTGGATTATATAACTTCATTGTTAACACTAGCAAGCGGGTACTCTTTCTGCCCCCTTCTGATGCCTATGTCAGAAGCTTTCTCTATCTCCTTTATACTTTAATAAAACTTTATTGCACAAAAGCTCTGAGCGATCAAGCCTCGTCTCTGGCCCCAGATTGAATTCTTCTCCTCCGGGGGCCAAGAATCCCGGTGTATTCGAGTGATTCAACAACAACCTTTCATCCTCCAGGGGTTCTTCCTGAGCCGGGGATCAAACCCTCAGCTCCTGCATTGGCAGGTGGATCCTTTACTGCTGAGCCATCAGGAAGCCCCAGGGTAAACAGATGTCACAAATAAGTTTCCTAAAGCTGGAAAGATGACATGCATACAAACAATCTCCCAAGTTGTTCTGGTGTTCAGCCACTTGGTCATGTCCAACTCTTTGCAGCCTCATAGACTGCAGCACACCAGGCTTCCCTCTCCATCACTGTCTCCCAGAGATTGCTCAAATTCATGTCCATTGAGTCAGTGATGCCATCCAGCATCTGTCCTCCCCTTCTCCTCCTGCCTTCAGTCTTTCCCAGCATCAGGGTCTTTTCCAATGAGTCAGCTCTTCGCATCAGGTGGCCAAAGTACTGGAGTTTCAGCTTCAGCATCAGTCCTTCCAATAAATATTCAGGACTGATTTCCTTTAGGATTGACTGGTTGGATCTCCTTGCTGTCCAAGGGACTGTCAAGAATCTTCTCCAGCACCAAAGTTTGAAAGCATCATTTCTTCAGCACTCAGCTTTCTTTATGGTCCAAATCTCATATCCATCCATACATGACTACTGGAAAAACCATAGGTTTGACTACACAGACCTTTGTCAGCAAAGTGATGTCTCTGCTTTTTAATACACCCAGGGACGGGAAGCCTGGTGGGCTGCCGCCTATGGGTCGCACAGAGTCGAACACAACTGAAGTGACTTAGCAGCAGCAGCATCAAGTTCGTCGTAGCTATTCTTCCAAGGAGTAAGCGTCTTTTAATTTCGTGGCTGCAGTCGCCATCCGCAGTGATTTTGGAGCCCTAGACAATGCAATCTGACACTGCTTCCGCATTTTCAAGTAGCTCTAACTTGCATCTATATCAACAGTGTCTCCTAGGCACAGATTTTAAAATCTCTCTGAGGGCACTAGATTTACCTGCATTTTTCAAAGGAGATTCCATTGGTCTTTTCAGTTTATACAAACCCCACAGTCTGATGGTGTCACCTCTATAAACACAAGATGAGGTTGGTGATGTTGATGCCTTCAGGGTGCCCCAGGCTCTGTGCTAAGAGCCTTCATGCTTATATTCTTGACTCACAGCCACCGCTGTGAGGTGTGAACTGTGTCCTTCACACAGGTGACCAGAGACTGGAGCTCGGTGTCTGTCCACGGTTACACGGCAAGCGAAGAAGGAAGCTGGCATTTGAGCCCAGGGATCGATGCCTCTAAACCCTGCTCTGAACCACTTCTCAGGATGCAGGCAGCTCTAAGCGTTCACTTAACCATCACCACCTACAAACAAAGCCATGGTCACTGCTTGGGCCACAGGTTGTCTATCATGCCAATAGTTGACCTTGCTAAGATGGATTTTGAAGGTATATAGGAATTAGAAGAAACTGCTGATTTTTTAGACATTGACTGTGTAAAAAAGGGGTTTCCCTGATATCTCAGTTGGTAAAGAATCCACCTGCAATGCCGGAGGCCCTGGTTTGATTCCTGGGTGGGCAAGATCCACTGGAGAAGGGATAGGCTACCCACGCCAGTGTTCTTGGGCTTCCCTGGTGGCTCAGTTGGTAAAGGATCCACTTACAAGGTGGGTGACCTGGGTTCGATCCCTGGATTGGGAAGATCCCCTGGAGGAGGGAAAGGCTGCCCACTCCAGTATTCTGACCTGGAGAATTCCAAGGACTATGTAGTCTATGGGGTCAAAAAGAGTCGGACACAACTGAGCCACTTTCACTTTCATGTAAGAAGAGAGACCGTCCCATCCCACCCTCACACATCCTGCCCCCCACGTGCACTCACGCACGGTCCCCCCGCGTGCTGGATGAACACAAAGCAGGCACAGGGGTCTGTGCGGTGCACCTAACTGTCACACTGCCCTGTGGGAGCTGCAGTCAAGCTCACGTAGGAAAATGGTGCTGAGTCACCTCCTGGCACACACTGCCAAGTCCCTGGTTTACAGCTTGTTGCCTAAAAGCATGAGGGAGGGTGAGTTCATCCAACTAGACAGGCTCTTAGTCTCAAGTGAGGTGCTTCCCAAGCCTGCCTGTGCCCCCACGAACCCCCAGGGCATTTTTATAAGTGCTTATTTATTTGGCTGCGTCGGGTCTCAGTCGTGGTATGTGAGGCCTTCCGCTGCAGCGCCTGGACTCTCTGGTTGTGGCACACGGGCTCCAGGGCACACAGGCTCAGCAGTTGGGACACTCAGGCTTACTCGCCCCATGGCACATGGGATCTTAGGCCCCCCGCCCAACCAGGGATTGAACCCGCATCTCCTGCGTTGCAAGACAGATTCTTAACTACTGGGCCACCACGGAAGTCCCCACCCCACCCCCAACCAGTCACATTTCTGGACTCCACCCTAGAGCTACTGAATCCACATCTCCA
>NW_011494637.1:161409-166068 GCF_000754665.1 Bison bison bison | reverse complement strand
ACATCTCCAGGTTGTGAGCACAAGCAAAGGTGTGCATGTGTGTTTTTTAAATCCCTCAGTGATCCCATAGCAGTGGTACACCCGACACTGCTTGTGATCATTCCAGAAGGATTAGGACATCGGTACCAAGGATGCTCATAAAGGATGCTGAGAAAGATGTCGGTGGAGAGGCTCGGTGACAGCACTTTTCCCCTGGTTCGCCTGGACACAGAACCCACTAGAAGGATGACCCAGCGCTTGCTTCTTGGTTCCCCGACGTCAGGCGGGCCTGCAGCAGTGAGGTGGCCCCTGACTGTCCTGCTTCCAGTGGATCCAGTTGGGTGAAGCAAGAGAAGCAAGAATGATGTTGACATGGGCGTGGAGGCCCCCAAGGGGATTGTGGTGCTCTCGGGGGCTCTGTTCTCCCAACGAGGAAGGCAGCCAGCAGCCGGGGGAGCAGGCTGGGCAGTGAGACAAGCAGAGATGAAAAGGACAAGGAAAAGCCAGCCTCAGCTCTGACAGTCGTGGCCTCATCCACGTCCCCTTGAGAGCAGTTGCAGCAGGTCAGGCAGAAGCAAGGGGGTGGGGGCGGGAGGCGCCGCTGGGCTCCGAGGAGCTGACGTCCAGCCCTCGGCCTCAGCCTTTAGAACCGCTCTGTGACCTTGCCACGGCCTTCAGCCCTGAGTCCTCTTTGCTATTTGTCACATCACAGGAAAGGGCTTCCCTGGTGGCTCAGTTGTTAAAGAATCTGCCTGCAGTGCAAGAGACCCGGGTTCAATCCCTGAGTCAGGAAGATCCCTTGGAGAAGGAAATGGCAAAACCCACTCCAGTATTCCTGCCTGGAGAATCCCATGGACAGAGGAGCCTGGCGGCTACAGTCCATGGGATCACAAAGAGTCAGACATGACTGAGCATCTGAGCACAGAGCAAATGCAAACTATTATACAGAGAATAATAGTTTATCCGACCTTGTTGGATAAACAGCAACGTTCTACTTCAACTACCCTGGTGGTCCAGTGGTTTAGAATCTGCCTTCTGATGCCGGGAACCTGGGTCCAATCCTTGGTGCAAAAACTAAGATCCCACCTGCCACAGGGCGACCAAGCCCGCGAAAAGCGATGCAGACCCAGTGCAGCCAAAATAAAGATAACAAATGAAATTTAAAAGCACTGGCCGCATACCAGGTCTAAATATTAAAAAGCAAAAGCAACAAGCTCCTACTGTTTAGCACAGGGAACTATATTCAATATCTGGTGTTAAACTGTAATGGAAAAGAGTATGGAAAGAATATATATGTATATCTGAGCCCAGCTTTCTTTATGGTCCAACTCTCACATTCACACACGACCACTGGAAAAACCATAGCTTTGACTAGACGGACCTTTGTTGGCAAAGTAATGGCTCTGCTTTTTAACATGCTGTCTAGGTCGGTCATAACTTTTCTTCCAAAGAGTAAGCGTCTTTTAATTTCATGGCTGCAGTCACCATCTGCAGTGATTTTTAAACTACAGTTGATTTATAATATTGTGTTAGTTTCAGGTGTACAGTAAAATGATTGAGTGATGCGTATATCAATTGTGTGGTCAGTCTCTCAGCCACGTCTGATTCTTGTGACTCCAGCCCTCCAGGCTCCTCTGTCCATGGGCTTTCCCAGGCAAGAATACTGGAGTGGGTTGCTGTGCCCTCTTCCAGGGGATCTTCCCAACCCAGGGATAAAGCCTGTATCTCCTGCATGTCCTGCGCTGGCAGGGGGATTGGCCAGTGGATTCTTTACCATCGAGCCACGGGGGAATCCTTCAATACATATGTGTGTGTGTGTGTGTGTGTGTGTGTGTGTATAGATACATATTCTTTTTCAGATTCTTTTCCATTTAGGTTACTATAAGAGATTAATATAGTTCTCTGTGTTATACAGTAAATCTCTGTTATCTATTTTATATACGGTAGGCGTATCTGTGAGTCCCTCCCCACCCCTCTTTCCCCAGTGGTAACCGTAGGTTTGTTCTCTGTGTCCCTGAGTCTGCTCCTCCTTTGTAAGTCAGCTCACTCGTCTAGCTGAGCGTCTGTACTCTGCGTCCCGCCCGGCCGTCCCGGCGCCCACGGCCTTTGCGGGTCGGGGTCTGCCGTGTTGTGTCTCTGCCACTTTCTCTCATGGCAGCTTGTTTTCTCCTGTATTTGCTGACTTTTTTAAACTTGTGATCCCAGGTTTCTTGGAATGTTATTTGTGTTTTTTGTTTGTTTGTTTGTTTTTGAGGTTTGGCTTTTTAAAGAGCATTACTCTACAGAAAATATTTTTGCTTCAGCTAGGTTCTTGGCTATACTGTCAAATCAACTTTTTGGCATGAGGCTCTTTTAAGGCTTAATCAGGTGGTATGAATTCTTTTCACAGATTTCTGTGCATGAGGCGTGTATGCGTGTCTGTAAGCCAAGTAATGGGAAGATCCACCTTCCACCTTGGCTCTGGCCCAGGTTCCACCTCTGCTTGTAAAGACCAAGCCCTGGGCACCCTGGGATTAGGAAAACCACCCCAATGCTAACATCAGATTCCTCCCTCCCTAAACCAGCAGAATTTTCTCTTTCTCATCCTGAGCTTCAGGGATTTTCCTGACGTTCCCATCAAGTCAACCATTTACTTAGCAAAGACGTCTGTTGCTTTCCTACTTATTCATCCAGCATCTTCAGGTATTTACACCTGGGAGCAACCGCCTTCAGCATGCAGGCACCAGATTGCTGAAAAGCGGCATTTTCCAATTAGTCTTCGGTCAGTAACATAAATTTCTCTGATCTTTATGTCCCTAGTAAGCAATTTTAAACCATCACTACAGTATTACAAGCTCCTGGACCTTAACAGAAAAAAAAAAAAAAAGAAGCTAGGGACATAGGGTCAGGAAAGACATATACTGGAGATACAAACCTACTTATTAAATCTTGTGACATTCTCATTCATCACAGCTTTATCACTGGGCTGTCGGCCAGGAATAGTCTTTACATTGTCCCAGAGCCAAAGAAAGTCCTCTGTGTCCTGCGGTTGCTTCTACTGAGTCCGCTTTATTCTAACTAAGTGTTCGAAATCACGTGACACCCTCTGAGTTATAAAGGACGTTTACCTTTGTGAAGAGAAGGGCCGATTAAGAGGAAGGAATTGGTTTCACCTCGATGACCACCATCGGGGAGATGCCCTTCTTGGCTCACAGGGCTCGATTCCGGATGAGTGTCAGGTTGGCACCTTCATGGGGTGTGTCATTTGTCCGTTGACTCAGCTAAAATGTACTGAGTGCCCACTGGGTGCAGGCCACTGTGCCAGACAGACACTGGAGAGATGAGGGAGACACAGCCCTGACCTTGGCCTTGGATGAACTCACTTTCTGTTGGAAGTAACAGAAATATAAATACTCATTACCATGAAACCATGAAATGCTGCATCTGAGATGTAAAGACAGGTATTTCCCTCCTAAGTGTGCTTACTGTTAAGTCGCTGAGTCATATCCGACTCTTTACGACCCCATGGGCTGTAGCCCGCCAGGCTCCTCTGTACATGGGATTCTCCAGGCAAGAGTACTGGAGCGGGTTGCCAATTCCTTCTCCAGGGGATTTTCCTGATCCAGGGAATGAATCTGTGACTCCTGCTTGGCATGCTGATTCTTTACTACTGAGCTACCAGGGAAGCCCATTTGCTTCCCAGTACTTCATTCTTAAAAGACTGAAAACTCAAATATTTCAAAAATACGTAGACTCTGATGATGACACGATACCAGTTGGATTGGTATCTGGGGTGAAGGACACTCGCCGGGTTCCGTGCCTGACCTAGGTCCCTCCCTGCACGGTGGTTTCAGGGGGCGGCTGCTGTACTCACTGAGGCAGACATTGCTGACCACAGCCCTCCCCACCTCCGGCCTTCACTGTCTTCACTCTCACCATGTAGAAAACCCGCTAAGAGGCAGCGGTGCTGGGCGGAGTTTGATCCTCAAAGCGCAAGGCTCTGGGCCAGAGAATCTCTGGTTTGGGTTTCCGTCCTCCAGGTTTCCCAAATCTTTGCATTCAGTCCACCCTGGTACTGTTTTATACAAGGTGAGCATCCTGACACCCGGCCCTTGGCTTTTTTACTACTCAGAAGCTTCCTTGGTTTGATATCTGCCTGTCTTCTCCAGGTTACCATGAGGATCCACTGGAATAAGGGAAATCAAAGTGCAAAAAAATAATGTGCTGTAAAAAAAATAATGTGCTGTAAATTTATAAAGCTTTATCAATGTTATTATTAGAGTAATATTGGAGTGTTAGAGCATTTTGTATTATATGGTTTCTTTACTAACTTATATTTAAGTCATTTTTCAGTTCAGTTCAGTTCAGTTGCTCAGTCGTGTCCAACTCTTTTCGACCCCATGAATCGCAGCACGCCAGGCCTCCCTGTCCATCACCAACTCCCGGAGTTCACTCAGACTCACGTCCATCGAGTCAGTGATGCCATCCAGTCATCTCATTCTCTGTCGTCCCCTTCTCCTCCTGCCCCCAATCCCTCCCAGCATCAGAGTCTTTTCCAATGAGTCAACTCTTCGCATGAGGTGGCCAAAGTACTGGAGTTTCGGCTTCAGCATCATTCCCTCCAAAGAAATCCCAGGGCCGATCTCCTTCAGAATGGACTGGTTGGGTCTCCTTGCAGTCCAAGGGACTCTCAAGGAGTCT
>NW_011494637.1:157920-161309 GCF_000754665.1 Bison bison bison | reverse complement strand
CATCAATTTTTCGGCTCTCAGCCTTCTTCACAGTCCAACTCTCACATCTATACATGACCATAGGAAAAACCATAGCCTTGACTAGATGAACCTTTGTTGGCAAAGTAATGTCTCTGCTTTTGAATATGCTATCTAGGTTGGTCATAACTTTCCTTCCAAGGAGTAAGCATCTTTTAATTTCATGGCTGCAGTCACCATCTGCAGTGATTTTGGAGCCCAGAAAAATAAAGTCTGACACTGTTTCCACTGTTTCCCCATCTATTTCCCATGAAGTGGTGGGACCAGATGCCATGATCTTCGTCATTTTTAGTAGTGTCTTAATCTAAAAATGGGCTTCCCACCTCCCAGTGCAGGAGATATAAGAGACATGGGTTTGATCCCTTGATCGGGAAGATCCCCTCGAGGAGGGCATAGCAACCCACTCCAGTATTCTTGCCTGGGGAATCCCAGGGACAGAGGAGCCCGACAAGCTACAGTCCACAAGTCTGCAAACAGTCAGGTGCCACTAAAGCAACCTAGCACGCAGGCGACCTACAAATAGGCCTGGGAATGTTTTAAGAGTCATCACAGATTAATAAAATGACTTGCATGTTTGTATTAATTTTAAAGCATAGAAGAAAATTTTTAAATTCCGTAGAGGCCAAGATGGAGGGGTTCTGTTTGGATTACCATTTGAAATATATTTCTAGACCACAGAGTTCTTGTACTGAATGCAAAAACGTCCCAACTCTTTCGTTGCACGTGTCACTCAGCATTGAAGTAAGTAAAGAGATTGTAGTGTCTGAACAGAATATCTGCAGTGGCGCCCTTGAAATCCCTCCTCCTTTCTGTGGTCTGAGTCAGGGATAAGTCATTCCTCTGACGTGAATGACATTAGCAAATATTTCTGAGCGCTTGTTGTAGATGCCCAGGTCATTCATAGCATCACTTAACGGGTGTCAGACACTTGTTTTTTTGCTTCTTTAAAGACATTGACCCACTCGATCCCCGGTACAGTGCACTGGAGAGGTCGATTTCCATCTGAGATGGGAACTTTCAGGGAGTTCTGCAGTGTTCCCAAACCCGCCTACCCGAGTAGGGATTTGAACTCAGGCAGCTGGCTCCAAGGCCCCATCTTGACCTCTGGCTGTTCCTTGCTCTGTCACATCAGCTTCACCTCCCTCTTCCTGCCCCGTCTCTTTGGTGACCACATTCCTGTCCGGGTGCAGGAATGCAAGATAGTAAGACGTTGAAGAAAGCTGAAAAGCGAAGATTTTGGAGTCACAAAGATTCTCCTACTTACTGGCTTCAGGCAGTGGTTTAACTTGTCTAATCCTCGATGTAAAATTAAACCCAATGCACACACCTGAGGAAACACCTAACGAGAAGGGTTTCAGAGCCTGTCTCACCCTGCCCACGTAATCAGCACCCGAGAGATGTTATTTATCACTAGTAGTCAAAACAGCACAAAGGAGGAGCTCAAACCACAAAGCCACATGGTCTTTTCTTGCCTTGTAAGCACAGGCCACATGCCAAGAAAACTGTGTCGAGGCCTGTCCATCACTTGTCAAGAGAGTTTCCCTCTGAGCTTCTTGCCTGAAGGCACCTCCATGTCTAAGAATTTCCAGGACAGCGTTTCAAGGAACCCTTATCCAGCCCACTATGCAGATCTGACTGTCTCTTCCCTCTGTCTTCTCTCCCCAGGCCTACAGAGTCAATGAGAAGGCGGCAGAGCAGGCCCGGTGGGAGGAAGCCTCCAAAGAAACAATCAAGAAGACCACCAAGCCCTGTCCCCGCTGCCACGTGCCGGTAGAAAAAAACGGTGAGTCTGGGCTGACCGAAGAGCGCGGCTGCGGTGGGCTGTCCTCGGAGGGCGACAGAGAAGTCGGGATCTACAAGGGCTTGCTAGCTGGGGAGCTCAGCGCTGGGGCTTTGGGGCCATCTGGCCAGGGTTTGAATCTCAGCACCCACGTCAAGCTTCTTAACCTCCTGAACCGCAAGTCCTCGTCTGTAAAATAGAGATGCTAAACAGAAGCTGCACAGCCACCGTAGGATTAGGTGCAGGACGGATGGCAAATGCTTCCCTGCGCCTGGTATAGAGACAGCGCTCAAGAAACACGAACCGCCCTTATGTTACTTACTATTAACATATCGAACTCTCCTGGAGAAGGGAATGGCAACCCACTCCAGTATCCTGGCCTGGAGAATCCCATGGACAGAGGAGCCTGGCGGAATACAGCCCACAGGGTCACAGAGAGCAGGACATGACTAAGTGACTGACACTCACAGGAAACTCCCCAGTCTGCCGTCTCCCTGGAGCGCTCTGATACTGAGATACTCATCGGCTGGGGCTGAGAGCTGGCCTGTGGTGAGTGAAACCCCACCTGCAGCCCCAGGGTGGGCCCTGCAGCCACTCTTTCCTCTGCTAAGGACTATATGGAAAGTCTTTTGTGTGGCTGGAGAAGACTCTTCAGAGTCCTTCGGACTGCAAGGAGATACAACCAGTCCATCCTAAAGGAGATCAGTCCTGAATGTTCACTGGAAAGACTGGTGCTGAAACTGAAGCTCCAGTCCTTTGGCCACCTGATGTGACAAGCTGACTCATTGGAAAAGACCCTGATGCTGAGAAAGATTGAGGGCAGGAGGAGAAGGGGACGACAGAGGATGAGATGGTTGGATGGCATTGCCGACGTGATGGATATGAATCTGAGCACACTCTGGGAGATAGTGAGAGACAGGGAAGCCTGGCGTGCTGCCGTCCATGGGGTGGCAGAGGGTTGGACAGGCCTGAGCAACTGAACAGCACCAACCGAAGACAAATGTGAGAGCACCACAGGTTAAGTCCCTAGAATGTATCCACTGAGTCATCGTTATGCCTTCATGATCTGGAATGTTCCTGGGCCTGCAGCGGCCTGGCCCGGACCTGTAAAGAGAAGACAACACCAGAATCAGAGGAAAGAGCCTCCCTGGTCCTCACGGGCTGAGCAGGGTTAAGAAAGCAGCCCAGGCCCTTTCACCAGAGAGGAGGCACAGCGCTGAGAAGCATGGGCCAGTGTTCTGTCTCGTGGGTCCTTAAAGGATGCAGATTCAACAGTAAGAGACCCGCTCTGCTATTTTCAAAGGTCAGGAACCCTGGCTATCTATCCCCTGGAGCCCAGAAGGGCACCTGATAAATAAACACCCTGGTGAATGTAAAAGGAGCTAGGAAAGGAGAGAGACACATACATAGATACTTTTCTAAAATACGGTAGAGAAAATGAGCTGGAGAAAGACCCTGGGGTCAAGAGACGGCTTCCTGGTAGAGATGATGCCTGAGCCCAGAATGAGAATCGGTGTCACGAGGCAGGCAAGCCTCCAGGCAGCCGGCAGGTGCAAAGGCAGCAAGTGTGACCCGTCCACACAGCGCGTGC
>NW_011494637.1:150877-157820 GCF_000754665.1 Bison bison bison | reverse complement strand
GAGGAGCCTCGGCTGAAGCGAGTGGGCGCGGTGTAGGGCCCTGCGTGACCCGAGGGGCTTGGACTCGGTTCTCTAAGGCAGGGCGCCACTCGAGGGCCTGAGGCCGAGAACCCACGGGCTCAGATCCGCCTTGAATCAGACCACACCTGCACCCCCCAGAAGATGGAATCGAAGGCGTCAAGTGCTTCCTGACTGCAGCAACGTTTCCTAATCTGGTTCTTTCTATGAAATACTGTGACGTACCGTGTACATGGAAAGCACTGATGTTTCACCTGTAGGCTTTTTTTTTAATGTTCTACAACCGCTTTTAACGCTCACAGAATGTGTGTTCACGTTACCAGCACAGCATATCCAGGATCCTCACCGTACACACAAATCTGTCCTTTGGAATCCCGATCGCTGGCACAAGGTCCGGGGCCACGTGTTACAGAGTATTCTCAGAGTCAATAACAGTGAAAACCTGGGGCGCGTGTGAGTGTTCTTTAGTGCCGCAGGGACAGGCAAGCTTTCAAAGAACAAGGTAGAGATATATATATTTAAAAAACAAAAAGTGCACAGAACGTATCATTGAGCTAAAAATGCTTCTTTGCAATTTTGTGTAGAGTGTGATCCTGAAGGATGAAGGGAGAGGTTTATGTCTTCTCAAAATTCTGTTTGAATCAACTGGAGATGCATGACTCATGTTTAGAAAGAGTCAGGCCAGGGCAGAAAATCTAAGAGACTGAGATTAAGCAGAACTGGATTTAATTTCAAGGAAACCTGATTCTCCCACTGGCTTAGAGGTCACACCTATAGATTTTTAACCTATGAACTGAAAAGCTGAACCTTTCAGCTAGTTCATGATAGTCTAAACTGTTCTAAAGGCTATCACTACAGCCTAAACAAACCTAGGCTCTATTAGAAAAGCTAGTTTGTGGCTCAGATGGTAAAGCATCTGCCTACAATGCAGGAGACCCAGGTTTGATCCCTGGGTTGGGAAGATCCTCTGGAGAAGGAAATGGCAACCCACTCCAGTACTCCTGCCTGGATAATCCCATGGACGGAGGAGCGTTGTAGGCTACAGTCCATGGAGTTGCAAAGAGTCGGACACGACTGAGCGACTTTACTTCATAGAATGTAAAGAATCTTTCATTCAAGTTTTAAAAATTAAAGAAAAAAGAGAAAACATTTCATATAACAGTGGAAAGGGAGAGACAATCTGTAATATTCTAAATACTCACCCTAATCAGTGGGATAAATGATCACGTGTTTCTAACACTGAAAGTTATATAAAACTAGTATTTTTTTTTAAAGCTAGTTTCATGGTAGTTTTCCACCTAAATGTTTCATATTTAACTGAATTCCTAAAGAGTAGTTCTACCTTCAGCAAAGCTGTCATGATCATAACAATTCTCACCATTTTAAACGCAGGCTAAACCTTGCGCTTGCTCCCATAACACCCTTCAACCTCTGGAAATTCTTCCTTCACTTCTACCAGTTCCATCTCAAACCAGTGAGATCCTGGTTCCATTCCCTGATCAATAAGTGTCTGTTGCCCGTTAAATCTGCCTTCGGCTTGTTCCAGAACTTCAGCTCTCTCATTAAATCTGATGGCAGAGTGGCCAGCCCAGGCCATGGTGTTGGCTCTGCACAGTCTGGGCTTTCCATGGTTTGAGCATTGGTCAGGAGACAGAGTTCTCTAAGAAGAAAACCAGATTTTCTCCATCCAAATATCCACAAATCAGTGTGACACCAGGAACTTCCCCGGTGGCTCAGACAGTAAAGTGTCTGCCTACAATGCGAGAGACCTGGGTTCAATCCCTGGGTTGGGAAGATCTCCTGGAGAAGGAAATGGCACCCCACTCCAGTATTCTTGCCTGGAAAATCCCAGGGACGGAAGCTACAGTCCATGGGGTCACAAAGAGGTGGACATGACTGAGCGACATTTACTTTTAAGCTGGCGAGATTTTTAGAGTTGGAGTCCCTGACATTTCTCCATTTTATGGGGTCTAAAATAGTCCTTCTGTATTACATACCAGGAAGAAAAGAGAGTTAACAAAATGATCGTCTTCATTCCTGCTATTTCCTTTTTTTCTTATTCTGCTATGCCACTGTGAGTCCAGTTTCTATAATAAAATCTCACTTGTTAATGCTAGTGCTCAAGATCCATTAAGATTTTAGTGTGATAGGAAAAATTCTCAAGCTTTCATTCAGCCTCCCTTTAATATTCAGCTAATTTGAATGCATTGCTTAAGCATTCTCTATGATATTCCAGAAAAATTTAAGTGATTATACAGTATTACACTATTAAATTATTGAAATCCTAAGTGTACAGTCAGTAAGTATGTGTTGAAAATACTCAACCCTGTAATTGTGTAATCCTAATTGGAAAATATTAAAAGTATCACAATGAGTTTTTCCCTTTATTTTCCACATATGTAAATGCTTAAATGCCCTTTAAAGCAAACCAAAAAGAAGTACAAAAGTATGGGATTTTAAATACCCTTCAGTTAGCCTGAAACAAATGCCTTTAGTTACATATTCATAAATATTTTATATTAGTGCAAGTTCTCATGCCAAGCTTTTAATATAAAAATGAGACAGCCCTGAAGCAATTATTTGGAAAATTTGGCAAGGAAAAAAAATGGCTTAACAAGATAATTGGTAAAATTGAATAATGGAGTGCATTCGATGCTAAGTGAGATTCAAGCAAAGAAACCATGTCTGCCTGGATTGTCTGGGAGATTCGCTCACAAACAGTTCTCTACATACAATTTTATACAAATAACTTTCCCTTCACGTCACAGCAGACTTGCTGTCTGATCCCCAGAAGCAAATAGAGAATGCAGTTAACAAATTGGGGAGGTGGGGAAATCCCAAAATAAGTCCCCGAATAAGGGACTTTTCATTTCGTACTGGAAAGGCCCTGCTTCCTGAATGAAAGAACGTTGAAATCACGCAGATCTTGGCTAAACCTCTGGCTTCACACTGTTTATTTATTTTTGGCTGTGTTGGGTCTTCCTTGCTGCAGCCGTTCTTTTCTCTAGTTGCCGAGAGCGGGGCTCCTCTCTAGTTGAGGGGCTTCTCACCACCATGGCTTTCCCTGTTGCAGAGCCCCGGCTCCAGGACACATGGGCTTCACACGTCGAGGCTCGTGGACCACAGAGCACAGGTTCAATCAGTGGTGTGTCACACGGGCTTAGTTGCTCCGTGGCATGTGGGGTCTTCCTGGATCAGGAATCGAAACCATGTCTTCTGCACTGGCAGGCGGATTCTTTACCACTGAGCCACCAGAGAAGCCCTGCCTATACACTTAAAAGTACTCAACCTTGAGAAAATTCTGCACCCGGGCAATCCCCTTAGTCTCACGAGGTGCTCTGAGGAGCAATGACGTAACAGATGCAGAGCACCTGCCATTATTCACTAGTTTCTCGCTGCCCTGATCTTGGCGTTTCCCTGGTGACTCGGGTGGTAACGACTCCACCTGCAATGCAAAGTCCATCATGCGAAATGCCGGGCTGCAGGAAGCACAGGCTGGAATCAAGGTTGCCAGGAGAAACAGCAACAAGCTCAGATATGCAGGTGATACCACTCTAATGGCAGAAAATGAAGGGGGAACTAAAGAGCCTCTTGATGAGGGTGAAAAAGGAGAGTAAAAAAGCTGGCTTAAAACTCAGCATTCAAAAAGCTAAGATCATGGCATCTGGTCCCATCACTTCATGACAAATAGATGGGGGAAAAGTGAAAACAGTGTCAGACTTTGTTTTCTTGGGCTCCAAAATCACTGCAGATGGTGACTGCAGCCATGAAATTACAAGATGCTTGCTCCTTGGAAGAAAAGCTATGACCAACCTAGACAGCATATTAAAAAGCAGAGACATCACTTTCCTGATAGAAGTTCATATAGTCAAAGCTATGGTTTCTCCAGTAGTCATGTATGGATGTGAGAGCTGGGCTATAAAGAAGGCTGAGTGCCAAAGAATTGACACTTTCAAACTGTGGGGTTAGAGAAGACTCTTGAGAGTCCCTTGGACTGCAAGGAGATCAAACCAGTCAATCCTAAGGGAAATCAACCCTGAATATTCATTGGAAGGACTGATGCTGAAGCTGAAGCTCCAATACTTTGGCCACGTGATGGGAAGAGCCAACTCATTGGAAAAGACCCTGAGGCTGGGAAAGATTGAGGGCAGCAGGAGAAGGGGGTGATAAAGGATGAGGTGGTTGGATGGCATCACTGACTCAATGGGCATGACATTGAGCAAACTCTGGGAGATAGTGAAGGACAGGGAAGCCTGGCGTGCTGCAGTCTATGGGGTCACAGAGAGTCAGACACAACTTAGCGACTGAACAACAACAATCTTCATCTTAAATAAAATTTTGAATAGCACGAAGGATCGTATTCAATATTAAATGCTTTTAAAACAACTGTCCCAACTCCTGTATTATGAATTTTTTCAAGCCAAGTAACACTGAAGAGGTGATAAAAATTACTCATGGTATATATTAACATTATTATATATTAAATTGCTAAATACATTATTGTATACTTAAAATTTTAAATTTACTATATATTTAATTAAGGAATTGACCCCTGGCTGTGAAACACAAAGCATTTGTCTTTAAAACCCATCTCAAGAGAAGTCAGTAAACTCAGATTTACAAATAAAGTTTGTCCTCGATGAAAGTGGCATGCTTCGATCTCAATCATTTCTTAAAAAACATTCATTTATCTTTATTTTGGCTGTGCTGGGTCTCAGTTGCAGCACACGGGAATTTTAGTCCTGGCGTGTGGGATCTGGTTCCCTGACCAAGGATGGGAACCCAGGCTCCCTCCATTGGGAAGCATGGAATCTTAGCCACTGGACAATCAGGGAAGACTTCATTTAAAAAAAAAAAAAATTGTATTGGCGCATAATTCATTTACAGTGTTGGGTTAGTTTCAGGGGCTAAGTGAACCCGTCTTCTCCAGATTCTTCTCCCATATAGGTTATTCACTCCCTTCTTCATGAAGGTCAGAATTTCAGCATTTGTTTTCTCTGATCAGTTTTCTTCCGTTCAGACTCTGCCCTTCCGTTGCTTGCGGTAATTCCACGGGAAAGTCGTCTGTGGGCACGCGGGCGGGTGTGGGAGTGTCGCCCAGGCGCTCATCCGTGTCCCCTCTCTGCCCGCAGGAGGATGCATGCATATGAAGTGCCCGCAGCCCCGGTGCCAGTTCCAGTGGTGCTGGAACTGCGGCTGCGAGTGGAACCGCGCCTGCATGGGCGACCACTGGTTCGACGTGTAGCTGGAGCAGCGGCCGCGCAGGCGCACTCAGCCGCCATCCTGCTGGGCCCTACTGTCTTCTGCTTTTTCCTCTCTCTAAACACACACACACATGCACACACACACACATAAACACGCACATTTCCAGTTCTTTCCAAAACCACCAAAGCAAAGTTATTGGAGAAGCTCCCAGGATCCCCGTCTCCGGACCCCTGAGAAACCGCCGAGCTAGTGATGAGTCCCCCCGGAAGTATTTTCAAGCCCCGAAAATACACTAACAGTCAGAGCACAGATGACGGCGCGGTTCCCCGTCTGTGTGCGCTGTCATTCTTGAATGAATTCAAGTCAGGCTGGATAAATACATAGAGACGGATTTCTCAATTACCTTTTACCTTCAGCAAATATTGCGAAGAAGCGTTTGGTGGGGTAGGGAATGATTTCGAGGGACGATTACCTGTGGTTCTCTGTAAGACTGCAGTGGATTCTGAGAACTTCATGCGCGGCTTCAATAGCAATGGACTTATTTAAATCTTCAGGAAGCATGTATTCCCAAAGAGCCACAGGCAGTAGTCAGAACTATATGTTTATCCCCAAGAATTCTATATTTATATCTTGCATTAATGAAACACCAACTCTGAATGAATCAGCTTGTCAACTAAGTGAGAAATTATGAAAGTTAATCTGAACATTGAATGCTCAAAATGTATGAATTTGAACATTCACTCCATTTAACTCTCTGCAACTTTAGAAGTTGTTTTTCTGAAACATTACAAAATCTAGAATTTGATTTTAAGCACTCATTTTGAGCATGAAAAATAAGCTCATATGTCTGGCTTCACTGTACATGTAATGAAGGTGCCTCTAAAGGAGACACTGTTAGAAATGAGTTCAGTAATGATTCTCGGTGTTAACAAACATGCAGTTTATTAAAGCAGAATCTCTAAAGAAGGAACCTTTCCAGCCCATCAGAATGAAACCAGGCAGATCAGAAGGGTCATGCTCTTTCTCTCTGCCTGGATAACGTTAATTACACTTTTTTATATCAGAGTATATTTTCTTCTGATCTCTTTCAGATCTGATTCAAATTGCAGTTGTCAAAGCAATAAGACGCAAAGGGAAACTGCAACAACAACATAAGTGCCTAGAAAGGATAAAGGGGTCACTGCGGATGAATTGTGATGTGGAATCAAAATACAATATAAATGTAATTAACCAGGTTCAGGGCAACCCACACGGGGGCTCTGCCCACCCAGTGGGTTACTTAGAGTCCTTTTCTCTACGATTGTAAATTCACAGGAGAATATTTCCTCATATTAGCACAGCTTGAATTGGATTGCTGATCGTTTTCATCCTTGTTTTATGAGTCATTCGCAGTGCATCAAAGAGAGACGCGTTCACGCTGAAAGCCGCCAGCCTCCTTCTCCACGGCAGAGTGTGTGGGTGGGACAGTCTAACCGCTGCCTTTTGTTCTCGTGGTCTGCCTTCTCTGGAAGGTGGCGACAGTCCCTGAGGGTGTGATGACTCTCCTGCGAGCACAGGGCATCTTTCAGATGGATTTGGAGACCAGTAGCCAGCCTCATCTTTGTAGACAGAGCACCAGAAATCCTTGCTGGAGTTGGGGGTGGAGGTGAACCTCAGCAAGCTCCCGCAGATGTCCTGTGCCCCTGTCCCTATGCGTCCATCCAAGGACTGTCCCACCCTG
>NW_011494637.1:150552-150733 GCF_000754665.1 Bison bison bison | reverse complement strand
GTGGTACAGAGATGATGCAGAGCTGGTGTCTCGAGTGAGAAATAGGCAGGGCATCGGGCTTGAGCCACCCTTGTGGTTGGCTGGCATCAGGGCTGGGCCTAGAACCCGCTGGGGGCCCTCCTGCACATTACCGGTGGTCCCAGCGGCTCCCTACCCCCCACCCCCCAGAAAAATCCGAGGG
>NW_011494637.1:143833-150452 GCF_000754665.1 Bison bison bison | reverse complement strand
CCTTACCCCCGACCCCGCAGAACAATCAGATGGCTCTCTCTGTCGTGGGGTGCTCCCAGCGTTTCATACCCTCCATGGGTCTGAGGTTTAATGATGCTGCTGTTATTGCCTCCTCCCCGATTTGCATGGTTTGTTGGGGATGCCAAGCTGAGCACTTTACTCCCACTTGTTCCAGCAGTAGAAGCCCTAGGTCTCAGCTCTTTTCCTGATGGTAGCCTTCCTTTATTCTTTTTTCAAAATTAGCATAAATTGATTCTCAAAACAAGTTAAATGACAAACAGCCACTGTAAATGAGTCTGAATCACAAACCACTATAAATGAACATGTCTGAGCACTGAACAATGTCACAAAAATCTGAATCTAGCAAAAGAAAAGAGTCTTTGCAGAAGAGTATTTTTTTCTAACTTGTATAAGGAAATACTCGGCAACAGTTGTCTAAGGTCGTACTCAAATTGTCAATAAAAGAATCGAAAGAGCGTCCAAGTCCATCTTTGAAGTTGTCCGTAAATGCTGAAGGCGGGGGAGGGTAGCCCAGGCTGTGTCTCTCGGGTCCGGAAAGGGTTGCCGAGTGAGCCCGTGGCCATCCTGGTCTCTGTTCCGAGCTCCTGATTCATTCTGGTGGTTTATGTTCTTTCTAAAGATTTACTCATTTATTTACCTTTGTGCAGTGGCACATCACTGTCGCTGCGCTCTGGCTTTCTCTAGCTGCGGCGAGGGAGGGCTACTCTTCCTTGCGGTGGGCAGGCTTCTGGTTGCGGTGGCTTTTGTTGCAAAGGGTTTCAGTCGCTGTGGCACATGTGTTCAGCAGTTGCAGCTCCCAGGCTCCAGAGCACAGGCCCAGTGGCTGTGGCGCACAGATTTAGTTGCTCCATGGCACGTAGGGTCTTCCCAGACCGGGGATCCAACCCGTGTCTCTTGTATTGCAAGGCAGATTCTTAAACCAAGCTGGACCACCAGGGAAGCTTCCTGGTTGTTTTTAAAACTAGGTACTAGCTTCAGTGCCATCAAAATTTTAAAGGTCTTTTCAGGGAGGAGGGGAGGGAAGGACTGGGAGTTCGGAGTTAGCAGACAGACTAGCGTGCGTAGCATGGATAAACAAGAGCCCACTGTAGAGCACGAGGAAGTATATTCAACATCTGGAACATACTGGAAAAGAACATGAAAAAGAATAAAATGTATAACTGAGTCACTTTTCTGTACAGCAGAAGCTAACACTACATGGTGAGTGCTAGTCGCTCAGTTGTGTCCGACCCTTTGCGACCCCCCCAGGCTCCTCTGTCCATGGAATTCTCCAGGCAAGAATACTGGAGTTCACGGCCATCAGCAGCTGGTAGATTTTTTTTTTTAAGTTATGGTTTGCTTTTTAGAGCCCTGTTAAAAAAAATTTTTTTTAGTGTATTGAAATACAGTTGATTTATTGTGCAAATCAACTGTATTTCAATATATTTTAAAATAAATATGTTTCAATAAATTTTTAAATAACCCAACTGTATTTCAATAAATCTTTAAGTAAATCAACTAAATTTCAATAAATTTTTAAAAATTTTTGAGAGGGCTCTAAAAAGCAAAGTATAACTTTAAAAATCTAGCAGTTACTTTCCTGCCTTCTCAGCACACTTTTCTAAGAAAACGTTTAAGACGAGTTTGAGTTGGAAAGCCCGCAGGACTCTGTCCGGCCTCGAGGAGCGCTGGGACTTCCGTTGCCCTCCGTGTGGGTGTGTGGTGCCACATTTCTTGGACGCTGTGTCAGTGTCTGCCCACTGTTCACTTCACAAGGGGCCCGTGTCTGAGTGAGGCCGACATTCCTGGGGCTCTCCTACGTATCTGGGGCAAGCGGCAGACCCCGAGGGGCCCTGGGGGCCAAACCCCGCAGGAAATGCTCTGAGGAAACACTGCCTTTCTAGGAAGAAAGGCAGAAAAAGCAGGGGGGAGAGGGGAGCGACCCCACCGCCTCCCTGTGCCTGAGCCTTGGGGTCACAGCAGCCACCTTGAGGGGCTGGTATGAGGACTGCATGAACTGATGCACATGAAGCGCTCAGGACGGGACCTTGAACCCGGGGATACTCAGTACATGTTCCTTATCATTATTAATAATAGACGAACCAGGCACTGGAGCCCTCTGGCCCCACCCCAAACAAACAAGCCAAAAGCACAAAGAACGCAAGCCAATTGCAGATGCGATCGAGGTGTGTGTCTAGTCCCAGAGCTAGGGATTTTGCCGTGACAGACAGGCGGTGGGTTTCAGTGTTGGATTAACCAAGGCCCCAGAAATGTCCCTACAGAGGCAAGTTGCCAGCTGTGTTTGAAAAGGCTTGAAGGGACAGGACCCAGCTCTCGTGCAGGGCCTCCAGCGTGGACAGAAGAGAGCCGACACTGAGTGGAAGTGAGCGCGCGTAGATGTGAGTGTGAGCCAGCAGATGCGGTGTGCGGGTGCGTGCTTCCCGCCCCCAGTCACCCTTGCCAGGCCACTTCTGCACCACGGAGAGGATCCATGTCAGCTTTGAAAAGAAAACCCTGTCTCAAAACAACGCTAGGCCTGTCTTCAGATCACCCACTGTGAGTAAACTGTCCAACCACAAATATTTAAGAACTTTCACTGCAGTCTGAACAATCATGCAGAACAAGGCAGGGAGTATTTTCTGGGAAGATCCATTTGGCACTCAGATTAGTGGCTCTGTCTCGATGGGAACTCGCTGTTCCCTGATCTCATCCTCTGATCAATAGGCTGAGAATCAACTTTGTCACTGGGGGACATGTCTGGACCCCAGAAGACAGACTCATAGTAACCCAACTTATGAGAGAATGAGGTGCGGAAGCTAGAGTGTCCATTTACAATTTGCGTCTGCTATGAGAAGCTCGCCTCTTGATCTTCCATCTGCCTGGAATAATTTCATTACAGCCCTGCCCTCCCAGCTTTGCCTGGTCAACCTTAGGTCTCCATGTACTCCGCCTCTCCCGGAACCCTTCTCGTGGTCTGCATGAAGGGCCGTTTCTCTGCAATTTCAGAGCTCCGCTGCTTCCTGAGTCACAGCTGTGTGGTGCTTTTGCCAACACAAACAAATCCCCCAGTTCTTCAGACACCGCTGGGTGTCCGACAAGTCAGTTAAACTCTGACACTAACCACCCAGATTACATGTCAGAATCCACAGGTTAAGGGCTCAGCCTCCCAAGACCACCCCAACTCTGACCCCAGTCACACATCACAGGTTGCTACTTTTACTTCGACCAACTGGCTACAAATCAGGGGTTTCTAGGACCCATCCCTTAAGTTCAGTAATTCCCTGGAATGGCTCCTAGAAGGGAGGAAGGAGCTTCACCCACTATTTGCTGTTGTCTAGTCGCTCTGTCATGTCCGACTCTTTGCTACCCTGTGGGCTGCAGCCCATCTGGGCCCTCTGTCCATGGGGTTTTCCAGGCAAGAGTACTGGAGTGGGTTGCCATTTCCTTCTCCAGGGGATTGAACCAGGTCTCCTGCATCGGCAGGCAGATTCTTTACTGCTGAGCCAGCAGAGGAGCCCCCACGACTGGTTTATTATAAAGAATTCAAATCCAAGAACAGCCACTGGAAGAGCCACATTGAGCAGGGATGGGATAGGGTGTGCAGAGTGTCCATGCCCTCTGTGGATACATCACCCTCCTCATTCCTCAGTGTGTTTGCTAACTGGGAAGCTCTCTGAACCCACTTCTTTCGGGTTTTTTAGTGGAAGGTTCCTTAAGTAGACACGATTGGTTAGATCATTGGCCATTTAGTAATTTACCCAACTTCCCGCCTCCCTCCCATCCTTAGAAATCTCAGGTTGGGGCTTAAAGTTCCAACCCTCTAAGGTGCCCTGACTTTCCTCTTAGGCAAACTGAAACTGTCTAAGGCCAACCATGGTCATCTCATTAGCATACACATCACTTTGGAGATTCCAAAGGTTTTAGGAGTCATGTGCCAGGAACGCAAGATTTACTATTTTTAATATTAATTCATATTTATTATCATTTATTCATATTCGTGGATTTCCCAGGTGGCTCAGTGGTAAAGAACCTGCCTGCCAAGCCAGAGACGTGGATTCTATCCAGGGGAAGATCCCCTGGAGGAAGAAATGGCAACAGAGGAGGAGGAAATGACAACCCACTCCAGCATTCTTGCCTAGGAAATCCCAAGGATTTCCAAGAGGAGCCTGGCAGGTCCCGGTGTCACAAAGAATCGCACAGACTGAGCAACTGAACAAATTCATATGCATATTTCACAATAACATTTAATGTGTAAAACTTTACTCACCTGTTTATTTCTCTCTGTCCCCCTAGGAGCAGATCAGGAGAGCATAACTATTGTCCCACCTTTGTATCCACAATACCCAGTGCAGGCCTGCCGCATTCCTGGCTCCACAAGTAGATAATTGCATATTGAAGTTCTGAGCAAATCTACTTAGAAAATCAAACATCAATGAAAAGCTTACTAGTTGAGCCTAGATTCAGAGCTAAGTGACTGAGCTGCATCTCACTGAGTCAGTGACCCCTGGGCAGACGATCAATTTCCATTACAAAGGCGTGTATCAGGCAGGCCGGAAACCCCGGGTCTCAGATCAGGTAACCTTAGCTGGAGTCCCTGAGACTTGCACTCAGAGGGTTCTCCCCCTGAGCCCCGCTCCTCCCCAGTGCCCGGGTGACCTCACCTGTACCCTGGGTGATCTTGAAAACTCTCCAACTGTACTAGCGGAGACAAGCGCTGCGGGTTTTCCTTCCTATCCTTTGTTTTATTCATGAATTTTGGCATCTTAATTCCAAACTCAGGGTGACTTCAGTGGCATTTTTGAAAGATGCTATTTACTTATTCATTCAGTTTTGGCTGTGCTGGGTCTTTCTTTCTGCCCACGGGCTTTCTCCAGTTGCAACAAGCGGGGGCTTCTCATTGCAGTAGCTTCAGCCATTGTGGCTATTCTTCAGCACGTGGAATCTTCCCCAACCGGGGATCAAGCCTGTGACCCCAGTATTGGCAAGTTGATGCTTAAACACTGGACCCACCAGGGAAGTCTAAAGAATGCTGCTTAGCCTCAAATCTCCACTCAGCAATTTTTTTTCCCTGTAAAGTGTTCCTTGTGTCTTTATTACAGACTAATTATTTTATTATCACATCCTAGAAAGTAAAAAAGGCAAAAAGGGAAAATTAAAACCACCATCCAGAAATAATTACTTACTTATTAATACTTAAAAACATGTGACGAGCATCTTCCTGTCTCAACAGATTTCTAAGATGACAGTTTTTCAGGACTTGGTATGATCGACTGCATGCTAATTAAGTTAATAAGTATTTCTTTTAAATGTCCTGATCTAATTCAAAACTGTTATTTCTCATGGAGTCATTAAACAGTTTGGGTATGAAAGCATGCAGCTGTGAAAAAATGTTTATAATGTGATGGTGAGTGAAAAGAGAGCTCACCAAGATGGTACGCATGCTGTAATTGCAAGTGGTTTTTTAAAATTAAGTTTAAAACAAGTGACTGAAATGCAGTTTGCTATGGTGATAAAATTATCTGTGAACTTTCACTTGTCTCTACTACCCACACTTCCTGGCAGTGTGAGAATATCACTTTATAATGAAAAACAATTTTTAATTTCCCAGGACAGTTTAAGCCGCCCAGATTGTGTGCAGTCAAGAAATGAAGACTTTTCTCATCAGTAATTCAATTCTTGCATTATCTTGTGCTGTGCTTAGTCGCTCAGTCGTGTCCGACTCTTTGCGATCCCGTGGTCTGCAGCCCGCCAGGTTCCTCTTGACTCAGATGATGATGAAACATGGTAGAGACACTCTGCTGCTTCTTGCAAAGGACTTTTGCCAGGTGGATTTGAACAAGGTAGAGTGGAAGAAAAATGAGTGGGATGGAGCCTCTGGGAAGACGAGATTCAGCTTGCAGCCCCCTGGAAGGGTCGGCGTCCAGACCCTCCTGACTTTCTCATGAACATCTTCTCTTCCCACAGGGTGCTGACCACCATTCTCCCTGAGCCCAGGACCCGGAGGTTCCTGCACAGAAACTGGGTCCGTCCTGGGCAAAGAAGATGAGTTGGTCTCCCTGCTGTGGACCACTTCTCGGGGAGCCAGGTGCGGGGAGTAGCATAGACCCAGGGACGAGCCTCTCACAGGCCCAGTAGGCTTGGATAATGTCACTGCTCTGGCCCTGCCTGAAATTCCCCCTGATCCTCCCTCAAGCCAAAACAGTCAACACGGATACCTCCCAAGGACTTTGTCCCACCCAGAAGTGTTAGTCGCTCAGTCATGTCCAACTCTTTGTGGCCCCATGGAGTGGGTACCCATTCCCTCCTGCAGGGGATCTTCCTGACCCAGGAATCAAACCCAGGTCTCCTGCATTGCAAGCAGATCCTTTCCTGTCTGAGCCACCTTCTCTGGAGGATCAGCTAAACCCATAGAAAGCCCTGGACTCTTAACCACGTGGTACTTGAGAATCCCTGAATTCTGAAATGCCTCTCTGCATTAGCAGCTGACTTTATTTTCAGGTCCGTTTGTCACAGAGACATTCCGATTTCGTGATTTCACACGAGTCCTGTGCATTGACCACCGTTGAGTCAGCACTGCCTCTTTCCCTGATGACATCTGAGGCCCCATCAGCTGCTCCCT
>NW_011494637.1:115588-143555 GCF_000754665.1 Bison bison bison | reverse complement strand
GTGATGCCATCCAACCATCTCATCCTCTGTCACCCCCTTCTCCTCTTGCCTTCAATCTTTCCCAGCATCAGGGTCTTTTCCAATGAGTCAGTTCTTCCCATCAGGTGGCCAAAGTATTGGAGCTTCAGCTTTAGCATCAGTCCTTCCAATGAATATTCAGGACTGATCTCTTTTAGGATGGACTGGTTTGATCCCCTTGCAGTCCAAGGGACTCTCAAGAGTCTTTTCCAGCACAATTCAAAAGCATGAATTCTTTGGTGCCCAGCTTTCTTTATAGTCCAACTCTCACATCTATCTGTACATGACCACTGGAAAAACCATAGCTTTGACTAGATGGGCTTTGTCGGCAAAGTGATGTCTGCTTTTTAATAGACTGTCTAGGTTTGTTATAGCTTATCATCCAGGGAGCAATTGTCTTTTAATTTCATGGCTGCAGTCACCATCCATGGGGATTTTGAAGCCCAAGAAAATGAAGTCTGTCACTGTTTCCATTGTTTCACCATCTATTTGTCATGAAGTGATGGGACTGGATGCCATGATCTTCATTTTTTAAATGTTGAGTTTCACTCTCCTCTTTCACTTTCATCAAAAGGCTCTTTAGTTCCTCTTTGCTTTCTTCCATCAATGTAGTATTATCTGCATATCTGAGGTTGTTGATATTTCTCCCGGCAATCTTGATTCCAGCTTGTGCTTCATCCAGCCCAGCATTTCCCATGATGTACTCTGCATATAAGTTAAATGAGCAGGGTGGCCTTTCCCAGTTTGAACCAGTTCTATGTCCAGTTCTAACTGTTGACCTTCATATAGGTTTCTCAGGAGGCAAGTAAGGTGGCCTGAACTCTCCACAGTTACTGTAATTCCTCAACACTAGAAGCAACTCTGGGACCTACTATATCTTCTGAAGGAGTAATTATATAGAAGTTCAACAGTCCGTTCATTTTCACTGCATTTTCTTCTCTCAACTTCTATGAAATGAAAATTGATATTTAACCAGAAAAGAGCATGTCTAGTGTGACTCACTTTTTATACAATGAAGTCGTATGTATTTGCGTTTATATCCACATCCGAGGATCCTTCCATCTGTAGGTTTCACAGAGACTGATGGAGTAAGGCGTACACCCGAAGTGATGCTGGCGTTTGTGGGTGGTGAGATGCAGGGTGATTTTTCTCTTCTTCTTTGTGCTTTTCTCTAGTAGTTGAATGTTTTATAACAAGGAGACATCGTGTTCACCGAAAAACCAGTCTTTACTTAGATAGAAAGTGAAAGTGTTAGTCACATTCGGGTCCGACTCTTTGCGACCCGTGGACTCTAGCCCGCCAGGCTCCTCTGTCCATGGAATTTTCCAGGCAAGAATACTGGAGTGGGTAACGATTCCCTTCTCCAGGGCATCTTCCCAACCCAGGGATTGAACCTGGGTCTCCTGCATCATGGGCAGATTCTTTACCATCTGAGCCACCATTGTGAAGAGAGAACCCCACCAGAAACCTTTGGCCAGAGGCCAGCCTCGTGCAGAGGTCCTGGGGCTCTTGTGAAGGGCGGGTGGCACAGTGCTGCCCACGTAAGGAGACCCTGGCGGTAGAGAAGCTGACCCTGTTCAAGGTTCTGTTACAACGGAATGGTCTTCTGGTCACTTGAAGGTGTCTAAACGGGTCTGATTGGTGAGTTAACCGTGACCCGGAAAGAGGAGGGTGGTTCACCATCCAGACCAGGCAATGGTTCCTGAGGGCTTCCTGCCTTCCTCTCTGAGTGGGCAAGTCTCTGCAGGTTCTCAGGCCACAGAACCTCCTTCCACTGCTGAATTTCCTTCCTGGTTGCCTTGCTCATTAATATTCATTAGCTGTAGTTACTAGTGGTTTATCCTACTATGGGCACATGAGCTACATTATCTGCATGTGGTCCAGAGAACGGAATCCCTACCTACCTATTACAGCTTAGATGTGAACATTTTAAATAAAGAATCATAAATACCACTTTAACCACAAACTGAGACATACCCACTACAATCAGTTTTTGATCTCATTAATTTGACGCTCTATTAGTACTGAGAAATCTGTAAGTTTAGCATATTACACTACAGCAAAATTGATAACATAAATCACATTTGATGTCAAAGGAATAAATGTTCATTATGATTGAACAGCATTTAACTAGAAATTGAAGGATGCTTTCTAAACCTGGTAAAGAGCATGACTCACGAGTGGAACATAACAGTCATGTCCGTGAAGTTAAATTCTTTTTAAAAAAAGAAAGTTTGCAGTGACCACTATCGGCTATTCGCCAGCATCCACAATCCCTCTTTTGCCCAAGAGACTTCGATTTTCTTGGGTTATCCACTCTCCTTTCAGCCACACGCCTCAAGGGAAGATGACCAACCACATTACAAAGAAATAAAAGCATGTATCCAGACAAATGGAGCAGGAAATGGCAACCCAGTCCAGTATTCTTGCCTGGAGAACCCCATGGACAGAGGAGCCTGGTGGGCTGCAGTCCATGGGGTCGCTAGGAGTCAGACACGACTGAGTGCCTTCACTTTCACTTTTCACTTTCATGCATTGGAGAAGGAAATGGCAACCCACTCCAGTGTTCTTGCCTGGAGAATCCCAGGGACGGGGGAGCCTGGTGGGCTGCCGTCTATGGGGTTGCACAGAGTCGGACACGACTGAAGCGACTTAGCAGCAGCAGCAGCAGTGACATAGTCCCCTTTGCCAAGTTCTCAGGACTGGGAACAAACCAGGTGCCAGCAGCGATGCCTCGGTCGCTCCCCTATCTCCTGGTGGACAGTGCCACTCTCCACCATCTTCTTGGCAGAGGCCCTGCCGGCTTCTTCCTGGACAGGCACAGGTTCGCCCCCATGCCCCTTCTGACTTGAGCACCTCTGACCTGTTCCTTTGGATGTCTTCTCCTTCTGGAATCCAGGAAAAGGAGAAACATCCTTCACTTGTACTGCTCTGTATTGCAACAATTTGTTGCATCTCTAATGTAACAATTTGATCAACAGCTAGACATGAGGGTGAAATTCTCGCCCCCACTGCTTCTTTTGTTACCCATCTCTCTGTTCCTGTCTCGCTTTTCCTTCTTCTTTATTTCTTTAATTTCAGCTTTGCTTCAAGCCACTCTCTACCGGCCACTGTGCAGGAGCCTCAAATGTACAGGAGAGTCCCTTTGTAGCTCGGAGCCCAGCAGCACAAACCCAAGGGAACAGACAAGATGTGACAAGATGCACAAATCCACAGAAGCCAGGGTTGGAGGTAAACATTTTGGGAATTCTCCACCCTGAAGAAATCAGTTGCTCCAGTTGCTCACAACTGAATGAGTTCTGGTACACCACTTGCCAACATGTGACCCTTTTAAAGACATTCACAGACAGCAGGTTTGCTATGATTCTGACTTGACATAGAATTAATGCAGCGACATAGCGTTTGCTTTCAGATACGAGTATATTCGCTAGCACATGGAACTCTGCTCAGTGCTATGTGGCAGCTTGGATGGGAAGGGAGTTTGGGGAGAGAATGGATACATGTATATATACGACTGAGTCCCGTCACTGCTCACCCGAAACTGTCACAACATTGCTAATCGGCTATACTCCAATACAAGATTAGAAGGTTTTGGTTTTTTTGAATAGAATTTTTATACCTGTCAGCAATCAGGTGTTACTAAATGTGTCTTGAGTGACTGCTTGAGTCAATCAGTACCTTTTCCCCAGAGGAACATAAATACCTATATCTCATAAGTCTTGTCTTGCATTCTAATGTAGTCAAGCCAGAAACAGAAGAAAATGTATAAGCTGTAAGACCCTGCTCTCAAAACTGCACAGAGATCACAGAACAAGGAAATGGGTCTTCTCTTCACTTTGAGGAAGCAGGTATTGAGACCTTCCTGGTTCTTTCTTGCCTTTTTTAATGGAAAGACCCACATGTACATTTATGAATGTTCCTCTTACTTTAAAACAGCAACAACATATGCTTACAGTTGGTAGTACTAATAGCAATCATGTATATTCCCCGGGTACACTGCTAAGAATATCACAGGCAAATCTCATTTTGCTTTTCTCTTCTTGCCCTCTGAATAAGCTGCCTTCATCTGACCCAGGAAGAGAGAGATCCTTGAAGAAATGGACCTGCTCAAGGTTGCCCAGCTGGCAAGTGGCCTCCTTGGAGCCTGGGCTTGGGGTTCTGGACCTCTTTTCTGAACTGCCCTTTCTTCAGGGATGCAGAAATTTGTTTCATTTGTATCCTTAACCTCAACATGAGCAGAGCATTCCAGGTAGAGAACAGTTTATGCTGCAGGATTATTTGCTCATCCAATTAATCAAGTTCAGTCCACTGGCTCTAACTCAGAGTTTAAAAAATACGTCAGAAGCCAACATTGTGACCCCCTATGGGTGCACTAAAGCAAACACGTGAAAGACATCAGTGACCAAGAGACTGAGTTTCAAAGACACCAGCTGATGTTGTCAACAATTTCCCTTCCCTAACTTATCTTGACTTCCATGGTGGTTCAGTAGTAAAGAATCCACCTGCAATGCAGGAGACATGGGTTTGATCCCTGGGTCGGGAAGATCCCCTGGAGTAGGAAATGGCAACCCACTCCAGTATTCTTGCCTAGGAAATCCAAGGACAGAGGAGCCTGGTGGGCTACAGTCCATGGGGATCACAGAGTCAGACACGGCTTAGCAACTAAAGAACAAAGCTTTTCTCTAATTTCAGTGTTGTCCCTCCACACTGGGGCCAGCACAATACGCCTTTCATCCAAGTAGCTGACAATTTTACTGGTTGTCATCTTACTTGTCCAAGGTTAGGATAGTTCTAACTAATGTTTTGTCACTTCCTTTAAGAAATCTATCATTGGGCTGCATAGGTAAGGCAGAGTAATGCAAGTTTATAAAATAACCAAAATATGTCCCTAAATTCCACCATTTTAACAATAACTCTACCGCCAAACTAATAGATACTAATATTCATGTCATCCATGTCTTTTATATCCTGTAGGAAATTATTCACTGATACAATAAGGAAGAACTATTTGGGTATTTCTCTGTGACCCCACCACCACCATTGTTGTTCAGGGTGATATTTGAAAGACTATTGAGCAAGAGGTAATACTGTGAATTTAGACAAAGAGAATCTGTGTAAAGGAAACACATAGCAAAGAAAATCTGTAGTTTGCAAACCAAATACAATTGGAGCACCTGCCCAGAGCTAGCAGATCACCTCCCCTGATGTAATGAACAATGATCTCTTCACATCAGATGTCCTCTGGAAGGAACGCAGCCCCTGCCTGGACACTAGGCAATTGTCTGGGAGCCAGCTCGTTCCTGGAAGAGAGAAGGGGACTTGGATCCCTGAGCAGAGCAACAAGAGCCAGTCCAGATGTGAAATAGTGAGGCTTTCTTTCATCACGCCACGTGGGTGGCGCTGGGTAGATGGCAAAGCACGGAGAAGCTGGGCACAGGGTGGAAGAGTACTGGGAGCCGGAGAAGGATTCCCAGATTCATCCTCACCCTCAAGAGTCAAGTTTCAGTCTTTCAAACAAATTGGTCAGGAGAGGAGACCAAAATGAAAAAGAGAATTTCCTCCATGGCTTGTGCTTCTGAAGTGCAGTAATATTCATCTGAAGTCTATCAGATGCAATTAGAACCCAGGTACCCTTGTTTATGACTTCCCTGGTGGCTCAGATGGTAAAGAGTCTGCCCACAATGCAGGAGACCCAGGTTTGATCCCTGGGTTGGGAAGATCCCCTGGAGGAGGGCATGGCAACCCACTCCAGTATTCTTGCCTGGAAAATCCCACAGAGGAGCCTGGCGGGCTACAGTCCACGGGGTCACAAAGAATTGGACACGACTGGAGCGACTTCAATTTCACTTTCTTTGTTCCCCCTTGTTTAGAGCACACAGTAGGGTAATCGCTTTGATGCACCCATGGGACATATTTAACGATAACTCTCTGCTGAGATTTTATGTAGAACTTGGGATGCCTGCAGGCTTAAAAGGACACATAGGAAATGTGGGGAGCAGGAAGCAAAATTATAAGCTGTCAGAATAGAGAGAGAGACTGAAGCTCAGCTCCCTTAAGTTCCGATGAAGAGTAGGCATAATTCTGAACTCTGTCTGCCTGCTGCCCTAGAGAGGATGTCCCTGCCACAGGTGCCGGCAAGAGGGGGACAACAGGATGGGGGCACCTGTCATGTCACTGCCCCCCACCTCGCACCCATTCTCCTGTGGAAAGGGCACTCTTTACGTAGTGTTTCACGCTGGGCCTATTTGATACCAAATACGAGTAGACAATTTCCCTCAAATGTGAGAGAGGAAAGTCTGCCGCACGGAACGCTGTGCCCTGGGCAATGAATGTGCTGTCAGTGTCCACAAAAGCCTCTTTGTGGCCGATGGCCGACACCACGCATGCCATCGCAGCTGAGGCTCTGCCCTTTTCTGCTGCCGAATATGAAATCCTGCACCGCAAAGCTGCACCTCCTTCTGCTTTCTATCTGACGGTGCTCGTTTGCATTCTCAGTAGCTGAAAGCAGTGCTGGAGCCTGTGTGCTGGTAGGATGTATGAGGGGCGATTAACAGAGATGCTGATATGTTTCACTTTGAACAGGTTTGCCAACTTCCAGATCCTCCCTCTAAGCATCAGCAACTTAAATATCACCCAGCTAATGACCAAAAAAACCACAGTTGCAAAATATGTATCCCGTCAGGTGTAGGGTTTTTGCCAAGATCAATAAGAGCTTTGAAGGTCGTGTAATTCCCACAGGGAGTTCACGCAGTGTGCTCAGTCGCACCCTTTTTCAAGTCTGAAAACACATCGAAAGGACTTTTCATTTATTCACCCCTGTCTTCATTCGTTCAACTAACATTTATTTAGGGACCCTTGCATGTGTCATCTTGTGCTAGATCCTGAATGGTGTTGATTAAGAGGGATAAAAGAGTGGATTCAAGGCGTAAAACTTCATCATCTCTAAAAAAAAACAAAAACTATAGAAACATTGTATTAGATCATAAGGTTGAAATAATGTTAAATTCCTGAATATTGTCATTATGTTGCAATACAGAAAAAGACAAAATGTTGCAAAATAGTAACAAGTGGTGAATTTAGGTGAAGAGTAAAGGAATGTTCATTACATTTATCTTTTACCTTTTCTATAGCTTTAAATTTTTTCACAATACAAATTTAGAGGAAAGGTTTTCATCTCTAATTTTAAGAAGCTCACAATCTAGAGATAATTTTTTTTTTCTAATAAAAGAGAAAAGAGGAGGAGATTACATTTAAAACATAGGATCAGAAGCCACTTGAAGGATGTTGAAACTATGAAGGCAAGGCTGGAAGTCTTTGGGGAAGAGGTCCTGGGGGCCCATGTCAGCCACACCCAGGGACTCAACTACAGAGAAGGAAGCCCGGTGGCAGAGGAGGTTGGGTGCAGTTGAGCCCCAGCTGACACACAGGAGTCCAGCCAGGCTACAGCCCAGACTAGGTTTCATCAAAGGAGCAAACACTGCAGGGCTCCATGGAGACCCCCAGCACGCAAAGAGAGGCCCCAGCTGTAGACTCAGTGCCTTGGAGAAGACGACCGTGACCAAGTATCTGGGACCAGTCTGCCCTTCACACTCCAGGTGATTTTGGTCCCTACAGAAGTGATGACCAAACAACACCTGAACAGATAGTTCAGTTCAGTTGAGTCGCTCAGTCCTGTCTAACTCTTTGCAACCCCAGGGACTGCAGCACGCCAGGCTTCCCTGTCCATCACCAATTCCTGGAGCTTGCTCAAAGTCCTGTCCATCAAGTCGGTGATGTCATCCAACCTACTCACCCTCTGTCATCCCCTTCTCCTGCCGTCAATCTTTCCTAGCAGCAGGGTCTTTTCCAATGAGTCAACTCTTCCCACCAGGTGGACAAAGTATTGGAGCTAAAACATCAGTCCTTCCAATGAACATTCATGACTGATTTCCTTTAGAATGGACTGGTTGGATCTCCTTGCAGTCCAAGGGACTCTCTTAGGAATGAGGAAAGCAGAGAGGTTGTTTATGAACGTAAGTCAGAAAGAAGATGGAACACCCTGGCTCTGTCCTTGTTCAGAAGGACTTCACAGAAGGCAATGGAAATGGACCCAGGGATGCAGTGGGCAGCCAGACCTGCCTGGACCAGGGGCCCTGGGGCTCTTCCCAGCTGCTGTGCAAGGTTCTGCCCTCCTGCGGGACCAGGAGAGGACTGAACTTCTTGGCTAAGGTGAGACGGGGAGGAGAGGGAGAGCAGCCACGGGACTCGGGATGGGAGTGGAGGGCACTGCAGGCTGGGGAGCAGGATTCAGGTTCTGATGACCTCATGGCCAGGCTGGTGTTGACTTGGCTCAGAAAGGTCCTCCTGCAACCCCTGAGTCACCCAGGACAGGATGAGAGCCTAACCTTCTCCCCAGGGGCAAAGGGCCACCTGGCAAAGTGCAAGCCTCAAACCTCCTTCTTCTCCACCATATTATCATTTCTGGGGGCAAATGGCAACATTGGCTGTCACCACTGGCAGGTCACCTCCACAAAAAAACAAGTACCAGCATCAGAAAAGTCAGGGACTGACTCTCAGGAGTGGAGAGGAGCATGACTGGCCCTCAGCACAAACGGTGATCTCTCCCACCACCAACCAGATACAGACCCAGGACCCAGACCGTGGTCTGCTCCACGCAGAGCCCAGCCTTTCTGGACCCACCACGAATCTGCAGAACCAAGGATGCTCTCTCAGCCACGGACCCTGAGCAAACACTTCATCTTCATCCAGTCACGGTCAGAGATCTTAACGCCTACGAGGGCCTTTCTGATGCCCCCACTTCAGCATTCTTTGAGCTTCTAATGCTGTGGGGCCAAGGTCATCTTAGCTGGTGGTCCTGGGCCAGCACCCAGTGTCCCGTCCCTCCCACAGCCCTGTTTGACAGCTTGGCTCTCAATCTCAGAATTCTCTGTTGGCTTTGCACCACTTCAGACTCGTACTCTAAAACTCCATCTGGGGCCTCACTCTTTTTTTTTTTTAATCTATTTCTTTTTGGCTGCGCTCGGTCTTTGTTGCCTTTGTACAGGCTTTTCTCTAGTTGCAACGAGCGGGGCCTGCTCTCTAGTTGGCATGAACCGACTTCTCATTGCAGAGGCTTCTCTAGTTATGAAACAGGCACTCTAGGGCACTCAGGCTTTAGCAATCATGGCGCACAAGCTTAGTGGCTCCAGGGACATGTGGAATCTTCTCAAAACAGGGATTGAACCTATGTCCCCTCCATTGGCAGGCGGATTCTTACCTACTGCATGGGGCCTCACTCTTACTTGAAATGACTTCTCTTTCATTTTCAGTCTCAGCTCCATGTAAAGTGCTGCAGATGATCCTCAAGGTCCCTTTTACCCACAACCCCCCATATTTCTCCCACCCCACCACCACCCCTGCCCCTGCTCCCATGCGCCAGGCAGCTTGAAGGATCTTAGTTCCCTGACCAGGAGTTGAACCCCATCCTGGCAGTGAAAGCGTCGAGTTGTAACCACTGGAGAGGAAAGTGAAGTCGCTCAGTCATGTCCAACTCTTTGCAACCCCTGGTAGGACTGTAGCCTACCAGGCTCCTCTGTCCATGGAATTTTCCAAGCAAGAGTACTGGAGTGGTTTGCCGTTTCCTTCTGCAGAGGATCTTCCCAGCCCAGGGATTGAACTCGGGTCTCCTGCATTGCAGGCAGATGCTTTACCATCTAAGCCACCAGCGAAGCCCCAGTGCTGTAACCACTGGACGACCAGGTAATTCTCCCTTTTATTCTTTCATTTTTTCCACATCTGGAAGTTACCAGGCCTTGGATGTGGAGGGTCACAGCCTTGGATGAAGAATCAGAGCGGGGGCTTCCACACCAGCTGCCTGGCAGCACGTTTCTGCTTTCCACTCAACTCCTACCACACCTCCACTCGAACATCTTTAGAAGGAAGAACTGGAACTAGCTGGTCTCTATGGACCCTTTTGTACTAAAATTCTATGGTTTTGATTCAGAATGATGATTCATGGTGAGTCAACATGAAAAAGGTTAAATTATGTTCTGAATATTCTAGTTAAAAAAAAACAGGCAAGCGTGTGCTCTACTGTCTAAATGTCTCCATCGGTTATTGGAACTTGAAAGCCATTTTGCCGTTTCAAGATGTAAACGTGGAGGAATTTCAGTGGGGCTTTTCATCCTCGGCAGTGCTGGAGGGGTCCGGCTGTGCCTGCCTTGTGGCATACTCCTTCAGAACCTTCTTGGCACAAGGAGCTCACGTGTCCTGCATGTCTGAGGTCAGACATTTCCATGGTCTGAAACAGCATGAAGTGAAGTGAAGTCGCTCAGTCGTGTCCGACTTTGCCACCCCATGGACTGTAGCCTACCAGGCTTCTCTGTCCGTGGGATTTTCCAGGCAAGAGTACTGGAGTGGGTTGCCATTTCCTTCTCCAGGGGATCTTCCCAACCCAGGGATCGAACCCAGGTCTCCGCATTGCAAGCAAACGCTTTACCCTCTGAGCCGCCAGGGAAACAGCATATATTAGTGTATATAACAGCATAATAGCACTTAAAGCTGACCCACCACATATAATTCTGGTTCTCTTTCACAAGTAGGGTTATCCAAGGAAACGAATCAGGAAGATCCCCTGGAGAAGGAAATGGCAACACACTCCAGTATTCTTGCCTGGAGAATCCCATGAACAGAGGAGCCTGGCGGGCTACAGTCCATGGGGTCACAAAGAGTCAGACACGACTGAAGCATCTTAGCACACACTTAGGTTATTACAAGATATTGAATATAGTTCCCTTTGCTATCCAGCAGGACCGTGTTGTTCATTTCACATACAGTAGTGTGTATCTGTTGATCCCAAATCCCTAATTTACCCCCCCTTTCCCTTTCGGTAACCAGAAATTTGTTTTCTATGCCTGTGAGTCTATTTCTGTTTTGTAAATAAGTTCCTTTGTGTCTTTTTTTTTTTTAAGATTCCACATAGAAGTGATATCGTGTGATATCTGTCTCTCTCTTTCTGACTTCACTTAGTATGATAATCTCTAGGTCCATCTTCGTTGCTGCAAACGGCGCCATTTCATTCTTTTTTATGGCTAAATAAATATTGTCTTTAAAGAAAATAATCAAGTAGAACACCGCTAACTGTTGGCGGTCGTGAGCAGTCGTATTCTGTAGCTCATTTCCTGATATCAAAGGCTGACTGGGGTTCCCAGTCATGATGTCATTTGGATGGAGATGAGCTCCGGGCTGTGAAAAGGGAGGAGGGTGTTCCTTTGAGCTGCAGCCCTGGGTTCTGTTGAAGCTGGAGATGCCTTGTGTCCGGGCGACACTGGATGAAAATCCTCTCGCCTCCCACGTTCAGGGCTGTTTTCAGGTTTCAGCGCAGTGATGGTAAAGCTGTGTATCGAACGTTTGTCTTTGTCCATGTCTTTTGGATTTTGACTCTAAGAAAGAAGTCCTGCTCCGGGAATGTGACCCAGTGCCTGCACCTCATTGCTTTCAGTTGGGGGAAAAAAAATGCTGGTTTTTCTTCAATGAAGGGACTCAGCAAAAGCGGTAACAACCCCATTGTAAGAGAATGAAGGGTTCAAGCGGTACCACTGCTGCTTTTTTTCCCAGGGGGGCAAAAGGGGCTGAACTTTGAGCTTTGGAAAGTGGCCCCGTGTGCGGTGGGTACCCAGCTACCCTCTCTCATGCGTCATCGTGGTTCCCCGCTGAGTTGATGTCTGGCTTCTCTGAGCTCCTTCGAAACGAAGCTGGGTGGGACAGGTCAGCCCTGGGGTCCTTTCCCCGGGCAGGCAGCCTCCCTGTTCTCACAGCACGCATCCCTGCTCATCACTAGCGACTCCATGTCCGCAAACAGGTCACCTTTGCCAAGGGAGGTGTCCAGTGAACCTGCCGAAAACCCCGCTCTGTGGTCCTCAAGGACATATTCTGGGTAGGAGGAGTCTCCGGCGCACAAAGGTCAATGTCATCAGCCCAGCGCCCTGACCTCACAGCCGGCATTCAGGCCCCATCAGAAGAACAGCCCTAATCTGTAACCACTGGTCACACAGCGTCACAAAATGCTTGTGCGCTTGAAGGCGGCTGCTGTCAGGCTGCCCGCAGCCTCCCCATCACCAAATCCAGCGCCCCGTCCTTGTCTTCCTGGAGGGCAGCGGAGCCTCCAGGCTCCAGGACCCCACACCCTCAGGTGGTTCCCTTCCTGCCTCGTCTGTCTCTCTTTGTCCTGTTCCCTGTCCCTTCCCTTCTCCCAGCCTCTTACAGCTTCAGGCCCAGGGCTTAGTCCCCACCCCACCCCCACCCTCCCTGCTATTGCTCCCCGTGAAGCACGGCCGAACTCAGCAAACCGCAGGAAGAACTCCCAGTTCAATCTGAATCTGATGAACAACTCATAATTCTAGAATAAATATGTCCCAAATATTGCATGGTGCCAAAAATTTACTTTACTTGGTCAACAAGTAAATGGTGCATGAAGCATATGCTCAAAGCTCTTTGAAAGTGAAGGTGAAAGTAACTCTTTGTGACCCCAGGGACTATACAGTCCATGGGATTCTCCAGGCCAGAACACTGGATTGGGCAGCCTTTCCATTCTCCAGGGGATCTTCCAAACCAGGGATCGAACCCAGGTCTCCCACATTGCACGCGGGTTCTTTCCCAGCTGAGCCACCAGGGAATTCCCAGAGCTCTTTACCTGCATTCAAATTTAATTAGGCCTCTCATGTTCCATAGGACTTCCCTGGTGGCGTAGGTGGTCAAGCATCTTGCTTACAATGCAGGAGATCTGGGTCCGATTTCTGGGTCGGGAAGATTCTCTGGAGAAGGAAATGGCAACCCACTCCAGTATTCTTGCCTGGAAAAATCCCACGGAGGGAAGAGCCTGGTAGACTACAGTCCGTGGGGTCGCAAGGAGTCAGACGTGACTGAGCGACTTCACTTTCACTTTCTTTTCCGGTGGGCTTTCTTTCCATGGGCTTCCCAGGTGGCGCACTGGTAAAGGATCAGCCTGCTTAGGCAGGAGACGTGGGTTAGATTCCTGGATTGGGAAGATCCTCTGGTGTAGGAAATGGCAGCTCGCTCCAGTATTCTTGCCCAATAATTCTTGTCCACGTCTAAGGGGTAATGACCCACAAGGTGACCCAGGACAGCAACAGAATGTGTCAAAATGAGTCTCACTGCAAATGGGGCTGTTAAGTATCACCACTTGGAGCCCAATAATTACTTTCCTGGGTGAGGCTGTCAATGTTAGTTCAGGAACGTTTTAGAGGATGAGATCAAGGAAGAAATGAAGGCAGTTGCTTGCTGAAGTGACTTACTCATCCTGACGAAAATCACAGGCCCTTGCCACTCTCCCATAACAGTTGCTTGCTGAAGTGACTTACTCATCCTGACGAAAATCACAGGCCCTTGCCACCCTCCCATAACAGCCTCCGGGAATGATCCTAGGCGGAACGACAGGGTGGCAAGCCCAGGCTTCACTCCGGCTGACTGATGACGGTCCAGCTCAGCTTCCCTCTGGGAAATTCTCCGCTTCCCCGAGCCTCAGTCTCCTTTTCTATAAAATAGGCATGCTTTGCCAAAGGGGTGTTGAAAACATACATGAAATACAAATGTAATGTACGTAGAATGGTGCCCGGAGTGCAGTGAGTACACAATCAATTGTAGGCACTTTCATCCTTCAGGAAGAAAGTGACTGATGCAGGCTGCTGGGTCTTAAGAAAACAGTTCAGCTGGAACTAGATTTCCCAGGCAAGGTGGAGCTCATTTGCCTTGGGAGCAGTTTTGCTTCAGTGAAAGTTTAGGAATCAGGAGTTTACACGTGAAACATCGCTACCTTGGCTAGGTAACGCTGTTGCCACAATGACAACGCAGGAACAGCCTGTAACCTTAAAGCGACAAACACTTCGGGCAACGTACTGTTCAGTCCAGGTTGTGTGAACGGAAGACACAACCTCCTCCCAGAACCAGACTGGATTCCGCAATTGGCCTTCAAAGCGGAGAAAGTGAAAGTGAAGTCGCTCAGTTGTGTCCGACTCTTTGTGACCCCGTGGACTGTAGCCCACCAGGCTCCTCCATCCATGGGATTCTTCAGTCCAGAAGACTAGAGTGGGTTGCCATTTCCTTCTCCAGGGGATCTTCCCTACCCAGGGATGGAACCCAGGTCTCCCGCATTGCAGGCAGACGCTTTAACCTCTGAGCCACCAGGGAAGCCAAGGAAACAGCAACTCACTCTAGTATTCTGGCCCAGGAAATCTCAGGGGCACAGGAGCCTGGTGGGCTACAGTCCATGGTGTTGCAAAGAGTTGGACACAACTAAGTCCACAAGTACACGCACCTTCAAAGGGTTGGTGTTTGTAGCAGAGACATGATAATACGTATATTTCTGTTGTTGCTATAAATAGTAAACTATCGGACACATCCTTACAATAAAGGAAGGAGTCAAAACATGAGAAAAACAACTAATTACAAGGCATCTCCCAACAAAGACAAACTACTATAGTCTATAGAGATCACATTCAGCCATGCTTACCTATGATACTTCTGCTGAAGCCCTTTCATAAACCACATTAAGAATCAGTTCCATTCCTGGGTACCTTGAACAGATTAATATGGGGCTGCAAGAGCATAAACTCTGTGGCTTTTGAGAGGCAATCTCAAGTTTTCTTTTGGATAACAGGTGGACAAATTGGGGTGAATAGTTTTTTTTTGGCTTTTTAAAAAATCTCCCTACAAATGGAGAAGGGCATCAAATCTAAGTGTATACACGTCAGTGAACTTTTCCTAAGTGAATCCACCCATATGACTACAGAACAAGAAACAGCATTACCAGTACTCAGGAGCCCCCTTCTCATTCCCCCCTTACTCCAGAGGTCCCCTCCCACAGCTCCAAAGAAACCACACAGGCTCAGAACACATCTTGACCTACAGCATGGAGGCTAGTTTTCCCCGGTTTTGAACTTATCAGTGAAATTACAGAGTAGGTCATCTTTGGTTTCTAGCCTCTGTGGTCAGATTGTATTTGCGATATCTTTTCACGTGGTTGCATTCAGCTGAGTTCCATTCATGTCCTTTGCTGAACGGTATCTTAGAGTCTGAGCATGCCACACTTCCTATGCACGTTCTCCATATGTTCGGTTCTGCTGTGCATCAGGTTGCTGCTCACTACCACACATAAAGCCACCGTGAAGACTATTGAATGTTGTGTGTGTGTTTCCCCCAAGCGTTCCCCTAAGGGTAGAATTGCTGGATCGCAGGGGCTGAACATCTTCGACTTTATTAGGACCCGTGACACCACTTGCCAAAGTGGCTGTGTCTCTTTACCTCCCTCCAGGAGTGTTTGTGCCCTGGCTTCACGGGTCTTGTCAACAACAGGTAGATTCACCCTCTGTTTGGTAGTCATTCTGATGGGTGTGTAGTAGCGAGGTTGATGATCTTTTCCAAGTTTTTGTTGATTTGAACATTCTCTTTCGTGAAGTGCCGATTCATATTCTTCACACTTTTTCTATGAGGTTGACTTTTTCTTACTGGTTTGAAGAATATTTTAGCCCATTCTGGATAAGGGCCCTTTGTTAATCATTTATATAATGAACACCTTCTTGTTTTTGTAGCTTGTCTTTTGACTCTCTTAATCCTAACTTTTGAAAACCGAGCTTTGTTTGGGGGTCATCCAGCTTCTTAGTCTTTTCCTTTTTGAGTCCTGTTTAGGAGAATTTTCCCTCTCCCAAGGTAAATCTTGATGCACCCGGGAATGACATCTGTGTATGGTATGAAGAAAGAGTCGAGTTTTAGTTTTTGTGCGGTTTTTCTAACTGACTCAGCAAATTAATACCTTATTAATTTCTTACTGACTATTCTTTTCCTGCTGCCCCGTGATGCCGCCATCATCATAAATCAAGTGCCCAGAAATGCAGAGATCTATTTCTGGGCTTTCTGTTTGGTTTCCTTGGTCAGTTTTCTATTCTTGCACTGCTTCAATCAGTGCAGCTATATAATATGTGCCCCAAGCTCTGGGGTCTGAAGACCGGGTCCTCTTTCCTTCTTCTCCTTGACTCTTTGCATTTCCATACAAGGGTTAGAAACACCCTCACATCTGTTGACTTTGAAAGGATTGCATCAAACTACAGATCAGGTTAGAGAAAATTTGCACATTTTATATGAATACTTGAATCTGTGTCTATGGTACAGTCCTTTATTCACTTAAACCTTCTCTGCTTTCTCTATGTAGAGTTTTATGGGGCTTCCCTGGAAGCTCAGTTGGGAAAGAATCTGCCTGCAAAGCAGGAGACCTGGGTTTGATCCCTGGTTAGGGAAGATCCCCTGAAGAAGGAAATGGCAACCCACTCCAGTATTCTTGCCTGGAGAATCCCATGGACAGAGGAGACTGGTGGGCTACAGTCCACGGAGCTGCAACTCAGACACAACTTAGCAACTAAACTTCCCGTGTAAAATCTTACACATCTGTCATTAGATTCATCCTTAATTATTTGAGTTTTTAAAGCTATTGTAGATACTTTTGTTTTGAGCATCATTTTTCTAACGGTTCACGATTAGTGTGTGTTTTGATCCTCCTGAGCTGTGTGACAAACCACCTAAGCTTCACATTGTGAAATGGCAGCACTTCTGTGATGCCCGTGGCGTCTGTGAATGAGCAAGTGGGACAAGGCACCAGGAGAATGTCACCCCTCTGTCCCTGGCTGTGAAAGTGGGGGTGGCTCAAATGGCTGGGGGAAGCATCTGGAAGCTTCTCTGCTCACATATGGGGTGCTGGGCCACCTCGGGGACGGGTCATAGACCCCTTCACGAGCCGTCTCACAGCTCGGCGTTGGTTCTGAGAGGGAGAGCCCCGAGGCCCACCCTGCAGAGCCAGCCCTTCCAGAAGCTCTCCGCCTCCCCGCACTGAAGCTTGGAGGTACACAGCACCACTTCTGCGTACCCTTCTGCAGCACCCTTCTTTGGGTCACTCAGATTTGAGGGGAGGGGCAGGAAGCCCCATCCCTTGAGAGGGGAGGGGTAAGGTCACACTGCAGAGGACTGTGTGGGTAGAAGAGGTTGCTGTGGGCGTCTTTGGAAAATACCTCTGTCATATGACACGCAGCACCATGGGTGTCAGCACGGTGACCTTGCAAAACTCATTAATTCGAATGTTATATTAGACCCTTCTGGAATTTGATTTCTACACGTTGCCAGAGGAGAAAGGTGAGCAGGGGACTCTGGGTTCCAGGAGCTCCGGAGATACCAGACTCCCAAGATGCCCAAGTCTCTTACATAAGATGGCAAAGTGCAGTCAACCCTCTGCTCGGCTGAGTCTGAGGCTATGGAAGCTGCACCCACCAGGGCCGATGCTTTGCAGATTTCATTTCTCCTTTGTGGCTCAGACAATAAAGAATCTGCCTGCAATGCAGGAGACCTGGGTTTCATCCCCACCTTGGGAAGATCCCCTGGAGAAGGGAATGGCAACCCATTCCAATGTGCTTCTCTGGAAAGAATTTTCTCATGGAAAATCCTATGAACAGAGGAGCCTGGAGGGCTGCAGTCCATGGGGGTCACAAAGAGTCGGACATGACTGAAGCGATTGACACTTTTCCAATCCTCGTACTTTCTGCTCCTTGTTCAGTACTTGGTCTCTTCGTCGACCCATTAGTGAATCTGTTATGTTGTTGAGTTTCTTCTCTTTCCATTCACAGGATGCAATCGTTTTGAAAAATATTCTATAAAAAGACAGACAGCGCTAAGTTCACAAAGAAAAGCTGGGAGGGAGTGGATAGTGACAGGTGTGGGGACAGGGAAGGATACAGCTTCTTCCTAAACAGAGTTTTCGCAGCCCTGGATTCATTTTTTAGGCCCCAAACTATACAATTGGTTTGAAAAGGTTTATCTCAAAATTTAACTAAACCTTGGTTAAGATCCCCACTCAGAGGTTGCTCTTAGAAACAAATAACTCAGACCCTCCGTTTCATGTCAGCAAAGAATCGGTTTTCAAAGCCTTTGGGATATTCCTCTTGCCCTCGCTGCTGGGACCAGCTCAGGGTGGGGGCACGAGAAAACCCATCTCCTACGCAGTCAGCGCTTGGAGCCTGGAGGTCCACGCAGAAGAAATGCACGAAGGTAACTGAACACCAGCTCGTGGGAAATACAGCATGAGTAAACCACAGGCCGCAGACTTCAGGGAAGGGATGCGAGCACTCGGAGACCTGCTCTCACACGATTCACGTGCTGGTCAAAGGCGAAACCTGGCTCTCTCCGAGGGCAAGGACTAAGCTCCTCGGTCACTCAATGGGGACCCAGCATCGCTGAGTGAGTCGGTCCCAAGAACTCCAGGGCTGGCAGTGCAGGCACCCAGACCCAGGATGAGGGATAAAGCCATTCTGCCCGAGTCAATGGAACAACCTCCTGAGCAGGATTTGGAAAATCTGAGGCAAAGCACAGCAACTGGAGGAAAACATCCCCAAGGCCTGCTTCTCGGTGGCCAGCCAGGAAAAACACAGTTGGTGGGAGCGGAGCCAAGACTACCGAGGAGAGAAGCAGCAGCTGCGGGTTTAGAGGCAGGTGTTGCCAATGCCTGGGTCACTGCAGGAGGTGCCTGGGTCCCTGCACAGCGAAGGGTGCGGGGGGCGGGGGGGGGTCACTCACAGCAAACCTCGGGGGACAAACGCAGCTCAGCTAGAAGCAGAGCGGTGTCGGAGTGGCAGGCGGACACGCAGGGCGGGCAGCCCCACGCGGGCATCGCTCTCTTCCCTGAGGCATGCCCGTTTCTCTTCCACTTTGGCTGTGTTGAGTCCCCTGCCCCCCTCCTCCCCTTTTTCCTCTGGCAAAGGTCCCTGCTCATCCAGCTGCCCCAGATCTGCCTCTGGGCACCGGCCACGTCCACTGCCCTGGGCCACAGGGTCCTTTGGGAGCCGTCTGGCTGGCGTGCCTGGCAGCTTCAACTTGGAGCGAGGCTCAAGTCCTCCAGAATTTCCCGCCCTGGTGTGGGATGTGGGTGGGTCTGTGGGGTAAGGCAGGCAGGGGGTGCTTCCGTCTTCCTGATTGTCTCGAGGGGTCCCCTACCTCTCAGCTCTCCTCCTCGGGAAAGGCTGCATGCAGCTGCAACAGGATTAAATCTCCTCCGCCAGGGTCCTGACCCAGCTGTGTTTTCTCCAAAAGCCCACCCTCTTTCCATGTCAGCACACTCAGAACATGGAGAAGGAAATGGCAACCCACTCCAGTACTCTTGCCTAGAGAATTCCTTTGACAGAGGAGCCTGGTGGGCTGCTGTCCATGGGGTTGCACAGAGTCGGACACGACTGAAGTGACTTAGCATGCACTGGAGAAGGAGATGGCAACCCACTGCAGTGTTCTTGCCTAGAGAATCCCAGGGACGGAGGAGCCTGGTGGGCTACTATCTATGGGGTCGCATAGTCAGACACGACTGAAGTGACTTAGCAGCAGCAGCAGCAGCAGCCCACTCGGAACAAGGGGAGACGTGTTCAATTACATGGCAGGAGACAGTGGCCAGGCTTCCCAGGTGGCTCAGTGGTGAAGAATCCACCTGCCAATGGAGGAGACATGGGTGTGATCCCTGACCCAGGAAGATCCCACGTGCCTTGGAACAGCTAAGCCCTTGCGCCCCAACTCCTGAACCTGTCCTCTAGAGCCCAAGAATTGCAACTGCTGAGCTCCTGGGTTACAACTCCTGTGGGTCCGAGAGCCCATGCTCTGCAACAAGAGAAACCACTGCCGTGAGAAGCCCTGGCGCTGCAGTGATAGCCCCCGCTTGCTGCTGGAGAAAAGGCTGCACAGCGATGAAGACCCAGCACGGCTACAAATCAATACAATACAGAATTTTCCAGAAAAGAAATCTGTTTAGGATGCGTGAAACAAAAATGTGATGGAAGTTTCTTCACTGGTACGACACAGGGAAATAAACTATGCCTACCCTGATAGCTCAGTTGATAAAGAATCTGCCTGCAGCGCAGGAGACCTGGGTTCAATCCCTGGGTTGGGAAGATTCCCTGGAGAAGGGAAAGGCTACCCACTCCAGTATTCTGGCCTGGAGAATTCCATGGACTGTATCGTCCACGGGGTCCCAAAGAGTTGGACACGATTGAGTGACTTTTACTTTGAAACTATGCCTGCATACGAACAAAAACTGAAAAAGAGCACAATATGTGAAAACGAGGGAGGTGACTCTGTAGAGTCAAAGTTTTCTCTTGAATGTATTTTTAACATACGAAAATAAGGATAAAAAGGATTGCTCAAAAGAAACTACTTTGAGTTACAGAAGTGGAAACAGAGTCCCAGCTACCCCTTGGAAAAAGGAGACCTGGTGATGATGTCTCTGATGCAGTGAGTATTTACAAAGGCCTTTGACATGTCAGCTCTTTGAAAACAAAGATCCTAACCTCACAAGCTAGGCAAGAATAAACCTATAGAAACAACAGCCAATTGGATGTCATTTCGTAAAGGGCATTAATACAGATACACTCGGACTGGTTTTCCTTTTAAAGAGTTGAGGGCTTCCTGGAGGAGGTAGTCAATAAGTCTTGGAGGCTTGAGAGAGTGAAGTCAGCTGGTGAACCGTGAAAGAAGGGTGATCCTTGAAGGGGTACGGAAAGAGAGGAGATTGAAGGGAGACGCGAGATTGGAGGGAGAGTAGGGCCGGATCATAAAGGGCATTGCATGTAACCCAAAGGAGTTAAAGTTTTACACGGTAAGTCCCCTACTACGAACCAGTTTCATTTCAAGACTGTGTTCGTAAGTCCAACAAAGTTAGCCAAGGCACCCGGCTAACACAATTGGCTGTATAGTACTGCACTGTAATAGGTTTATAATAATTTTTACACAAACAATACGCAAAAAAATAGAGAAAACATTTCTAATCTTACAGTACAGACCTTGAAAAGTACAGTGGTACCAGCTACACCGCTGCTGCTTTTATGCTTGCTTCCAAACATCCTGGGCTTGAACTAAAGATACTGTACTAATGTACTCTATACAGTGTGTGTGTGTGTGTGTGTGTGTGTGTGTACACGCTCAGTCATTCAGTCGTGTCCAGCTCTTTGCAACCGCCGAGAACTGTAGCCCGCCAGGTTGCTCTGTCCATGGAATTCTCCAGGCAAGAATTCAGGAGCGGGTTGCCATCTCCTCCTTCAGGGGATCTTCCTGACTGGGGATTGAACCCAAGTCTCCTGCAACTGCTGCCTTGGGAGGTGGATTCTTTCCCACTGTGCTGAACAGCGAAGTGCGGCCCCCTGCAGAGGATGTGTGCATGTGACCGTGTGCACCAGACACGTGAAGAAATATGTGACTGGATGTGCAAAGGCATGTTTGCATCTTTGAAAGTTTGCAACTTGAATGTTCCTATGTGGGGACTTGGTGTACTGAAAAAATCTGAAGCGGGTTTTTTTTTTTTTGGCAGACAACCAGGAGAGAAGTCCTGAGCAGCACCAGGGGAGAGGGCTATTGGTAAACGTCTTTGAGAAGAGGATTAACAGGATGGTGTGGGCATGGTGTGGGGAGAAAGATTACAAGAGGAATTGGAAAGAATCAGGTAACTCTGGCGTCACCTTTCACCACAATAGGGAACCAGAAACTTGCCGAAAGGACTGCAGAACGCTGGCTAGCTTGGGGTCAAAAGTTTTCGGAAGCGTTCAATTGCAGAAGCCTTTAGGATGGCTAGCTTCCCTGAGGTGTCTCAGTGTGGAAGAATCTGCCTGCCAATGCAGGAGACGTCAGAGACATGTGTTCAATCCCTGGGTCAGAAAGATGCCCCTGGAGAAGAAACGGCAACTCACTCTAGTATTTTTTGCCTGGAGACTCCCATGGAACCTGATGGGCTGCAGTCCATGGGGTCGAAAAGAGTCGGACACAACTGAGCGACTGAGCACTTGGCATTTTAGTATGTCTTCCTGGAGATATTCATCAGCTAATTAGGTAAATGGGTCTGAGGTTTAGAAGACAGAGGCCAACCGAATATATGGATCTGAAAGTCATCTGTATTTTAATGAATGAGGCGTGTGCATGTCTGCTAAGTTATTTCAGTCGTGTCTGACTCTTCGTGACTCTACAGACTGTAGCCACCAGGCTCCTCTGTTCATGGGATTCTCCAGGCCAGAATACTGCAGTGGGTTGCCAAGCCCTCCTCCAGGGGATCTTCCCGACCTAGGGATCCAACTCCTGTCTCTTATGTGTCTTGCACGGGCAGGCAGGTTCTTTACCATTAGCGCCACCTGGGAAATCCAGTGAATCGGGTAGGACAGAGAAAAGCATGACAGTGGTTTTGGAGGTTCTACGATATTTTAGGTGCTCCACATACACTGTCTCATGTAAACATCACAGTCACTCCATGAACTGGAGGTAGGAGGAAGCTGAGGCTCCAAAAAGTTAAATGAAGAATTACGAGTCTATTGTAAGTAACTCAAAGGAAAACTTATACAGGGGATGCTCATGCACCCAAGGACAGAGATGGGAGAGGGGAGAACCACATTCTCTTATTTTTATTTGCAAAGCTCCCTTTGGCAAAGGTAGCTGGATGAGGAACAAGCAGACTGGAAAGTGGCGAAGCAGAAACAAGGGGGCCTGTGGAGCCCATTTTCCTTTCTGTCGCCTCGTACAAATCAGTCGTGGAGCTAGGTTTTATTCAACTAGACTTGGCTTTGGCCTGAAACCAAGATGAAATGAGTGATCATGGAGAAAAGATGTCACTTGCTCTTTTGCCAACTTTCCTCTGATAGTTGCCAAATTCCAAGATTAATTTTCTTTGGGTAAAACTAAGCACAAACTCAAATGTATGGAGTATAGATGGACGTTTAATAACTACACTTAGAATAATGAACATGAGTTCAAGTAGAAATTCTCTTTTTAACATTTTGATGCCAATAGGTTTTCTTTCAGACCTGCTTTTCTTCTGAAAGCCGGAGAAATACGGCAGAAAGAATCCCGAGGTGGGGAATCACTAAAAACTGCGGCTTTGTTTCAGTTCTGTTTCCTGTTTGCTGGGGAACCCAGGGCAAGCAGACTCAGCCTTCCTGGACCTGAAGTGTCTTCTGTAAAATGAGAGATTGGGACTCAGACGAGTACTTCTCAAGCTCTCATGTGCATGTGCGTTTCCTGGGGATGCTGTGAAAATGCAGTTTCTAATTTACTGGGTCTGGGGCGGGGCCCTGGACTCTGCATTTCTAAAAAGCTCCCACCCTCATGGTCCAGGACCAGGCCATACTTTAATTAGGTCACCCTCCAAGGTGCCCCTGGGCTTCCCTGGTGGCTCAGAGGGTAAAGAATCTGCCTGCCATGCAGGAGACCCAGGTTCAATCCCTTGGTCAGGAATATCCCCTAGAGAAGGGTATGGCAACCCACTGCAATATTCTGCCTGGAGAATCCCATGGACAGAGGAGCCTGGTGGTCTATAGTCCATGGGGTCATAAGGAGTCAGACACGACTCAGCGACTAACACACACCAAGGTGCCACTAGGCTATAACTTGCCAAATAAAGAAAAGCATTATCGAGGGACTTTCCTGGTAGTCCAGTGGCTAAGACTCTGCACTTCCAATGCAGGGGCCCAGGTTCAATCCCTGGCTGGGGAACTAGATCCCACATGCGGCAACTGAGTTCGAATGCTACAGCTAAAAAATCCAACCCAAATAAATAAATAAAAATAAATATTAAAAAAAGAAAAGCATTATGTCATCAGGTGAGAACAATATTTATTTTAAAAAAATGCTTCAGTTCTCTGTTTATAAAGGTAACCCATACTTATCAAAATTTTAAAAAAAGTCACACAATATGGTGACCTCCCTGGTGGTTCAGTGATTTAAGAATCCGCTGGGCTATGCAGCACACGTGGGCTCGATTTCTGGCCAGGAAACTAAGAGCCCACATTCCTCAGAGCAGCTAAGCCCGAGCGTGGGAACTGTAGAGTTCACAGGCCACAATGAAAGATCCTGCGTGATGCAATGACTATCAGGAAGCAGACAAAAAATTAATTAATTAAAAAAAACCACACAACATATACAGTACAAGGGCTGAAAATCACCCAGAGTGGAACACCGCTTGAAGTGCTGTGCTTTCTTTCTACTCGGCTGCAAAGAATGGGAGGGCTAAGTCTTAGTATTCTTTGTATGACATCCTTTAAAACTGGGCTTCCCTGGTGGCTTAGACAGTAAAACATCTGCCTGCAATGCAGGAAAACTGGGTTCAATCTCTTTTCAGGAAGATCCCCTGAGAAGGAAATGGCAACCTACTCCAGTGGTCTAGCCTGGAGAATCCCATGGGCAGAGGAGCCTGGCGAGCTACAGTCCACGGGATTGCAGAGTCCACTAACTGAGTGACTAATACTTCCTTCCTTTAAAATCAGATTGTGAAGCTGGGATCTTTTTCCATTTGCTGCCCGTGAGTTGAGCATTAACTGATTTGAATTCAGCTCCTACTGTTGTGGTAGATTTGCTCCCACATCATTTGATTTCCAGTAGTTCAGTGCCTGGATACAGGAGGAGGGAATGAATGACTTCCCAGGATCATCTCTGCCAGGCTGAACAGACTCTGAGCGATCCAAAGAGAAAGGAGCTGAGATCAATTTGTAAGAGATTTCAAGAAAAATTCTGAGTTAAGATACAGTGAGAGCTGGTCAATGGACCTCAGTATTTGAGGAATGCCTTAGGTTGTAATCAGGCTTCCCTGGAGGCTCAGAGGTTAAAGCGTCTGCCTGCAATGGGGGAGACCCTAGAGGAGGAAATGGCAACCCACTTCAGTATTCTTGCCTGGAGAATCCCATGGACGGAGGAGCCTGGTGGGCTACAGTCCACGGGGTCGAAAAGGGTCAGACACGACTGAGCAAATTCACTTCACTTAGGTTGTAATCATTATTGATCAGGAAGGAATCTTGCCTAATTCTCCGTGCTTTCCTCACGCATGTGTGCTCAGTCACTCAGTCGTGTCCAACTCTTTGCGACCCTGAGGACTGTAGCCCGCCAGGCTCCTCTCTCTGTCCAAGAGGATTCTCCAGGCAAGAATACTGGAGTGGGTTGCCATCCCCTCCTCCAGGGGATCTTCCCGACCCAGCGATTGAACCCATGCCTCTTATGTCTCCTGCATCAGTAGGCAGGTTCTTTATTTACCACTAACAGCACCAGTGATAGGCAAAGTTAGAGTTATTTGAATGTACTTAAAATGATTGTAATAATAGCAACATAACCGTAAGAGATTGCTGGTTGGTTGTGATCTATGTGACATATTTGTAAGACTCAATTAGAAATGCTTAAAATATGCAACTATAAATGTAAGATTAAAGACCCCAATTTCAAATTGAATTTATTATTTACATCTTTTCTTTGTCGTGTCAAAACAGTAGCAATTCCTAACACAGCATACGATAAGGTCATTACAATCACAAGTGTGTAATACGTTTGTATTTTATAACTGTGGAAATTTTTAAACTGTGTATACAGATTTATATGGATATAGCTATTGTGTTCATGTTTATAGCATAAGCCAAATGAAAAGAAAGAAAAATGTTGTCAGTGTGTTAAGAGAAAAGGCTATTTGAAATAATGTCATTGATAACCACCTAGCATGACAGCTAAATATATGGTAGGTAAGTTAACACTTTATATACATGATATTTATCATTCTAAGTACCAGAATTTAGGTTAAAAGAAACTTTTCTAAAACACGTGATATTCAACCTTTAACAAAGGGTTCTGAAGATACTTCTTTTTGGGGATTAAACATGTTATAATCATCATCGATTATTCTTTGCTTCTGTCCTAAATTGTTCTAGAACACTAAGACTAGAAACCTTGAGTCTTCTGTTTTTTAATCATAATCATTTTTAATATAAAAGTTGTAAATACTCATTGTAGAAAAATTTCAAAATGCAATAAAATACAAAAAGCAAATAAAAACGACCCTCAATCTCACAGTTCTGAAAAAAAATCATTAGCAGTTCAGTGACCTTTTTGCACAGTGTGTGTTTCCTAGGACACCAGTCTTTGGATTAAGGTCTCATCCTCTTCCAGCACAACACAGCTTAGCTAATTACATTACCCAATAAGGTCACATTCTGAGGTCTTGTGTGGATGTAAATTTAGGGAGGAGCAGGAATGCTATTCAACTCACTACACACCTAGGAGAATGTATTTGCTTGTTCTAGTTGCTCTGACTCTATAACCTGCCAGGCTCCTCTGTCCATGGAATTCTCCAGCGGATCTTCCCGACACAGGGATCAGGGATCGAACCCAGGTCTCCCGCGTTGTAGGCAGACGCTTTACAGTCTAAGCCAGGAGGGAAGTCCTTGTTACATTGTATCTTAACTGTTTACAGTCCTTTCTTTCCTAAGACTGAGCCCCTTGGGGCAATGCCCATGTCTTGTCTGTGTTTTTGTATTTTCAGCAACTAGCACAGATACTGAAAAAGTATTTGTTGAACTGAATTGTTAGATTGTGATCTGGAAATTTTCACAATTCTTTGTTCAGATAGAAATAGCTAAATCAGGATGTCTAAAATGAGGAGAGTCTCTAAAAGGGACCCTGAGTAAAGCTTATAGGATTTAATTCTAGAAGGTTGTATTTCCACTTTAAATTTTTAGACGTAGTCTTTTTTCTCCCATATTTTCCAGCTATATCTACTGAGTCTATTGTGAGTAACATCACCTAAATAGGCAGTGTGAAAGTAGCAAAAATAATCATCATAATAATGATAATCTTAATGGAATAAAGACATAAAAGTATTATGATCAGAATAAGACTTGCAACCGTCAAAAACTTTAATTTCAAATGGTTTCTGTTGAAATCACTGGCTGCACTGGTAGTTGTGTGTGTGTGTGTTTGTGTGCACACATTCAAGCATACTCAGTTGTGTCTGATTTTTTTCGACCCCATGGACTGTACCTCACCAGTCTCCTCTGTCCATGGATTCTCCAGGCAAGAATACTGGAGTGGGCTGCCATTTCCTTCTGCAGGGGATCTTCCCCAACCAGGGATCAAACCCACGTCTCTTGCCTCTCCTACATTAGCAGGCGGGTTCTTTACGAGCTGAGCCACTTAATATAGCACAGATTTTGAAATATATCCCCATTCAGAATTTGAATATGGAAAACCATCAGTCTAATTCTACTTGAGAAGGGCTTTGAAAAACTGGAAACAAATGGATTTTAAAACATAATCTGAAAAGTCATGAGAACTCTTTAAATTGCTTTGGCTGCAAGAACTTCTTGCAAACATCTTTTATAAACATGTCTACATGGTCAAATTTATTTACACATAAATATTAAAATAAACCATTGACACAAATGGGTTTCCTGTTCTGGTCCTTGTTTATGCCTCCGATGGCCTTCATCCCTCTCAATCTTCCTGTTCATCCCCATTCATTTCTTTCCCTCTTTCAATCACAGACCATCAAAACACAGCACACTCTGTAGGACCCAGTCCAAACCACGGTTTGCTGAATTATGAATGCTTTTTTTTTCCCTCAGCATAACCAAAAAGAGCTCTTTCCCTTTCTGTTTTATCATGGCACGCTGTTTTTAGCACTTTGGTAGCTCTTAGTAATTCTGCAATATGGTCTAGTTATTTGTGAACATTTTATTTTTTTTCCCCCTGTGGATTGTAAACATCTAAAGAACGGGGGTGAACACAGGAATCGTACTTTAATACCCAATATTATTTGTGCCGATGGTTCTAATAGAGAGCATTTGAAGGGCACACACCTTAACTCTTTGGAGGCTGAAAGAGTGTTGAAGGCATGTTGGGGACCTGGCATTTCCGAGGATCCAACAGCCCCGCCCTCTTTCAAAGTTACGAGGGCACTATTCTGCTGTTAAGGTCTGCCCAGACCCTAACTCTGGGCGCCAATGCCACGTGCATGCGTTCCGGGGTGCGCGCGCGCGCAGGCAATCGACCCTGGCGGCTGCTTTGCGGGGAGAAAATTCATCGACCTCCAAACCTCTTTTCCCCAGTTCTTAACACCTCAGATCGCTGGAGTTTTCAGTATAATTTGGTC
>NW_011494637.1:103989-115488 GCF_000754665.1 Bison bison bison | reverse complement strand
TAACACCCCAGATGGCTGGAGTTTTCCGGATAACTTGGTCGAAGGTGCTTTGGGGCTCCTCCGAGTGGAATGCAATGTCCTTCCCGCACCGCGTACCAGTGAGAGGTGAGGGGGGCATTACAGAGTGCGGGTCTTTTACCAAACACAAGAGGAGGCAGTTTCCAGGTCTCAGCCCAGCCGGGGCCGGCTCGGTCCGAGCTGAGGTTGGAGGAGCCATGTCGGCACAAGGATGCAACAGGATTTGTGAGGCGCGGGCGAGAAAGAAAAAGGCCACCTAGCGGGCTTTGTTTCCGATTCTGGCAGGTTCTCCGTCCAGAGATCGAAAACGTGAAGCCTACCGAAGCACTTCCTTACATTAATTGCAAGGGGAGGGGGAGGGACTCATTTTACAGCAGCTCGTCTCTCCCTCCTTGTAACTGCTAAATTGTAGCTTTAAAAGGAAGTGACATGGGGTGGGGAGAGACGTCAGCTGAGGACCACTTTTTTTTTTTCTTTCCCGAAGGGTCCACCCCATGGGTGGAGTCTCGCTTTTTTCTTTCCAGTGTTGGCTGTCTTACAGCGCCTGTAAACTAGTGGCAATTTCTGCACCCCAGCCTGCTCCCTTTCAGTGTCCGATCTCTAAGTCCATGTGTCCAGGGCTGCCAGAAAGGAGGGATCTGCGGTTCGTGCTGTTTGCAGGCGGCTTCACCTCTGGGCGTGGCGGATGTGTGCGCCCCTCTGTCTCTCCCTCGTTATTTCTCTCCTTGGCTGGATTTCCCTAAAACCTCTGGAAGGGGTAGGTAAGCGAGAGGAGGCGAGGAAGGCGGAGAAGGAAGTGAGGCGACCGCGGGAACGTGGAGGGGCTTTGCCGCCGCACAAGGACCATCTCTTTGTGCTCAGCCGGGGGGAGCGTGTCTGTGCGCCTTGGGATGCCGAGCTGCTGCGCTGGGGTTCATTTCCCCACCCTTGTCCAGCCACCCTCCCCCACCCCCGTCCACCTCCCCGCCTCGGGTGAAAGAATTTTCTCTGCAATAGATGAAGCCGCTGCGAAGGTTCCTGTTACCGATCGGTCTCTTTTTGTGTCAGGCAACATGTTCTTCCGTCTCTGGCGTTTCTATGGCAACCACAGAAAGACTACACCAAATGCATCCCCTCTACCCATCGCTTTATTTGTGTTTGCTCCGCGTCGGTGGCTCTCCGCGCGCGGGTTCTCGCCCGGGGCTGCTCAGAGGCAGCCTGGCTTCGTGGCTACCCCTCCTCACCCCCCGTTTTGGTTTTTCCCTATTACCGGCGGGCTGGGGGAGGGGAGTTGTCAAGGAAACAGGCTTTTATACTTACGTCTTTATTTACTTAATTTTCAGCCTATGAAATTTTTTTCATCATATCTGGGAATTAGAAAAACAGTGATTTGATGTTTATGTAAGTCTTCCGTTTCTGGTCTTTCTGGAAAACCTAAACTGTTCTCAAGACGTGATGTTAAATCCGTGATCTAACTAAAGAAGTTGGGGGTGGGTGGGTAGCACTTACTTCTTTAGTAGAGGAGATGAGATCCTGGAGAAAAGTTTTAGAGGGTGTTTGCGAATCCACTGACAGATGTGTTATTTTCTGCCCAGGTTTGCTTAAGAGTCTAAATGTTTAAAAGAGTGGTCTTTGTTCTAGTCTGAACTGACGTAGCACACCATATAAGTTCAACAAGTATAAGTAACAATCAGGTAACTACCAGCAGGGTTCCCAGTTTTTTTGGTATCCTTCTAATAGGGATTAGAGGCTGTCCCCTCCCCTTAAGGTGAGAGTCCTCTTTTTCAAAGCTGGAAACGAATGAACTCATCTGTGACTGTTAGTTAAGCATTCTCAGTTGGAAAAAAAAAAGTATCTATCGTGAGTTAAGGGAGAAAGTGTCTGTGGTGTGTGTGTGATGTGTGTGGGGTAAGCAGGGCAGGGACATCAGGGGCAAGTCAAGCCCTAAGTTAGAACTGCTAAATCTTCTTAATGTCCTCTATGGAGGGAAAAAGAGTTGATTTTCAAGAAAAATATAAAACAGAGAGAAAAAAGTATCATCTACCTAGTAACAGGCAAAGTTAAATATAATTAAAATCAAGTGACCCATCTGTGGAACAGACATAGTCCAGATCGGCTTATTAACAGGTAGGAGTCAAGTTGACAGTCTTCATTCAGTGCATCTGAGATGTTTGATAACCGATACTATTCTTTTAAGGGGTGTCCTGAATTACCAAATTAGGATTTATAGAAAGGATCAACAGTAATATCACCCTTGAGTCTTAAAACTATCTGTAGTTTTGGATAAAGATGAGTGAAGGTGGCTTAGCCCTCACAATGCCTTCTGGCTAGAAAGCCTAAGGCATCACTTGGAAACCTCCCAGTACTCCCCCTCCCCTCCCCCGCCTCCCCCGGGGAAGCAGGAAGAAGGGGTGGTTTAATGAGATTCTGCTTGCCAAGATCCTTATCTCAACATGCTCTTTTCTATGACTTATAAAACTTATAGGACAAGAGGTCTTAAGTATTACAGATACAAAAGTTATCTGAAAAATAGCATGGCACAAAACTAGCGGAATTCAATAAAGAGGGCAGGTTTCAAGACATAAAGCACACAAAAGTGTCGTTAAAAAATTAGATGATCGTTTTGAAAAGCCCAGGCTAATCTATATAAATAGTTGGCGTGTAGGTTTGCAAAGAGTGTGGGAAGCAGTCAGGCTCTGTTACTGTTTGCCAGCCTGAAGATGTCCTCACGGAGCTCGGACATAGATTGACCACATCAGATGGACCACATGACCCTGCAGGATAGATGGACAGTGTGCGAGTCAAGTGTGATGCAGGCAGTCCTGAGCTTCCAAATCTAGGAGTTGCACAGCAAAAAGCCTTGTAGGATGGGGTTCAAAGGAAAAGTAGCAAGAATTGTTTGTCACTTCAGCCAAAAAAAGAGAAGGAATCACTGTCCTGTAATTGGACTGAGTAGAACTTGAAAACTTGATTAACACTCTTGACCTGGGTAGGGTCAATGAAGGATCAGTGGAGTGGGTCCATGGAGCAAACACTCTTGACCTGGGGAAGGTCAATGGAGCTGTGGATGCAGAGCAAATTCGGGGTCCCCTGAGAGGCGGGATGGAGGCGATGCTGAGGAGATAACTGGTGAAGTTGGGGCTAGTCATTCACTGTCGTTGGGATTGCATGGATCTGAACTGGACGCTGCCAAGTTTGTGAAGAAAACAGAAGTGGTGGTCTGTGGTCTCAAGTTTAAAAGTTGTCAAACCGGTGACAACGTGCGTAGGTGGGCACACAGTTGGAGAAAAGGAGGCGGGGCAAGAGAAGTGGATGCAGTAAGTCTGGGAAGAATGTTACGGGGATGTTGACGTTGAAGGTTTGAAGGAGAGGAGACAGATGTTTCTAGGGGAGGAGGCAAAGGTGTCCCAGGTAACAAGGATGGTGGTGGGTGATGGGTCCTGGGTCAAGGTTCTTGTCCGAAGCAGGGAGAAGTCCATCTTTAGTCTGGAAATGGGCCAGGTGGAGAGAACTGGTGTGGAGAGAACCGGTAGTGATTCAGGGACAGGATTTTGTTTAACTCAGAATAAGACTGGCAGAAAAAGTGAGAAAGTGTTAATCACTTGGTTGTGCCCAACTCTTTGCGACACTATAGACTGTAACCTGCCAGGTTCCTCTGTCCATGGATTTCTCCAGGCAAAAATACTGGAGAGGGTAGTCATTCCCTTCTACAGGGGATCTTCCTGGCCAAGAGACTGAACCTGGGTCTTCAGCATTGCAGGCAGATTCTTTACCATCTGAGTCCCTGTAAGTAAAATGCAGAATCCTTCCTAATCCAGTTATTGTTGAGTTGAAACTCCAAGAAGTGAAGGCTAGACTTAAATCAGACTTAAAAGAAGTGAGAAATTTGGGAAAGGAAGCCCCCACACACCCACAACGTCATTCTAATAATACTAACCATTGCTGTTGCTTTCAATTGTGGGGTGCTCAAGTGAGCACTGGGCAGACTTAACTATATTTTGTTCGATCTGCTGTATTCTGAAAAAGAGGTCTCATGGGCATGGGAATACAGTGTATTCATAGTTCTGAATGGTTTTGGACACCTCAATGTTTAAATGTAGTCAAGCCTGGCTTAAAAACCGTCTGCATCCCATAGAGTTTGTGCATCGCTAATTCAAGAAGCTTCGTCCCAGGGCAGAATCCATTTGTGAAGCTTTGTAACTTGGACATTTGGCTTCATGTAGGAACCAAGGAGGATCACTGCTAAGCTGGTGGGAAAGAGAAAGCTTAAATCATGAACTTGCTCTTTTCACAGTATTTATGTGCATTTATTATGCGTAAATAGCTTGTTGTTCAGACACTGTATCAGACTCTTTGCAACTCCACGACTGTAGCACGCAAGGCTTGCCTGTCTTTCACTATCTCCCAGAGCTTGCTCAAACTCACGTCCATCGAGTCGGTGATGCCATCCAACCATCTCATCCTCTGTCGTCCCCTTCTCCTGCCTTCAATCTTTCCCAGCATCAGGGTCTTTTCTAATGAGTCCGCTCTTCGCATCAGGTGGCCAAAGTATTGGAGTTTCAGCTTTAACATCACTCCTTCCAATGAATATTCAGGACTGATCTCCTTTAGGATGGACTGGTTGGAGCTCCTTGAAGTCCAAGGGACTCTCAAGAGTCTTCTCCAACACCACAGTTCAAAAGCATCAGTTCTTCGGTGCTCAGCTTTCTTTATAGTCCAACTCTCACATCCATACGTGACTACTGGAAAAACCATAGCCTTGACTAGACGGACCTTTGTCCACAGAGTCATGTCTCTGCTTTTGAATATGCTGTCTAGGTTGATCATAACTTTCCTTCCAAGGAGTGAGCGTCTTGTAATTTAGTGATTGCAGTCACCGTCCACAGTGATTTTGGAGCCCAAGATGGTGACTCCGTTTTCCCTGAGTGCCTGAGTATCTTAAAATAAGTGCAATATTTGGGAAAGCTATGATGGAACAGTCTCTCTAACCTGTTTTCCTTTATTTTTAAAGGCTTTCTCTACAAAGATTTTCTACTTGTGTTTGTTTTTGTTCCTCCTCTGATTTGCTTTACTTCTTCCTTTAACCTTAGGTTCTACCTTTCAGTCATCACTCATTCATTCCTATATCATCCATCCATTTATTCATTCACTCAAAAATGAGATTTGTATCATGTGTCAGACATTATATATTACGGATGTGGCCATAAATAGGCAACTATTTCTTCCTTGAAGAAGCTCAGAAACTAGCAGGGGGAAAGATGGAGAAACAGTCCCTTCAACCAGCGAGTATTCATTTTATTACTATTATTAACCCATAGTTGATTTACAATATTGTGTTAGTTTCAAGTGTACAACTTCAGATTGTTTTCCATTACGGATTATTGTAAATTGAACTTATTGAAAACAGTTCCACAGGCTATACAGCAAATCCTTACTCTTTGTCTATTGTATGGAGAGCAGTGTATATCTATGAATCTCATGTTCCTAGTTTATCCCCCCTCTTCCCCTTTCCTTTTGGTAGCTATAAGTTTGTTTTCTATGCCCATGAGTCTTGTTTCTGTTTTGTAAATAAATTGATTTGTATGATTCATTTTTTAGATTCCAGATATAAGTGATGTGATATAATATTTGTCTTTCTCTACCTGATTTACTTCACTCAGTATGATGATCTCTAGGTCTGTCGTGTTGCTGCAGATGGCAACATTTCATTCTTTTGAATGGCTGAGTAATATTCCGTTTTTCTTCTCTGATAGCTCAGTTGGTAAAGGATCCATCTGCAATGCAGGAGACCCCAGTTCGATTCCTGTGTCGGGAAGATCCGCTGGAGAAGGGATAGGCTACCCACTCCAGTATTCTTGGGCTTACTTTGTGGCTCAGCTGGTAAAGAGTCCGCCTGCAATGCTGGAGACCTGGATTCGATCCCTGGGTTGGGAGGATCCCCTGGAGAAGGGAAAGGCTATCCACTCCAGTATCCTGGCCTGAAGAATGCCAATGACTGTATAGACCATGGGGTTGCAAAGAGTTGGACACGACTGAGCAACTTTCAGTTCACATATATATACATGCACACATACATACAGGGACAGGGACTGGGATGGATTGAAGGCAGGAAGAGAAGGGAACGACAGAGGATGAGATGGTTGGATGGCATCACCGACTTGATGGACATGAGTTTGAGCAGGCTCTGGGAGTTGGTGGTAGACAGGGAAACCTGGCGTGCTGCAGTCCATGGGGTAGCAAAGAGTTGGACACGACTGAGCGACTGAACTGATACATACAGGGGGTATTGTTTTTGATTTAAGCATTTATTGGCTAATGGCACCAGATGTTTCTTTCATTGAACAGTTCTATACATAGACTGTTCTGGGCAGAGAGGTAGAGTGCTTAGCAGTTGACTGTTCATCTTATAATTTTCTTGTGTCTTCCTCACTGGTTGGGCATATGTCTGATGTCAGTAAACATTTGTTGGCTAACTAAACGGGAGAAGCGAGGTTTTGACCCTGCAGACACAGAGATACAATGTGCAGCAGGCTTGTAAATTCTCTTTCTGCAAAGCACAAGCTGAGTGAGATCACCTCTCAAAGTTCCCTCAGAGTGAGTTCCTTGTAGACTTCCATGGGACTACGGCTCCCTCCAGATGGACTCAAGATAGGACATTTTTAAAGGACAAGCTCCCAACTGCATTGAAATTATATGCTCATCACTTTACTAGATAATCCCTGGTCATTAGATTTCCCATAAGGCGTGGCAAACCTGTCTCTCATTCTACAAAAGCAAGTGGGTTTCAACACCTTAAATCCAAATATCCCCAATACATTATGTTAAATAAGTATTTAAACTTGTTGCAGCACTTCCTGTTTGTATTTCCTGCTGTCATGGAGCTCCTCTCAGCAGGATTGTTTGGCCCCTTGTAATTTCTACCTTCAGCAGGAAATTATATGGGCAGCCTAACACAGTTCATCCGGAACACCCCCTCCGGTGCCGCCTGACCTTCAGAGCGAACACTTAGCAGATCCCCCTTCTTTGTTATTCTGATTGCAGATGAGGTCAGCTTCTCCCTTTGGCAGGAAGTTGTTCCAGATAACTGGTCGGCAGAGGTCTCTTCCCTCTGACCTTGGGTCATACCGAATGCCTGTTTCATGGTCATTTCTACGTAGGAGCCACAGGAGAAGAGGCACATTGTGACCTTTGCGGTCGGAAGGACACTTCCTGACACTGAACTTCCTGCAGGAGATTATTCCTTAGTCTGGGGGCTGAAGGGTAACCTACAGAAGCGGTCAGAGACGCTGAGGTGACCCGCCAACCTGTAGGGTGTATGTGAGAATCAGCAGCCCACCTGGCTGAGGGCACCTCGTGGGCTAGTCAGTTACACAGACCTCACACTTTGTCATTCCCTTTATCCTCGTAAGAAACAGAGCAGGGCAAAACTGTTACCACTCTCCGTTTTATAGAGAGAGTAAAGATGAGAGCATGTTGGTTACCACTCTCCGTCTTATAGAGAGAAAGTAAAGATGAGAGCATGTTGCTCACCTAACATCCTAATAAGTAACCAAAACAGAACTGAGATTGGACTCAAGACTATGGTACCGCTCTTCCCGCCAATCCCCCATTTCAGTGGCATCATGTTCTTGCATCTGTGCTCAGGCCCAGCCCAGTGCCTGGGATGCACACACACACTGTTCCTGCAGTTCTCAACAGCTCTGTATCATGTGGACCTTCCCTTGCATGCCTTTCATCCTAGGTTTTAGGAGCTGCAGAAATTCTGAAAGAGTAGTAATTTAGAACTTGAGGCGGGAGGGAACTTATAGCAGTACTTCTAAGACAAGCTACTTTAATAGTTTTCAGGGAGCTTTGTTGTTTTGTTGTGGTTTAGCCATAGAGGTGGTTAAAGGAGAAAAGGAAAGATATACGCATCTGAACGCAGGGTTCCAAAGAATAGCAAGGAGACATAAGAAACCTTCCTCAGTGATCAATGCAAAGAAATAGAGGAAAACAACAGAATGGGAAAGACTAGAGATCTCTTCAAGAAAATTAGAGACACCAAGGGAACATTTCATGCAAAGATGGGTACAATGAAGGACAGAAATGGTGTGGACCTAACAGAAGCAGACGATATTAAGAAGAGGTGGCAGGAATACACAGAAGAACTGTACAAAAAAGATCTTCATGTCCCATATAACCATGACGGTGTGATCACTGACCTAGAGCCAGACATCCTGGAATGTGAAGTCAAGCGGGCCTTAGGAAGCATCACTACGAACAAAGCTAGTGAAGGTGATGGAATCCAGTTGAGCTATTTCAAATCCTAAAAGATGATGCTGTGAAAGTGCTGCACTCAATATGCCAGCAAATTTGGAAAACTCAGCAGTGGCCACAGGACTGGAAAAGGTCCATTTTCATTCCAATCCCTAAGAAAGGCAATGCCAAAGAACGTTCAAACTGTTGCACAATTGCCCTTATCTCACCCAATAGCAAAAAAATTTATTCATTTTTAATTGAAGGATAATTGCTTTATCAGATCAGATCAGGTAGATCAGTTGCTCAGTCTTGTCCAACTCTTTGCGACCCCATGAATCGAAGCACGCCAGGCCTCCCTGTCTCTCACCAACTCCTGGAGTTCACTCAGACTCACGTCCATCAAGTCAGTGATGCCATCCAGCCATCTCATCCTCTGTCGTCCCCTTCTCCTCCTGCCCCCAATCCCTCCCAGCATCAGAGTCTTTTCCAATGAGTCAACTCTTCACATGAGGTGGCCAGAGTACTGGAGTTTCAGCTTTAGCATCATTCCTTCCAAAGAAATCGCAGGGCTGATCTCCTTCAGAATGGACTGGTTGGATCTCCTTGCAGTCCAAGGGGCTTTATAGTAGTTCACAATAGCGCAAAATTCTCCAAGCGAGGTTTCAATAGTATGTGAACCAAGAACTTCCAGATGTTCAAGCTGGATGTAGAAAAGGAAGAGGAATCAGAGAACAAATTGCCAACATTAGTTGGATCATCGAAAAACCAAGAGAGTTCCAGAAAAACATCTACTTCTGCTTTATTGACTATGCTAAAGCCTTTGACTGTATGGATCACAGCAAACTGTGGAAAATTCTGAAAGAGATGGGAATACCAGACCACCTGACCTGCCTCTTGAGAAACCTGTATGCAAGTCAGGAAACAACAGTTAGAACTGGGCATGGAACAACAGACTGGTTCCAAATAGGGAAAGGAGTACATCAAGGCTGTATATTGTCACCCTGTTTATTTAACTTATGTGCAGAGTACATCATGAGAAACACTGGGCTGGAAGAAGCACAAGTTGAAATCAAGATTGCTGGAAGAAATATCAATAATCTCACATATGCAGATGATACCACCCTTATGGCAGAAAGCCAAGAGGAACTAAGAGCCTCTTGACGAAAGTGAAAGAGGAGAGTGAAAAACTGGCTTAAAACTCAGCATTAAGAAAATTAAGATCATGGCATCTGGTCCCATCACTTCATGCCAAATAGATGGGGAAACAATGGAAACAGTGTCAGACTTTATTTTTTTGGGCTCCAAAATCACTGCAGATGGTGATTGCAGCCATGAAATTAAAAGATGCTTGCTCCTTGGAAAAAAAGCTATAACCAACCTAGACAGCATATTAAAAAGCAGAGATTTTATTTACTTTGCCAACAAAAATCTGTTTAGTCAAAGCTACGGTTTTTCCAGTAGTCATGTATGGATGTGAGGGTTGGACCATAAAGAAAGGTGAGCACCAAACAATTGATGCTTCTCAACTGTGGTTTTGGAGAAGACTCTTGAGAGTCCCTTGGACTGCAAGGAGATCAAACCAGTCCATCATAAAGGAGATGAGTCCTGATTATTCATTGGAAGCACTCATGCTGAAACTGACACTGCAATCCTTTGGCCACCTGATGTGAAGAGCCGACTCATTGGAAAAGCCCCTGATGCTGGGAAAGACTGAAGGCAGGAGGAGAAGGGGACGACAGAGGATTAGATGGTTGGATGACATCACCGACTCAATGGACATGAGTTTGAGCAAGCTCTGGGAGTGTGATGGACAGGGAAGCCTGGCGTGCTGCAGTCCATGGGGTCGCAAAGAGTCAGACACGACTGAGCAACTGAACTGACTGACTGAGGGAGCTTTCTTGTTTTGTTGTGGTTTAGCCACAGAGGTGGTACCGTGGAGGAAGGGAACAGGCCCTATGATTAAAATATCTGAGTGACAGTGCAGTTCATACTTTAAATATGAGCTGTGCTCAGAACCAGTTTAAAAATTTTTTTATACATGACTGAACTGAACTCAACATATAATCAGCTTAAGCATTATTATTATTATAAATGTGTTTATTTATTTAGTTGTGGCTAGCAGAATCTTTTAATTGTGGCACATGGGATCTAGTTTCCTGACCAGGGATGGAACCTGGGTCCCTGCATTGGGAGAGGTGAGTCTGAACCAGTGGACCACCAAGGAAGTCTAAATATTATTATTTTTTAATTTATTCATTTTTAATGGAAGGATAATTGCTTTACAATATACTGTTGGTTTCTGCCATACATCAACATGAATCAGCCGTAGAACTCCAGTGTTCTTGCCTGGAGAATCCCAGGGACGGGGGAGCCTGGTGGGCTGCCGTCTATGAGGTCGCACAGAGTCGGACACGACTGAGCGACTTCGCTTTCACTTTTCACTTTCATGCATTGGAGAAGGAAATGGCAGCCCACTCCAGTGTTCTTGCTGGAGAATCCCAGGGACGGGGGAGCCTGGTGGGCTGCCGTCTATGGGGTCGCACAGAGTCGGACACAATTGAAGCGACTTAGCAGCAGCAGCAGACATATGTCTCCTCCCTCTTGAACCTCCGTCCCAACTCCCACCCCATTCCACCCCTCTGGATTGTCAGAGCCCTGGTTTGAGCTCCTGGTATTATTCTCAATGGTGAATAACTGAGAGCATCTCCTCTAAGATGAGGAACAAAGACGAGGGCGCCCACTTTCGCCACTATCATTCCACATAATTCTGGAAGTCATAGGTATGGCAATCAGAGAAGAAAAAGAAATAAAAGGAATCCAGATTGGAAAAGAAGTAAGTCTCTCTTTGCAGGTGACATGACACTATACATAGAAAACCCTAAAGATAGTATCAGAATCAATTTTTAATCAAGAATTGAACTTTGCCACGAAGTTGCTCTTAAAATACCTGCTATGCCTGCCCTCGGTGATTCCCAAGGCTGTGGGTAGATGGAGTCAGCTCTTCTTATCTGTTTTTGATTGTCAACAAATCTATTAGCGAGTCTAAAGGCAGAGAATTATCTGCAAAGATACTGCCAGCGCTTATCTTGGACAATGAGAATGAGAGAAATGAATTGAGTGAAGGTTGGTCTTTTTCCCATCTCCCTCCTGAGCTGTCCCCTCTCTGTGGGCAGAGGTTAACCCACGCTGATGAAATTTTAAAGAGTCTGTCCTTCCCTAGCGCTTCCTCCCAGGATGCAGAAGCCGTCCACACACCAGCAAAAG
>NW_011494637.1:102642-103889 GCF_000754665.1 Bison bison bison | reverse complement strand
CACCAGCAAAAGCAACATCTGAAACCTCCTACTGGGCACCTGCTTGTTCCTCCCCTTCCCTCTCTCTTACTGGAAAGATTGATGGGAAAGACTGATGCTGGGAAAGCTTGAAGCAGGAGGAGAAGGGGGCGACAGAAGATGAGATGGTGGGATGGCATCACCGACTCAATGGACATGAGTTTGAGTAAACTTCAGGAGATGGTAATGGACAGGGAGGCCTGGCGTGCTGCAGCCCATGGGGTCGCAGAGTCGGACACGATGAGCAACTAGATTGTCATAGAGCACTGGTTTGAGCTCCCTGTCATTATTCTCCATGGTGAATGACAGAGCATCTCCTCATGGTTGAGGTTGAAAACAAAAACAACCTCTCCTGCTGTGGGGAAGAGTAAGCTGAAAGGAGGTGTGGTGAGCAGCTGCCTTCCCAAATGTTATCACTCTTGGAGGCCCATCTCCAGAATCTCTTGCTGTGTTATCCTGACCTTCTTACTTAATCACGTTACTGCTTCATAGCAGTCGCTCTTTTCAGTTCAGTTCAGTTCAGTCTCAGTCGTGTCCGACTCTTTGCGACCCATGAATCGCAGCACGCCAGGCCTCCCTGTCCATCACCAACTCCGGAGTTCACTCAGACTCATTCCATCTAGTCGGTGATGCCATCCAGCCATCTCATCCTCTGTCGACCCCTTCTCCTCCTGCCCCCAATCCCTCCCAGCATCAGGGTCTTTTCCAATAAGTCAACTCTTTGCATCAGGTAGCCAAAGTATTGGAGTTTCAGCTTTAGGATCAGTCCTTCCAAGGAACACCCAGGACTGATCTCCTTCAGGATGGACTGGTTGGATCTCCTTGCAGTCCAAGGGACTCTCAAGAGTCTTCTCCAACACCACAGTTCAAAAGCCTCAATTCATCAGTGCTCAGCTTTCTTCACAGTCCAACTCTCACATCCATACATGACCACTGGAAAAACCATAGCCTTGACTAGACGGACCTTTGTTGACAAAGTAATGTCTCTGCTTTTTAATATGCTATCTAGGTTGGTCATAACTTTCCTTCCAAGGAGTAAGCGTCTTTGAATTTCATGGCTGCAATCACCATCTGCAGTGATTCTGGAGCCCAAAAAAATAAAGTCTGATACTGTTTCCACTGTTTCTCCATCTATTTCCCATGAAGTGATGGGACCAGATGCCATGATCTTCATTTTCTGAATGTTGAGCTTTAAGCCAACTTTTTCACTCTCCTCCTTCACTTTCATC
>NW_011494637.1:101976-102542 GCF_000754665.1 Bison bison bison | reverse complement strand
TAAGGGTGGTGTCATCTGCATATCTGAGGTGATTGATATTTCTCCCGGCAATCTTGATTCCAGCTTGTGCTTCTTCCAGCCCAGCGTTTCTCGTGATGTACTCTGCATATAAGTTAAATAAGCAGGGTGACAACATACAGCCTTGACGTACTCCTTTCCCTATTTGGAACCAGTCTGTTGTTCCATGCCCAGTTCTAACTGTTGTTTCCTGACCTGCATACAGGTTTCTCAAGAGGCAGATCAGGTGGTCTGGTATTCCCATCTCTCAGAATTTTCCACAGTTTGTTGTGATCCACACAGCCAAAGGCTTTGGTGTAGTCAATAAAGCAGAAATAGATGTTTTTCTGGAACTCTCTTGCTTTTTCCATGATCCAGCGGATGTTGGCAATTTGATCTCTGGTTCCTCTGCCCTTTCTAAAACTGGCTTGAACATCTGGAAGTTCACAGTTCATGTATTGCTGAAGCCTGGCTTAGAGAATTTTGAGCATTACTTTACTAGCGTGTGGGATGAGTGCAATTGTGTGGTAGTTTGAGCATTCTTTGGCATTGCCTTTCTTTGGAATTAG
>NW_011494637.1:95574-101459 GCF_000754665.1 Bison bison bison | reverse complement strand
CACATTCCAGAATGTCTGGCTCTAGGTCAGTGATCACACCATCGTGATTATCTGGGTCGTGAAAATCTTTTTTGTACAGTTCTGTGTATTCTTGCCATCTTTTCTTAATATCTTCTGCTTCTGTTAGGTCCACACCATTTCTGTCCTTTATCGAGCCCATCTTTGCATGAAATGTTCCCTTGATATCTCTAATTTTCTTGAAGAGATCTCTAGTCTTTCCCATTCTGTTGTTTTCCTCTATTTCTTTGCATTGATCACTGAGGAAGGTTTTCTTATCTCTCCTTGCTATTCTTTGGAACTTTGCATTCAGATGCTTATATCTTTCCTTTTCTCCTTTGCTTTTTGCTTCTCTTCTTTTCAGTGCTATTTGTAAGGCCTCCCCAGACAGCCATTTTGCTTTTTTGCATTTCTTTTCCTTGGGGATGGTCTTGATCCCTGTCTCCTGTACAATGTCATGAACCTCATTCCATAGTTCATCAGGCACTCTGTCTATCAGATCTAGGCCCTTAAATCTATTTCTCACTTCCACTGTATAATCATAAGGGATTTGATTTAGGTCATACCTGAATGGTCTAGTGGTTTTCCCTACTTTCTTCAATTTCAGTCTGAATTTGGCAATAAGGAGTTCATGATCTGAGCCACAGTCAGCTCCCGGTCTTGTTTTTGCTAACTGTATAGAGCTTCTCCATCTTTGGCTGCAAAGAATATAATCAATCTGATTTCGGTGTTGACCATCTGGTGATGTCCATGTGTAGAGTCTTCTCTTGTGTTGTTGGAAGAGGGTGTTTGCTATGACCAGTGCGTTCTCTTGGCAAAACTCTATTAGCCTTTGCCTTGCTTCATTCCATATTCCAAGGCCAAATTTGCCTGTTACTCCAGGTGTTTCTTGACTTCCTACTTTTGCATTCCAGTCCCCTATAATGAAATATTTTTTGGGTTTAGTTCTAAAAGGTCTTGTAGGCCTTCATAGAACTGTTCAACTTCAGCTTCTTCAGCGTTACAGGTTGGGGCATAGACTTGGATTACTGTGATATTGAATGGTTTGCCTTGGAAATGAACAGAGATCATTCTGTCATTTTTGAGATTGCATCCAAGTACTGCATTTTGGACTCTTTTGATCATGATGGCTACTCCATTTCTTCTAAGGGATTCCTGCCTACAGTAGTAGATATAATGGTCATCTGAGTTAAATTCACCCATTCCAGTCCATTTCAGTTCGCTGATTCCTAGAATGTCGACATTCACTCTTGCCATCTCTTGTTTGACCACTTCCAATTTGCCTTGATTCATGGACCTGACACTCCAGGTTCCTATGCAATATTGCTCTTTACAGAATCGGACCTTGCTTCTATCACCAGTCACATCCACAGCTGGGTATTGTTTTTGCTTTGGCTCCATCCCTTCATTCTTTCTGGAGTTATTTCTCCACTGATCTCCAGTAGAATATTGGGCACCTACTGACCTGGGGAGTACCCCTTTCAGTATCCTATCATTTTGCCTTTTCATACTGTTCATGGGGTTCTCAAGGCAAGAATACTGAAATGGTTTGCCATTCCCTTCTGCAGTGGACCACATTCTGTCAGACCTTTCCACCATGACCCGTCCATCTTGGGTGGCCCCACGGGCATGGCTTAGTTTCATTGAGTTAGACAAGGCTGTGGTCCTAGTGTGATTAGATTGACTAGTTTTCTGTGATTATGGTTTCAGTGTGTCTGCCCTCTTGCAACACCCACCGTCATACTTAGGTTTCTCTTACCTCTTTTCAGATGCTGTTATGTTATAGGCAATTCATTGCAGTTCCATTGCCGGTGAATTTGAGGCTCTTTCTTTGTTGTGAAGGAATTCAGAGACAAAGCAGGGAGGTTAAGAGAGGAAAGGGAGAGTTTATTTTAATGAGGATCCACTCTCCCTCTGAGAGCTGACCGGTGAGGAGCTGCTACACCAGGTGTCTTTGGGAAGCGGGTTATGAGGGGTGTTCACATGAAGGGGTGGAAGTCACTGGGGAGGGAGGAGGGATTTTATTCCCGTGTGATCAGAAGTGTCGTGGCCTCGGTGTTCGACTAGTTCTTATCGGAAGGCTCTCTTACTGTAATACCACACGGAACAAAAAGTTTTTGGACTCAAGATATTCTGGCCTCTCCCCACCTTTCTTTGCCTGCTACTGGGACCCTTATCACCGAAAATGTGTGGTTTATCAGTCTGAAGGTTTCTGCTTTCCTCTGTCCGCTTATGGACCGCTGCTGTTTACAAGATGCATGATTTCCTGCCACCTGGCCCCTGCCCCTATTTCTCTGCTCATACCTAGCTCCCTGCCTGCGGTAGCAGTTCTAGCCTTGTGACCGCACTGGGGGCTTCTCATCAAAGTTTCTAGCACCGACTGAGTGGATGCCGTAGCCTAGAGAAAGAGGTGGGCACAAGAGACCTGGGATTAGACTTGCCTAATCTGATGCCTTCCAGCCAGGTCCTCCCAGCTTGAGTTCTTCATCGCAGCAAAAGAGGCAAAAGTCACCAACTCAACGGACATGAGTTTGAGCAAAGTCTGGAAGACAATGAAGGACGGGGAGGCCTGGCCCGCTGCAGTCCGTGGGGTCACAAAGAGTTGGACGTGACTTAATAACTGAACACATACACTTCATCTCAGCACTGTTGACGTTTTTGGCCAACCTGTGCCTTGTAGGATGTTCAGCAGCGTTCCTGGCCTCCACCCTCTAGCTGCTGCCCCTTCCCTAGTTGTGACAGCTGGAAATGCCCCAGACTTTGCCAGATGTCCCCTGGAGGGGTGAAGGCACCTGCAGTTAAGAACCACTGCTTTAGGAAGTTCCCACATTTGACCCACATGGTTGACTTCCCAGTGCAAGCATTCCTGCCCCTCCGGGCTAACCTGTATTTCCCAGGTTTACCAGGATGAGTCCAAACAGAGGTGCAATTCATTCACTGAAATTAACAGATATGAATTGGAAAATAATAATAGAATAGTGAAAGGCTTCCCTGGTGGCAGAGTTCGCCTGCCAATGCAGGAGACACGGGTTTTATCCCTTGGTTGGGAAGATCCCCTGGGGGAGGAAATGGCAACCCACTCCAGTATTCTTGCCTGGAGAATCCCATGGGCGGAGGAGCCTGGCGGGCTATAGTCCTTGGGGTCGCAAGAGTCAGACATGACTGAGTGCACACGCACGCCAAGTAAGAGGCAGCCGAGTAGCTGGAAGTATTCCAGGTTTACTGTCTTTTCTCTGACACAACCAGCGGAGTCAGCTTGTAATCCCAGGCTGCCGGGAGGCAGCTGGGCGGGGCTGGGTGGGCCGATAGCACTTCTCAGAACTCTGTGTAGGGAGATCCTAGGGCTTCCCTGGTGGTTCAGAAAATAAAGAATCTTCCCGCAATACAGGAGACCCAGGTTCAATCCCTGTTTCAGGAAGATCCCCTAGAGAAGGAAACGGCAACCTACACCAGTACTGGGAAATCCCGCAGACAGAGCTGCCTGGTGGATGACAGTCCGTGGGCTTGCAAATAGCGACCTTAGTGACTAACACACAGCCCTGGGCTGGGTGGCCTGAACTCTGTGTGGGATGGATTAACGTATCTGTAGAAAGAATTTTGAGCTGCTCAGCATAAGTGAGCTCACCTCTGCTGGGATCTGCCCTTTTGCCTCATTTCCTGGGACTTCAGATGCTCCACGCCCTGGTCTCTCTAGTGATCCCTGCTCTCTGAGCACCCTCAGTGGCAGTGGGTGTTTCAAACCCCTTCCGTCCTTCTAGTCTTTGGTCTCTGGCCTCCCCCAGGATTGGAGACCACCGTCCCTGCCCTTCCCAGACCTGCCCTGCTTCAGGTAAGGCCCGCTCCCCAGCCCCACGCCTGGGGCTCACGAGGTGTCCGGTCACTACCCTGTCACTTGTGTCTGCCGTTCTCCCTCCTCCCCTCTGGGACCAGAAAGATGGACGGGAGTTGCGGGGGGGAGTCTTACTCCCGCACCCCCAGGCAATTCCAGAATCGTCCTGAATCCACGTGTCCAGCCTGCTGTGGGCGGGGGGCTGCGGGTGCACAGAGGCACCAGACAGGGTCACTGCCTGGAGGACAAGACAGAAAGCCAAGTGGGTCGTTGTTAACACTGGCAGGAGGGTGGGAACACAGAAAGGGGAGCCCCTGACCACCCCCCTGCCCCCGGCCTGGGGCCTCAGGAATGCTTCCTGGAGAAGTCTAGAACCCCTCCATCAGGTCTGGGGAGTGGGGTGCTAGTGCTTGGGTGCTCCACTTGCAGGAGGCAGGTTGTGAATCAGAAGTGACCTGTCATGAGAGGAGCGTTCCGTGTGGGGTAGTGTGCGGACTGCGAGGTGGGGTCACCACGTCCCTCGGACCCTGAACTGATCTGGGCGGGAGCAGGCAGGGAGGGCCCGCTCAGGCCCCAGGTGGAGGCCAGGCCTGGGTAGGGGATACAGAAGGAGCTGGGCTCCGAATGGTGGGATACGGAGCCCCAGGGTTTTGCAAAGGGTTGTGCAGAGAGCTGTTGCTTTGTCAGTTCCAGAGAGTTTTGTCCTCTGATCTTGGTGTGGGGCTCCACCCCGTGGGTATAGGGCTCCACAAGGGCCTTTGACACTCTGAGATAGCAAACGCAGTAGGAAACCTTTCCTGGAATGCTCTTCTCGAAGGCCTCTTCTATTTTGTCTTCTAATGTAGTCATTTATGCCCCTTAATAGTCCTTGGTTGAGTGCTGTGTGCTCCGCCTGCCTGATCCCATTTCATCCTTTATCCAGTCTCGTGGATTGTGAACTCGTCTCTGGTCCGACTTGAAATCGAGGCACAGATTGGTTAACTGGTTTTCCTGAGTCAAAGAGCCAGGAATCGCTGTTGGTAGAGCAAACACTGTGACTTTTGATCTACAAATAATTAAAAAGCATCGCGTTTACCTGTGTAATGGATTCTTTCCCCCCAAGTTTCCTGGATCTTTTTTGTGGGGAAAGGGTTTTCACAGCATCATGATGTGCAGAAATTCCTCTTCACCTCCCAAATCAGGAGGAAATTTAAGAAGTTACTAGAGACTGGACAATATAATGAAGACAGTATAATCTCAGGTCACTGAGATCATTATCTGATCTCCATTTCTAGAGGAATAAGAGGGCTAACATTTAAGGGAAATGTTTCTAGGGGCATAAGAGGGCTAATGTTTAGGGGAAACAGAGCCAGGAGCACAGAGAGATTTCAGATGTGCCTGATTATTTTAATTATTTATATTGGTTCCAATTTTAGCCAGGTTGGCACTTCCTTCCCTCTTTCTCCCACTCCTTCTGTGTTCTGAAAAGGCTGAAACTGTGATTTGTCTTTTAGAACAGTCTGGTTTCAAAAGCTTCTCTCCGGCTGACTCCCCAAAGGAGATGGACCTTCTCGAGTGTGTGCTTTGCAAAGTGAGGAGTTTGCTGTGTCCTGTGGGTGCTGGGCAGGCCTTGAGCCATCCTAATTTTTTCTAATAGCCTAATTTTCCCCCTAGTAACCCCATGACCTAACCCTGCCTGCCTCTGGGCAGGGAGAGGATTATCCTGGCAGTCAAGGTGCCCTGCCCTTGTTGAAGGCCCCAGGAACGTTTCATTAGTGAGAGTCTGGAAGCCGTCTGCCCCCTTCTCTAGGCACTCTCTGCTGGGTCCTGGGGGCTCTTTAGGATCACGGCGGGTGGCATGGCATAAGTGGGGGGGCAGGGCTAGGTCCAGAGCCCAGGTCTGGCCCAAGCTGCAGCCACCTGCTTACTCTCTGTGGAACCCTGGGCTCCTTGAAACCAGGGGCTGTCTGGGTCTGTGCTGTGCCCTGGCAGTGGGAAGTGGGCTGGCACACCCTGGGCTCCCATTTCTTGGTCTCATCCTGGAGGAATCCAGGGAAGATGCAGATTCTTCAGCTGCCAC
>NW_011494637.1:93752-95474 GCF_000754665.1 Bison bison bison | reverse complement strand
CATCCTGGCCATCTGTGTCCTGTGCCAGCTGCTGGGCAAACGCGGTCCAGCTCACTCAAGCATCTGTGTTGCCAGAAGGTCCCAGGAATGGAGATTTAAGAAAGGAAACAAACACGGACATGCCGTGATCTAACGCAAAATTTATGTAACCTTTTTAAAGACAAAATGAAGACTTTTCAGGCCGGCTTGTTTGGATGGCATTAGGCCATTGCTCCCAGACCCTGCAGAGTCAGTTTCCTCTGCTGAAGGGAGTATTTCTGTGTATTTCTGTGGACATATTTTTGTTTTTTTGTAAAGAAGATAGAGGTGGGGTATTTTTTTGGTTGTTATTAATGTATTTCCAACCAGTCCACCCTAAAGGAAATCAGTCCTGAATATTCGTTGGAAGGACTGATGCTGAAGCTCCAGTACTTTGGCCACCTGATGGGAAGAACTGACTCATTGGAAAGACCCTGATGCTGGGAAAGATTGAAGACGGGAGGAAAAGGGGACGACAAGGGATGAGATGGCTGGATGGCATCACCGACTCGATGGACATGAGTTTGAGGAAGCTCCGGGAGCTGGTGATGGACAGGGAGGCCTGGCGTGCTGCGGTTCATGGGGTCTCAGAGTCGGACACGACTGAGCGACTGCACTGACTGCTGGTGGCTGCCCTGGGTCTTCGTTGTTTCTCAGGCTGTGGTGGGGGGGGCTACTCTGCTGTGGTGCTCGGGCTCCTCACCACGCTGGCTTCTGTTGTTGAGAACACAGGCTCTGGGCACATGGGCACCAGCAGTCGTGGAGCACAGACTTAGTTGCCCTGTGCACTGTGGGATCTTCCCAGACCGGGGATTGAACCTATGTCCCCTGGATTGGCAGGCGGACTCTTATCCACTGCACCACCAGGGAAGCCTTGTGGACATTTTTGAGAGGACAGCTGAGCTGGATGACTTTCTTCCCCTCCCTCCTGCCCCCAGTGCTGAGTCTTGGGGACGGGGTGGGATGTGGCCGGCCTGAGTCCTGCCCGAGAAGTTGCCCTCCTGACTGTTTTCTCCTCTGTGTCTGCTGCAGACAGGCGGGCTGATAGAAGTGTGCTTGGGTCTTTCCCTTTGTCTCTGATCACCCTGTGGCTCCTCCCTCCCTTGTTACTGGAATAGTCTCTTCTCTGGAGGAGCCCGGCCCTACTTTTTTCTTTCAGATCTCTCTTCTTCTCCCAATACCTCGGCTATCTCTTGGATAAGGAATCAACTCTTACTGCTGGCTAGTATCTGTTATCTTATCACCATTTTGTGGTATTATAGTAAGTTATGGGAGTAGGGTATCTCTTCACGGCTGCTCCAGCAAAGCACAGCCATTGCTCTTTACCTTGGACAAGGGGTATCTCCTCACCGCCGCCCTTCCTGACCTTCAACTTGGGATAGCTCCTCCTTTTCATTATAGGGGACTGGAATGCAAAAGCAGAAAGTCAAGAAACACCTGGAGTAACAGGCAAATTTGGCCTTGGAATACAGAATGAAGCAGGGCAAAGACGAATAGCGTTTTGCCAAGAAAATGCACTGGTCATAACAAACACCCTCTTCCAACAACACAAGAGAAGACTCTATACATGGACATCACCAGATGGTCAACACCGAAATCAGATTGATTATATTCTTTGCAGCCAAAGATGGAGAAGCTCTATACAGTCAGCAAAAACAAGACCAGGAGCTGACTGTGGCTCAGACCATGAACTCCTTATTGCCA
>NW_011494637.1:93279-93652 GCF_000754665.1 Bison bison bison | reverse complement strand
CATTCCAATCCCAAAGAAAGGCAATGCCAAAGAATGCTCAAACTACTGCACAATTGCACTCATCTCACACGCTAGTAAAGTAATGCTCAAAATTCTCCAAACCAGGCTTAAGCAACATGTGAACCGTGAACTTCCTGATGTTCAAGCTGGTTTTTGAAAAGGCAGAGGAACCAGAGATCAAATTGCCAACATCCGCTGGATCATGGAAAAAGCAAGAGAGTTCCAGAAAAACATCTATTTCTGCTTTATTGATTATGCCAAAGCCTTTGACTGTGTGGATCACAATAAACTGTGGAAAATTCTTAAAGAGATGGGAATACCAGATCACCTGATCTGCCTCTTGAGAAATTTGTATGCAGGTCAGGAAGCAACA
>NW_011494637.1:60612-92824 GCF_000754665.1 Bison bison bison | reverse complement strand
ACACCACCCTTATGGCAGAAAGTGAAGAGGAACTCAAAAGCCTGTTGATGAAAGTGAAAGTGGAGAGTAAAAAAGTTGGCTTAAAGCTCAACATTCAGAAAACGAAGATCATGGCATCCGGCCCCATCACTTCATGGGAAATAGATGGGGAAACAGTGGAAACAGTGTCAGACTTTATTTTTCTGGGCTCCAAAATCACTGCAGATGGTGACTGCAGCCATGAAATTAAAAGACGCTTACTCCTGGGAAGCAAAGTTATGACCAACCTAGATAGCATATTCAAAAGCAGAGACATTACTTTGCCAACAAAAGTTCGTCTAGTCAAGGCTATGGTTTTTCCAGTGGTCATGTATGGATGTGAGAGTTGGACTGTGAAGAAGGCTGAGCGCCAAAGAATTGATGCTTTTGAACTGTGGTGTTGGAGAAGACTCTTGAGAGTCCCTTGGACTGCAAGGAGATCCAGCCAGTCCATTCTGAAGGAGATCAGCCCTGGGATTTCTTTGGAAGGAATGATGCTAAAGCTGAAACTCCAGTACTTTGGCCACCTCATGCAAAGAGTTGACTCATTGGAAAAGACTCTGATGCTGGGAGGGATTGAGGGCAAGAGGAGAAGGGGACGACAGAGGATGAGATGGCTGGATGGCATCACTGACTCGATGGACGTGAGTCTGAGTGAACTCTGGGGGTTGGTGATGGACAGGGAGGCCTGGCGTGCTGCGATTCATGGGGTCGCAAAGAGTCAGACACGACTCAGCGATTGATCTGATCTGATCTGAGTAAGTTATGGGTCTTCCCAGGTGACACAGTGGTAAAGAATCGGCCTGCCATTGCGGGAGATGCAGGAGACTTGGGTTCAATCCTGGATTGGGAAGATCCCCTGGAGAAGGAAATGGCAACCCGCTCTAGTATTCTTGTCTGGGAAATGCCATGGACAGAGGAGCCTGGTGGGCTACTGCTCCTAGCGCCACCAAGGGTCAGACACAATGGAACACATACACACACACACACACACACACACACACACACACTAAATTATTCTCCTATTCTCATCAAGCCTTTTTTCGTAGGATTATATTTTAAAATCTCAGCAGTCGGGCAGGTGAAATTTGCCAGTTCAGGTACTAACAGTTCAGTCCAGTTCAGTCACTCAGTCGTGTCCGACTCTTCAGCTGTCATAAAGGTACCTGCCACTCAAATGGTCTCATATTCTCCAGGGGGATTGGAGAATAACCTCACCCAAACCTGCTGTGTGAAATGAGAACCCTGGGTAGACCTCATTGTAAGACATTGAAAGAACCCAGTACCTCACCACCCCAAGTAGAGAACTCTTTTCCTTTTTTTTTTTTTCCCCTTTACAATAAGACATTGGAGGAGAAAAACCTAAGCAGCTGTGGATGGATTTTTTGCCCAGGCATAAAGTGTTTTTTTTTTAATGTATTAGAGAATAATAAGGAAGAAGGGTGGACTTCTCTTATATGTGTGTGTGTGTACCCTTTTTATTTTTTCATTTTTTAAAATGTTTATTTATTTGGCTGTGCCAAATAGTTGAGGTATGTGAACCCTTAGTTGTGGCATTCGAAATCTAGTTCTCTGAGCAGGGTTGGGACCTGGGCCCCCTGCACTGAGAGTGTGGGAGTCTTAGCCGCTGGACCACCAGGGAAGTCCCACTATGCCCTCTTTAAAACCAGGTTATTAAGCACAGATACGAAGTGTCACTTAACCCAACATTTCCTAGTAATCATTTGAAAATAGAAATAATGCTGTCGAATTATCGAGGTGCCTTGGGCTTCCCGAGTGGCTCAGGCAGTAAAAAACTGGCTGCAATGCGGGAGACCTGGATTCAGTCTCTGGGTCGGGAAGATCCCCTGGAGAAGGGCATGGCAACCCACTCCAGTATTCTTGCCTGGAAAATTCCCTGGACAGAGGGGCCTGGGGGGCTCCAGTCCATGGGGTGGCAAAGAGACAGGACTGATTGACTAACACACACACACACACACACACACACACAGGGTCTTTGGCTTAGAAGTACTATCATCTGCTGGAATGTTTGACACAGATGACAGGATTGGCATTCTGGGGGGAATATGGAGAAAAGCAGCTCTCTGAGCACAGGGAGTTTATCTAATTCAAGTTAAACTGACAAGTCTGCTGAATTACATTCCATTGAAGAGATGGGTACATATCCAGTTGGGGACGGACTCAACCATGAGGAAAGCAGCTCTAGACCTAAAGTACAGAGTGAGAAATGTTGTTGTCAAAAGCCTGTGCGCTTCATTAGGCTTAATCTGATTTTACCCGGAACCTACTTAACACGCAAATGCCGAAATGACTGGCTTAACAAGCTTGCTTATCTGTTTTCTTGGGTAAATGTTGGAAAAGCAGTAATCGTCAGGGTAGGGAAAGAAACGGAGAATGAACTAAAAAGATGATTGCTGGTTGAGACTCGCTGATGAACAGCAGCCCATGGTCTGTGCTGTCCCCCATGTATTTCACTTACAAAGCCTGGAGAGTCCTGGTGACGCTGGAAAGACCGTCACCAAAACAAAAGTTCTGTCATGCGTGCACGCTAAGTTGCTTCTGTCATGCCTGACTCTTTGCGACTCCATGGACCATAGCCATAGCCGACCAGGCTCCTCTGTCCATTGGATTCGCCGGGCAAGAGTACTGGAGTGGGTGGCTGTGCCCTCTTACAGGGGATCTGCCTGATGCAGGGATGAGTTTTATCTTTTGGCAATTCTAGTTGGACATCTTCGCTTTCCAGAAAGTTCTTTCACTGAGGTCTCTGGCTGATTTGGGTGAGGGGATTGCTGTGTGGGGTAGGGGTGGGGGGTCCAGTGGCCTGCTCCTGGTCTGGCCCTCCTTCCTGAAGCGGCACTCTTCAGGAAGACCTGAAGTGGCAGGTCTTCCAAGCGTGACGTTAAGATAGGAGGAGGAGCGGCTGATCAAAGCCAGGGGGCTGAGCTGAAGTGGAGCTACGGGCGGAGGCCTTGGCGGCCTGCGCCGATGCTGGGGCTTCGCTGCAGTCAGAGGACCAGCTGTGGATCCTGTGAAAGGATAACGCGCTGCCTTGGCTGAAGGGCTGCAGACTCAGGTCTCAGTGGCAGAGTCTCAGCTGTGGGCTCCACCTCGGCCCACGTGAATCAGATGATCAACCTTCTGCTTCCTTGCTTTTGTTCTTAAGTTTTCTAGATGTTTCTAGAAATACTTGGGGAGAACTGGGCCACTGATGAGAGAAGCGTGACCAGCAGGAAAGTGATGGGGCAAAAAGGAAGCCGGAGCCTGGACACAGGCCGTGGTTGTGGTGATGATGACAGTAATCATGATGATGGCCATGGTGGTGGTGATGGTGACAATGACGGTGATGATGCCAATGAGGGTGATGATGGTGATGTTGATGATAGTGACAATGATGATGGTCATGAAGGCAGTGATGATGATGATGGTGATGTTGACGATGCTGATGAGGGTGATGGTGATGATGATCGTAATAATGATGATGGTCATGAAGGCAGTGATGATGGTGATGGTGATGATGATGATGGCGATGATGGTGATGAAAGCAGTGATGATGATGATGGTGATGTTGACGATGCTGGTGAAGGTGATGGTGATGATGATCGTAATAATGATGATGGTGTTGATGATGGTGATGATGCTGATGACGGCGATGATGATAATGGTGATGATGGTGATGAAGGCAATGATGGTGATGATGACAGTGATGGTGATGATGCTGATGACGGTGATGATGATAATGGCGATGGTGGTGATGAAGGCAGTGATGGTGATGATAATGATGGTGATGATGCTGATGATGGCGATGATGACGGTGATGATGATAGTGGTGACGATGATGGTGATGAAGGCAATGATGGTGATGATGATGGTGGTGATGATGGTGATGAGGGCAATGATGGTGATGGTGATGATGGCAGTGATGATGATGATGCTGATGATGGTGATGGTGATGATGATGATGAAGGCAGTGATGGTGATGATGGTGATGTTGATGATAGTGACAATGATGATGGTGATGGAGGCGGTGATGTTGATGGTGATGATGGTGTTGATGGTGATGATGATGATGGTGTTCTTTACGATGATGGTGATGGTGATTATGATGGTGATGGTGGTGATGATGACGGTAATGTTGATGACAATGGTAGCTACCTTTCAGATTACCATGTACCAGTCAGGGTTCTAGAAACAGCTAATCCTTACCACAACCCCATGAGGCAGGAAATATTACTTGTCTCCATTTCACAAGTGAAGACACTGAGGTTAAGTAATTTGCCCAGGGTTGAACAGCCTGTGAAGGCACACCAGCTCTTGGCTCGTGAACCGCTGCTCAGGTGTGCAGACTGCTGCCTTTATACTGTGGAGCCCCTAGGATGCTCAGTGGGTTCAAGGCCACCTGTTGTAACAAGGCAATGTGAAGCAGCCAGCCTCCTTCACAATTATAGACAAAGGACGTAAAGAAGATAGAGCCAATGGCAGAGAACCTCCTTATCCCTGATTTTGTTTTGTTTTTCCTGACATTCTTGGATTTTACTTTAATGGTGTGGTGGAAAGTTATGGTAGAAAGAGTCTAGAAGTTTCTTTTATCTCTGACCAACATATATTTCTAGAAGAGGTGGAGTTAAATTACCGAGTTTTCCCACATCAAATATAGCTTGGTCCTGTTGCAGTATTAGCTGGATTTAGGGAAAGTAAACTATCCCACCTGCCTGCTTGCTTTGCTGATGACAATCTGGGGGCAGGACAGCAGCTGTAGTCCCCTGACACTGTAGTCAGGTCACAAGTACGCCCTAAGCTGGGCATTTTTATTCAGCAGCATGCCGGGTGTGACTGACTGTGCAAGTCGTTCATATTAAGAATATTTATTAAACACTTGTCATGGCCAAGTTCCTGGCAGACTCTGTGGGTACCAAATGAGAGTCGCTTTAGTGCCTAAGGAATTCAGGCTTGTGGGAAGGCAGACATACCAGGAGGGAAATGTCGTTTGCTGATGTTACATAGTGGCCTCAGTACTGTGCTGAGCCTTTCACTTCGTTAACTCAGGCCATTGAGTGCTCACAAGCACACCATGGTTTTAAGTTCTCTAATAGTGAACCTAGCAGCGAGTGTAGAAGGGACGGTCGGATGCATCTCTCCACTTGTGTGAGAGAAGCAGGATGGTACGGGCTAGGGCAGATTTTGAAGGATGTACACACACTTGTCCGGTCAGCAGTGGGAGGGGAGGCAGGGGGAGGACATCAAGCAGATGGGATGGAAGATGCAGGAACTCAGAAGCACGAATGGGAACTGTCCAGAAAGTTCCAGGAGCTGGGTATGGTGGACACTCACTGAAGCGGGCCCTTCTGCGCAAAGGTTGTCCTGACCCAGCCTCCCCTCCCCGCCCCTGCCCCAGGCACCAGGTACCCTCATCTGGCTTTTTATCCTGAAGACACACGGCACCTCGCAGGAGAGTAGCTGCTGCCCTTCCACCTCACAATTTAAATTTTCTTGTTGTTTTTCCCGTGGCATAGAAAGTTCCTGAGGCTACTTTGTGCCTCCACTCCCGGAGGATGGTACCTCAGTAAATATTTGTTCCTGGAGTGAGAGGCACCCTCTGAGAAAGGGGCTAAGAGACGGGGACACTTCGTGGGGAGTGGCTGCCATCCCCGAGGCTTGGTGCTTTGAGGTCTGTCCCCACGTTTCGCCGGTCAGTGGCACACTTCTGCTCCGCTGATCGCTGTTCTGTTGTACGGGTAGACCGTGTCTTGTTCATTTGCTCACCTGGGATTGTTCACTTGTCCACCTGGTAATGGGCCTTTGGATTGTTTTTAGCCTTCATCTAAATTTAAGTTTACTATTTTTATTCCTGATCCAAAGCAGGAGTTAGAAATAAGTTCCATTTTCCACTGGGGGATGGGGGTGGGGGGTGGGATACACAGACCTCCTTAGCAAGGGCTTGACTTAAAAAACAATCGCGACCTAAAAGTCGAGAAAGTGTAGACAGTGTTAGTTGCTCCATCTTGTCCGATTCTTTTCAACTGCACGGACTGTAGCCTGCCAGGCTCCTCTGTCCATGGAATTCTCCAGGCAAGAGTACTAGAGTGGGTTGCCATTCCCTTCTCCAGGGGATCTTCCTGACCCAGGGGTCAAACCAGATCTCCCACATTGCAGCCAGATTCTTTACCGTCTGAGCCACCAGGGAAGCCTCTGGTTGGCATTGCAGGGCAGCTGATCTGTGGCTCCAGTGGTATTTCTTCTGCATATCGGAACCCTGAAATTTCATCTGAATTTCATCGCAGTGATTCTGCTAGAGCATATATCGCCTACTCCTGACTTGAGTGTAGGCTTCCCTGGTGGGCTCAATGGTAAAGAATCTGCCTGCCAATGCAGGAGACAACAGGTTGGATCCCTGGCTTGGGACGACCTCCTGGAGAAGGAAATGGCAACCCCCTCCAGTATTCTTGCCTGGAGAATTCCATGGAAGGAGGAGCCTGGGGGGCTACAGTCCATGGGGTCGCAAAGAGTTGGACACAACCGAACATGAGCTCGAGTCTTAGTTGAGCCCGACTTGAGTGGGTGGCATCGGTAGTAATGAATAGAGGCAGTCTTCAGCCTCAGGTATTCAGAGCAGCCCTGCCTGAAGGGGAAAACACCTTTGCTCTACTGCTGTACTTTCCTCTGGCTCTTAAGCCAAAGCCTCGATTGTGGCAATAGTTAACTGTGTGCGTCTGGGAGTGCATTCCTTCTGCTCTTTGAGGTTCCTGGACAATGCTGGGGTGATAAACAGCTTCCAGTCTTTCCCACAGACTACACTCAGGATCTGAGGTGAGGTCCCACCTCCCTCATTTGTGGCCCAGGCTCACAAAGATCACACCAGTGTAGGAGGACCCCCTTTACACCCCAGCAGCACTCGGACTGGCACTGTGGCATCAGCCAACAGGGCCATCTTTCCCTACTGAAGGGGAAGTGCCTTTTTCCTGCAGGCTAGACCTTCCCCCGGCCCCATTTGGTCCTTCATTCAAACAGTACTGGGACATGCGTGTGTACATCGCACGTGGACTGAAAGCTGGCTGTGCTTAGGTGTTGTCTTCTGTAGGGCCAGGGTTTGTCTTGTGTTTTTAAACAATGGTGGTAATTCACATGCCATAAAAGTTATCCATTTTAAGTGTATGATTCAGTGGCTTGCAATATATTGTAAGATACTCAGAGTTGTGCAACCCTCACCACCACCTACTCTTAGAACATTTTCGTCATCTCAGAAAAAACCCCTTTGCCATGGGCGTTCCTTATGCCCCTGTGCCCTCCAGCCCTGGACAGTCATTAGGCTACTTTTTGTCTCTGTAAATTTGCCTTTTCTGGATATTTCATATAAATAAACTCACACAATGTGTAAGGCCTTCTCTTTCATTTAGTGTAATGGTTTTGAAGTTCATCCGTGTTGTAACATGTATCAATAGTTATTCTTTTCTCTGTAACTGAATAATATTGTGGACTTCCCAAGGTGGCTCAGTGGTAAAGAATCCTCATACCAATGCAGGAGACACAGGTTCGATCCCTGGGTCGGGAAGATCCCCTGGAGGAGGAAATGGCAACCCACTCCAGTGTTCTTGCCTGGAGAATCCCATGGATAGAGGAGACTGGCGGCTACAGTCTGTAGGGTCGCAGAAGATTGGGACTCAGCTTAAACAACAACAGTATTCCATTGTGGAGGAGCCACAGGTCCATCTCTTGTTTATCTGTGTGTCAGGTGATGGTCACTGGAGGTTTTTTTTGCGAGGACTTAACGTTTTCATTGGGCTTCCCTGGTGGCTCAGCTGGTAAAGAATCTGCGTGCAATGCAGGAGACCCCGGTTCGATTGCTTGCTTTTACCTATGAGTGGAATTTCTGGGTCCTATGGCAGATCAGTTTAACATCTGAGGGACTAGAGCTGGGTGTTTTCCCTTCACTTCCTCAAGTTTTCTCTGAAGCTAAGGAAGCATACTACTTTGCAAAGATATCTCAGATTTTTGAATCCCAGTCCCTTTGGTATTTAGATCCACGTCAAATTGTTACCATGGAATTACTGCACGAAAACTTGATCTGTGAAATAGCACAGGAAAGGAATGAAGAAGTGACTGTCCCAAGGGCTCTGCTCACGTCCTGGCGCTTGCATGGGGTATTGTGGAAAATGTAATTGCTGTGCAGGGCAGCTGGCCCCGTACTGCCCTCAGACAGTGCAGATGGTTCGCTGCATGCATGCAGCAGTTTCTGCCTTTTCCTCAACAGTTCTTGGGCACAAGCTCTTTGAGTCCCGCTGTTGTGTTTCCCGAGCTCTCTGCTCTGCCAGGGTTTGCTTTCTTAGAAACTAGGAAGCTGTCTGCAGAGTGTTGTCCGAGACCAGAAAGCACTTGCTTTTAGTTCTGAAGCCATTTTCTGTTCTGTCATTTGAGCCACTATTTCCTCATCTTTCAGAGTTAAGTTCCGATCAGAATAAAGCTCAGACCGAGGATCAGGGAGTTGGTTAGTCTCCTAGCCGTAAACCACTGGCTAATGCATATTTCTTTCCTTGGGAAGGGCCAGTTGAAATGGTACCTGAGGTTTTGTAAGAAAGTACTTTCTCCCATATTCCTAGGTACTTAGTTATTTCTTACTAGGTACAGAAGAGGGACAGAGATGTAAAGAACATAATCATGAAAAAATAGCCAGTGGATTATATATATTTATAAATCACTTGAAAGTTTTTTTGGTACTTTAAGTCAGCGGTCTTATTTTCCACTCCCAGTAGATTTGTGGGGTAGGCCGGTAGAAGAGATAAAGAGGTAACTGAGGCTCAGAGAAGGTATGGGGCAGTTTACTGACCAAAAAAACAAGTCATACAGCTCTCCTGAGCCTCCATTCCTTATGTGTAAAATGGGTACACTAAGAAATCAGAGAGCAGTGTCAGAGGGCTGTATCAAGCAGTTTGTGTCAACATGCGTAAGTAATCTGAAAATGTAGCATAAAAATTTGAACTTTTTTTTTAAACTTTAATATATTACCCAAGTGGTTAATACTGTTGGTTGAATAGTTGGAATATACAGGAAAGCATAAAGCAGAAGTCTTATTTCCCATTCTCTCTAGCCCCAAACATCTTCCCAGAATATTATTTGTCCAACCATTTTGAAAAGAAATTTGTTAATATTTGTTAATACCTAAAGAATCCCAGGAACGGCGGACCTGGTGGGGAAGATTCCCTGGAGGAGGGAATGGCAACCCACTCCAGTATTCTTGCCTGGAGAATTCCATGGACAGAGGAGCCTGGTGGGCCACAGTCCATGGGGTCACAGAGTCGGACACGACCGAGTGACTAACACACACACACAGCGAAGCTCAAGGACGTCAGTTGCATCAGAATGACGCAGCAATTCCAATCCCAGTGCTCATTCATGCACTGTGTTAGAGAAAACAACTGGAAAGACCCGAATGTCCATCCATGTGGTAATAGATTAATCTTCCATGTGTAGGTGTACAAAAGAATATTCTTGCACAATTGAAATGACTAAACTGGATGCATAACATTTTAAAAACTGAAGTGTTGAGTATAGAAAGGAAATCACATACATCTTTACAACACAAAATTTATATGTTGTAATTCATATACAGTAAAAGAATAAGAACACTGATGGAAACACTCATTTCAAGCTCAAATGGCATAGGTGGCTTCAATATCTATGTCTTACTTCCTAAAAAAGTGAAGTAAATGTGGCTAAATATCAATGTAGTGAAATGTTTTGTGTATTTGAAATATTTCTGATATTAGAAAAATGTTTGACTTATCAACCAACTACTATACTTCTGAAGCACAGAGATGCACTGGGGGTTTTGGCTTTACAATTTATGTCATAGGGTGCATGTTTTAACTGACTCTGTATATTGTAAAAACCTTTTCGTCATTAAATATACATCCCTCATTGTTTGTCCTGACCCTCCCAAGACTTCCTGTTCCAATTAATTTTTTTCAGAAATAATTTTTGGAAGTAGTAACTGCTGGGGCTTCCTGTTAATATCTTATAATTATTTTCTATTATTCATTTGTAATTGTTCATAATTATTTCTGGGCTTCCCTGGTGGCTCAGCTGGTGAAGAATCCGCCTGCAGCGTGGGAGACCTGGGTTCGATCCCTGGGTTGGGAAGATCCCCTCGAGAAGGGAAAGGCTGCCCACTCCAGTGTTCTGGCCTGGAGAATTCCATGGACTGTATAGTCCATGGGGTTGCAATTATTTCTAGTTCACTTATGATATATTTGGTCTGTGATACTGGAGGCACTCAGAACCTAAAAGCAGAGAAGTTCAAGTCTGGTTTAGCTAGCACACAAACAATCCATTGAGGAGTTAGGGAATTTGCAACTGGAGCTTTTATATACTATTGCCAAAAATACCAAACATACCTCTGGGTTGGAAAGGATTCTCTTCATCCTTGTTTCCAGAACTCAGTCCCCACTGTGTCCTGGGCTTCCTGCAGTATCCCTGTGTTCTAGGCTATTGGTCCCTTAGCAGAAAGTGTTTCAGGGGCCTCGTGAGGCTTTGCCATCCTCTCTATTCCTGTGAAATTCTCTTTTTATTTTTTATACTTTTTATTTTGTATTGAGGTAGAGCCGATTAGCAAACAGTGTTGTGACAGTTTCAGGCGGAGAGTGAAGGGCCTCAGCCATACATGTACATGCGTCCGCTCTCCCCCAAACTCCCCTCCCCACCGCTTAACATTGAGCAGAGTTCTCTGTGCTATACAGTAGGTCCTTGTTGTTGATCCACTTTAAATATAGCAGTGTGTACACGTCCACCCCAAGCTCCCTAACTGTCCCATTGTCCATCCTTCCCTTGGGCAGCCACAATCTCCTTCTCTAAGTCTGTGAATCCATTTCTGTTTTCTTGTGGAATTCTTGCTCTGGGTTCCTGAGATGCACCATGAAAGTGAAATGTCAAGTTATTCATCGTGTCTGACTCTTTGCAACCCCACGGACTGTAGCCCGCCAGGCTCCTCTGTCCATGGGATTCTCCAGGCAAGGATACTGGATTTGAGTTGCCATGCCCTCCTCCAGGGGATCTTCCTGACCAAGGATTGAACCCGAGTCTCCAGCATGGCAGGCAGATTTTTTACTGTCTGAGCCACCAGGGAAGCCCCAAGATGCACAGTGAAGGCAGCCTAAGCGTCCTCCCTGCTCTGACTTCCATTCCCCAATCACTTGTTGGTGAGGAACCCCTTTTAAAACTCTGAAGTACTTTTCCTGTCTGCTTTTCTTTTTTCTCCTGCACAAACCCTCCCATGGGTAGACTGGTACAGCGTCAGAGCTAGTAGTCCCCTTAGAAGTATCAAGAATCATTCTGGTCTTCGAATGGGAAGAGTACAGCCCAGGAAGTGGCTTCCATGTCCAGCTTGGTTTCCCTCATTCCCATCTGAGATTACGTTGGCGTGAATGGAGTTCTAAGGTCTGGTTTCCTGATTTGCTACAGACATTTAACCAGTGCTCGGGGAACGCTGATCTGTCGTGCAACGTAATGTTTTACTGTCTCTAAGAGATGAAGTGATGGAAATGGTAACCCACTCCAGTATTCTTACCTGGGAAATCCCTTGGACAGAGGAGCCTGGCGGGCTACAGTTGATGGGGCCACAAAGAGTTGGACATGGCTGAGCGGCTAAGTGATAAGAACAAAGGGAGGAGATGTTAGGTGGGCAGGAAGGCAAGCCACAAGGGGAGGAAGAATGCTCAGAGCTTCGTCCCTCCTGCCCGAGGGGTGGGGCTGGTCACTGCCAGTGCTTCATCTGTTTAACGAACGGTTAGTGTATTGATCCCTACGGTTCATTTCTTCTGTTTATGGTATTTAATGTGTGCAATTGTAGTGTGAATTAATGAAGGACGGAAGGATCTCTGAGTAAATGCCTTGGATACAGCTCACTAAAGATTTGAAAATAAGCCCATTTAGATTCTAACGGAGCATCATAGCCAAAAATAAACATCAGGTCTAAGAGTTAAAAGATATAAAGTTAATCGTGGAAAAATGAGGTGAAACAAGCAAATGTGTGTCAGTTCTCTGCAGGACAAGAATTAAGGGTGTTGGCAAAACTAATACAAGTATGTAAAGTTTAAAAATAAAATAAAATTAGAAAAAAAAAAAAAAGAATTAAGGGTGGAAGGAAGGCCTTTCTAAGCTTAAACTTTCTGAAAGAAATCCCAGTTCTTACTCCATAATAATTTAAGGCTCTAATAAGCCAAAATACCGGGCTTCCCTGGTGACTCAGATGGTAAAGAATCTGTCTGCAATGTGGGAGACTCAGGCTCAGTCCCTGGGTTGAGAAGATCCCCTGGAGAAGGGAATGGCAACCGTTCCAGTATTCTTGCCTGGAGAACTCCATGGACAGAGGAGCCTGGTGGGCTACAGAGCCTGGGATCTCAAAGAGTCAGTGAATTGCTTTGACCTTTGACCTTTTGGACTGGAAAATTGGTCACTCTACATGAAAGGGGTAAGATGTGTGTTCTGTTTAATATATGACGAGCTCGTGCAAGTCAACATACAAGAGATAGATGAATAAAAAATCCACTTCACTTGTGGCCCCCAAAATACACATTAAAACGGTGAGATGTAACTTTTAAAGCATGAAATGTTAGTCTGGTTTTTATTGCTTTTAAATGAGAATTCTTATTGTTGACAAACGTGGTGGAATGGGTACTTTTGTAAATTGTTGGTAAGAACATAAATAACTATTAACTTTTTGGAAATCAGTTTGGCAAAATTCACCAGATGCCATTAGATGTTTGTTCCTTGAGCCCAGAAATCCTGTGTCTAGGAATTTATTCTAAAGAAATTATCCAAAATTCAGGGGAAAAAAAACTTTATAACTGGACTTGCTATTAAATAATTGGTATGTTCATTCAGTTCAGTTCTGTCTCTCAGTCGTGTTCGACTTTCTGCGACCCCACGGACCGCAGCACACCAGGCCTCCCTGTCCATCACCAACTCCCGGAGTTTGCTCAAACTCATGTCCATTGAATCCGTGGTGCCATCCAACCATCTCATCCTCTGTTGTCCCCTTCTCCTCCCGCCTTCAATCTTTCCCAGCTATAGGGTCTTTTCCAATGAGTCATTTCTTTGCATCAAGTGGCCAAAGTATTGGAGTTTCAGCTTCAGCATCAGTCCTTCCAATGAATACTCAGGACTGACTTTTTTTATCATTGACTGGTTTGATCTCCTTGCAGTCCAAGGGACCCTCAAGAGTCTTCTCCAACACCGTTCAAAAGCATCAATTCTTTGATGCCAAGCTTTCTTTGTTACTTACTAATAAAAAGACAAAAGAACAGTAAATAAAACAACAATGAGCTGATAAATTAACAATTATGATATGTCCAGTGCAGCTACTAGATTATGTGTATTGTGATAAGGACATTGAAAATGATCTCACTGAAGGTTAATAAAAGGGCATATAAAATTGATTTAATGTTAAGACCTCAGCTATATTTAAAAACTAAAAGCCTCTGCAACGGTTTTATCTAGCAGAGAAAAAAAAAAAGCCAGTGCATTCACCAAGGACTAGGAGAAAGTAAACCCAAAACGTCGATAGCTGTGACAGGTGGTAAAGGTTTTACCTTTCAGAACTACAGATTTTTTTATAATGAATGTGAAGTACTGTTATAATGGGAGAAATTGCCTTTAAAAAATTTCATGACTTAAGTGGCTTACTCAGTGAGAGTAATTTCCTTTAGTTTTATCAGATTTTATTTTAATAGAAGATTCTTTGCTTAAAAAGAGTCAACTCTTCTCAACCAACATCTGAACTCCCCTACTGGGGTTTAAGTAGGTAATTTGCTTTCATTTTAGTTATTTTCTTGTCAATTTGGTACATTGCTTCATGCAATTTCAGTGTTCTAGAAGAAGAGGATTCTATGCTTGGTTACAGGATATAATGGTTTAGAAAGAAATTCTGTGGGTTTATCTGCATGGCTTCTGTAGGGAGAATAAATTGTTGGGTCATCGGCTCTACTCTTATGGTAATGGGAAAGAAACATAGGACTTTCTCGTTTCTGCTATCCTTTGGTACATTGTTTTTGACAATTCAGGGTTATTGGTATGGAGACTAAATCAAATTAGATCATCTAGAGATTTTGGTTGAACCAACATCTACTAAGCATCTATTTATTTTGTAAGAAGTGCAAGAGTGGGGATTCATCCAAGGCCTAGAAATAATTACTCAGTAAGTGCTTTAGTTTATTTAACCTGGTCAGTCAGTTTAGTCGCTCAGTCATGTCTGACTCTTTGCGACCCCATGGACTGCAGCACGCCAGGCCTGCCTGTCCATCACCAACTCCTGGAGCCTACTCAAACTCATGTCCATCGAGTCAGTGATGCCATCCAACCATCTCATCCTCTCTCATCCCCTTCTCCTGCCTTCAGTCTTTCCCAGCATCAGTGTCATTTCCAATGAATCAGTTCTTCACATCAGGTGGCCAAAGTTTTGGAGTTTCAGCTTCAGCATCAGTCCTTCCAAAGAACACCCAGGACTGATCTCCTTCAGAATGGACTGGTTGGATCTCCTTGCAGTCCAAGGAATTCTCAAGAGTCTCCTCCAACACCACAGTTCAAAAGCATCAATTCTTCAGTGCTCAGCTTTCTTTAGAGTCCAACTCTCACATCCATACATGACTACTGGAAAAACCATAGCTGTGACTAGACAGACCTTTGTTGGCAAAGTAATGTCTCTGCTTTTTAGTATGCTGTCTAGGCTGGTCATAGTTTTTCTTCCAAGGAGCAAGCGTCTTTTAATTTCATGGCTGCAGTCACCATGATACTGACCCACATAAAACATGGAGCAGGGCTCTGTAAGAATCCGCTGTGCTTGCTTTCAGAAGTCTAATGCAGTGATGTAAACAAAGCCATAACAATAAATACGAAGCAGTGACTTTTTGATGTATGGATGAATGGATAGCTTGGTGGACAGATGATCTAATGAATGAATTAAGTTGTTAGTGGATGAATGAATGCTTGCCTGAATCCCAGAAAACCTGTCCAGATGCTGCTTAACAGACGCTGGAAAGAAAGTCACTGCTTTCACTGCTCATCCTCTGCTCCTGAGCTTTGTGACTGAAGAACGTAGAAAAAGAAGAGGAGAGAGACAGGGCCCTGCTCTGTGTTTTGTCATTGCTGTTACTAATGAAACTTTTCGAGGAACAGCCAGTCCATAATGACCCCAAAAGCATCATTCACCACTGAGTACTTCAGTATTCTGTGGTCGTATTTCAGATCTATTGAGAAACAAGGATACTGTAAGTCAACTTATTTTGGGTGCTCACAGCCAGCAGTTCTGACTTCAATAAATGATTCATGTCAGGAAAGCGTCTAAGTGCATTTGTTTTCTAGTAAGTCTCACTTCGGGTCCATTATGCATGAATCAAGTCAGAGGAATTGCCTGGGCTCATTGACATCCCTCTATGAAAATCAGAGAAATGGAAGATTTAAAATCCAGCCTTTTCGATCACCCACCACCCCACACTCCCTACCAGAGCAGGGTGGGCAACAGCACGGTCTCCAAGAATTCGAGGGTCAAGTGTGCTTAATGACGATGGAGAGGGGCCCGCTGAGAGAAAGAGCCCGTTTGCTAGTGTCTATGATGCAGAAGAAAAAGAAGGCCAAGATTTCTTTTCTTTCTTTTTGTTGACTTCCCCTCCCTCAAGTTAGCTCTTCCGAGGCCCCACCTACAGAGAGATCTCTGCTGGTCATGACAGAGTCAGCAGGGTGCTTCTTCCTAACCCTACTCTCTGGTAAGGACCCAGGGTATGAAGGCCGTGTGGACTTCCATAAATCAGAAGCGTTCCAGTTGAGGGCGCCTGGCTGAATGGCCCCATTTCCCATTTTCTGAGCCATAACATCAAGAGTGGCTGCAGGTACCTAAGCACCCCCAGGAGAACCCCTGCATGTCCTTATGTCTTTGAAGTCTCCCACCACTCGTTTGGGTCCAGTGTGTCTGCCAGATTCTCCCGTTAACAGAGGAGGGAGGTGAGATTTCTAGAGGCCAAGTCACCAAGGTGATATGGACACAAAGATAGATGCTCAGGGGTCAGACTCAGCCCCCTGACTCAATCCTGCTGCCTCCACTTCCGCATTTGTTTCTTTGGTCACTAGTAGAGTCACCATTTCTGGGTTCCCAAGGAGAGCCCTAGTCCAGTGGCCGTGTCCCAGTGCAGAGTACCTTCCCGGACATTTAATACCCTTGACTTGCATTTGCACCTTTAACTGCCATGCATAGCTTCCCGTGGGCTTCCCTGGTGGTTCAACAGTCAGGAGGCCACCTGCAATGCAGGAGACATGGGTTCGATCCCTAGGTTGGAAGATTCCCCTCGAGAAGGAAATGGCAACCCACTCTAGTATTCTTGCCTGGAGAATCCCATGGACAGAGGAGCCTGATGGGTTACAGTCCATGGGGTCCCACGAGTTGGACACGATTTAGCGACTGCACCATAGCTTCCCATGCCCTCGTGGTTTTGTGACCTGGTTTTCAAGCTCTGGCTACTGTCACGTCACATCTGCTTGGCTTTCTGAGATGGCCGCTCTCTGGGGACCTCTGCTGGTAGCAAGCCCTGCTCATGTGGCCATGGGCGGTGTTTCAGCGTGTGCGTGATGATGAAGAGTTGCTGCTCCTGCTGAAGCCGGTGACCCAGACAGACCAGGCGGGCTAGGCCAGATGGAGTGGAGGGATTTGGGCCATAGTCTCATCTTTCCTGGAAAACGATGCCAGAGGCTGGGCTTGGTTGTGTCTGTTTGGTGGCATCCCCACAGTGTCCTGACCTGGCCACCCACAGACCACGTGCGGTCGTGTGTCCATATGGGGGCCTGCTTAAAGGTTAGAGCTTCTCAGTACTGGAAAGGTTAAAGTTGTGACCCTTCCTGCAATACATATTGAACATGAAAATTATAAGTGTAAGGAAATTTCCAACAAAGTTTGGAACTTGCTGTAAGCCTTTATTTCATTTAATGTTTATTTCTATACATATTTTTACTGATTAATTTATTTGGCTGCACTGGGTCTTAGTTTTGGCATGGGGGATCTTTTAGTTCCGGCATGGGGGACCTGGTTCCCAGGCCAGGAATCAAACCTGGGCCCCCAGCTTTGGGAGCTTGAAGTCTCAGCCAGTGGACCACCAGGGAAGTCTCACGAGTCTTTAATTTTAAAGGCTTTTATTTTTATTGGTTTTCAGTTTATTCTGAAATATTGAAGAGCAGATTTAATGGAAAAAAAAAATGGAGGTGCTATGATTTGCTGGGGACCCAAGCACGTGTCTGTCTGCGATAGTAACCAGCTCTGGGTTCACAGTGCCCACCCCAATCTGCTCCCTCGGTGATGCAGACACAGCTTGTATCTGCTTATCCTTTACATCGTCCATCTTGTCTGGCCAGAGCTGTGTCCTCAGCTCTTTATTGCAAGGCTCTCTGAGGTCAGGGAAATAACTGGTTTATTCACAGGGCAGCAAAGTGATGAGGGCTGGGTCTTGTCAATGCCAGTTTTTATTTCTCCTCCACGAGGTTAGAAAAAGGTTCATCTTTATTGTACGTTCAGCTCATTTCTTTTCAATTTATCTTACGGCAGTATAGTTGATTCACAATGCTGTGTTCGTTTCTACTGCAGCGTGAGGTGGTTCGGTTATGCATGTACGTACGTGCTTTTTTATGTTCTTCCCCATTTTGGTTTATCACAGGATATTGAATCTAGTTCCCTGTGCTGTACAGGAGGACCTCGTTTATCCATCCTGTACGAGACAGTTTGCATCTGCCAACCCCAAACTCCCAGCCCGTCCTTCCGCACTCCCCCTCCTCCCGACCCCCTGGCAACCCCGTCTGTTCTCTGCGGCCGTGCATCCGTTTCTGTTTCCCAGAGACGTTCATCTCTGTCACCGCTTAGATTCCGCATACAGGCGGTAGCGTCTGGTATGTGTCTTTCTCTCTCTGACTTCCTTGGTCTGATCATCTCTAGGTACATCCATGTTGTTGCAAATGGCATTATTTCACTCCTTTTTATGGCTGAGTAGTCTTCCATTATATCAGTTCAGTTCAGTTGCTCAGCCATGTCTGACTCGTTGCGACCCCATGGACTGCAGCACAGCAGGCTTCCCTGTCCATCACCAGCTCCCAAGGCTGGCACAAACTCATGTCCATTGAGTTGGTGATGCCATCCAACCATCTCATCCTCTGTCATCCCCTTCTCCTGCCGTCAATCTTTCCCACCATCAGGGTCTTGTCTAATGAGTCAGTTCTTCACATCAGGTGGCCAAATATTGGAGCTCCAGCATCAGTTGTTTCAATGAATATTCAGGACTGATTCCCTTTAGGATGGATTAGTTTGATCTCCTTGCCATCCAAGGGACTCTCATAAGTCTTCTCCAACACCACAGTTCAGAAGCATCAATTCTTTGGTCCTCAGCTTTCCTTATGGTCCAACTCTCAGATCCATACATGACTACTGGAAAAACTATAGCTTTGACTATATGGACCTTTGTCAGCAAAGTAACATCTCTGCTTTTCAGTATGCTGTCTAGGTTTGTCATAGCTTTTCTTCCAAGGAGCAAGGATCTTTTGATTTCATGGCTGCAGTCACCATCTGTACTGATTTTGGAACCCAAGAAAGTAAAGTCTGTCACTGTTTCCATTGTTTCCCCATCTATTTGCCATGAAGTGATGGGACCGGATGCAATGATCTTAGTTTCTTGAATATTGAGTTTTAAGCCAGCTTTTTCACTCTCATCTTTCATTGTCATCAAGAGGCTCTTAGTTCCTCTTCACTTTCTGCTGTAAGTGTGGTGTCATGTGCATATCTGAGGTTATTGACATTTCTCCCAGCAATCATGATTCCAACTGTGCTTTATCCTGCCCATCATTTCTCGTGATGTACTCTGCATATAAGTTAAATAAGCAGGGTGACAATATACAGTCTTGACGTACTCCTTTCCCAATTTGGAACCAGTCCGTTGTTCCATGTCCGGTTCTAACTGTTGCTTCCTGACCTGCATACAGATTTCTCAGGAGGCAGGTAAGGTGGTCTGGTATTCCCGTCTCTTTAAGAATTTTCCACAGTTTGTTGGGATCCACACAGTCAAAGGCTTTAACATAGTCAATAAAGCAAAAGTAGATGTTTTTTTCTGGAACTCTCTTGCTTTTCCGATGATCCAATGGATGTTGGCAATTTAATCTCTGGTTTCTCTCCCTCTTCTAAATTCAGCTTGAATATCTGGAAGTTCTCGGTTCACATGTTGTTGAAGGCTGGCTTGAAGAATTTTGAGCATTACTTTGCTAGAGTGTGAGACGAGTGCAATTATGCGGTAGTTTGAACATTCTTTGGCATTGCCTTTCTTTGGGATTGGAATGAAAACTGACCTTTTCCAGTCCTGTGGCCACTGGTGAATTTTCCAAATTTGCTGGCATATTGAGTGCAGCACTTTCACAGCATCATTGTTTAGGATTTGAAATAGCTCAGCTGGAATTCCATCACCTCCACTAGCTTTGTTAGTAGTGATGCTTCCTAAGGGCCGCTTGACTTCACACTTCAGGATGTCTGGCTCTAGGTAAGTGATCACACCATTGTGGTTATCTGGGTAATCAAGATGTTTATGTACAGTTCTTCTGTGTATTCTTGCCACCTCTTCTTGATATCTTCTGCTTCTGTTAGGTCCATACAGTTTCTGTCCTTTATTGTGCCCATCTTTGCATGAAATATACCCTTGGTGTCTTCAGTTTTCTTGAAGAGATCTCTAGTCTTTCCCATTCTGTTGCTTTCCACTGTTTCTTTGCATTGATGGCTGAGGAAGGCTTTCTTATCTCTTCTTGATAGTCTTTGAAACTCTGCATTCAGATGGATATATCTTTCCTTTTCTCCTTTGCCTTTCCCTTCTGTTCTTTCCTCAGCTATTTGTAAGGCCTCCCCAGACAGCCATTTTGCCTTCCTTTTTCGTGGGGATGGTTTTGATCACCACCTCCTGTACAGTGTTCCGAACCTCTGACCATCGTCTTCAGGCACTCTGTCTATCAGATCTAATCCCTTGAATCTATTTGGCACTTCCACTGTGTAATGGTAAGGGATTTGATTTAGGTCATATCTGAATGATCTAGTGGTATTCCCTACTTTTTTCAATTTAAGTCTGAATTTGGGAATAAGGAGCTCACGATCTGAGCCACAGTCAGCTCCCGGGCTTGTTTTCCCCTTGTATGTATGTACACATCTCTGGCCACCGTCTGTTGACAGACATTAGGTGAATAGTGCTTTTGTGAACAGTACCGCTGTGAGCATAGGGGTGCACGTCTTTTCAAATTGTAGTTTTCTCTGGTTATATGCCCAGGGGTGGGATTGCTGGATCAGATAGCAACTCTACCTTTAGTTTTTATGAGGCCCTCCATACTCTTCCTCAACTCGTTTCTTTAATTCAGTCTCTATGGGAACTGACAGGTGTTACCCATCATTATGGGCTTCCCAGGTGGTATATTGCTGCAGAACCTGCCTGCCAGTGCAGGTGACATGAGAGACATCGGTTCGATCTCTGGGTCAGGAAGATCCCCTGGAGGAGGACATGGCAACCCACCCCGGTATTCTCTCCTGGAGAATCCCATGGATAGAGGAGCCTGGTGGGCTACAGACCAGAGGGTCGCAAAGAGAAGGACATGACTGAAGCAAGTTAGCACGCATCCATCATCATGAAGAGAGCCTCAGAACTGACGGCTCTGAAACTACCTTCCTTCGGTCAGGAACAGAGACACAATAACTTCATTAAAACTGGTGAATGGACTTTTTGGGGTCTTACATGCCTACTTTTGGCTCAGAGTCATTCTGGATTGTGTGGATGTCTGAAAAAGAAGGGCAAATGAGGAAAATCTCATGAAAACAAGCAACAGGAATGACTCGTGAGAGCCACAAGCAGAAAGTTTAGTAAGAAATGATGGTAGCTGGTTTGGGGCTGGGGGGCGGGAAGCGGCTGAAGGAGGGGGCGTGTGACCAGCAGCCTGGTTACACAGGCACGCAGAAGCCCCTCCGTGGCCTGAGCTGGCTGCTGCATCTCCTGGGGCAGCAATCCTGGAGGCGGGATTATTGCCTCCATTAAACAGATACGGAAACTGAGGCTCAGAGGTGACAAGTTCCTTTCCCAAGGTCACACAGTGGGTAGATGGAGTCGACACCAGCAGCCGCCTGCTGAGGGTCCCCTTGGGCTGGGTTCCTTGGCCCAGCGGCTCTGTCACGGCCAGAGTGGGAGGGAAAGAGGTGGGCAGGGTGGTGAGACCGCTGTCCTGACCGGGTTGCCGTGGTGACGGTAGGACTCGGAAGGAGGTGGTTTCTAAACTGAACAGAGCTCTCCTTTTTGTGTCTGGCGCCAACTGGTGATGCATGCCCCTCACACCCGCTCCCGGGGGCCCAGAGCTGGTCGCTGGCCATCTCCCCGCCCTTCCTCTCCTTCCGTTTCCATATTTTCAGCCTTCACAGGTGTGTGGCTGAGCGGACAGCCATGCCATGTGGCAGCAATACGCCTGTGAAGATCACAAGCATCTCCTTTCAGCCTCCACCCATCCTCCATTTCTGAAAAGCTTTCATGATTGATTGGCATAGACTCAAGGCAGAAAGGTGGCTGTTTCCTCACTTGGAAGGTTAATTTTCCTCATCTCATTTCAGTTTTGGGTTTCGTGACATGAGAGTTGTATCAGGACTTCATAAAATTTTTTGGAAACTTGCAGAGACTGAACATAATTTAGAAATGTGTTTCAGACTGAGTGTCTTATGAAGTAGTTCACGCACTCTCGGTTGCTGGAGACGCAGTTAGGCGCCAGCCCCCTCCAGCTGCCCCAATGCTGTGATGTCAGAGCTCTTGGCTCCCAGGAACAGTGGGAGAGCCAGATGGGGTTTGGAGACGGCAGGCATTCCACCTGGAAGGAAGGTGCGAACGGGGGCTCTGCAAGACTGACTGGTGGGGCAGTGGCTCAGAAACTCGTGATCAGCCCAACTGTCAGACAGGACCAGGAGCTGAAATGTGGAACCAAGTCCATGAAATAAGGCCAAGTGCATGTGGAGTGCAGCTGCCTTGGACTCCTGTGTTAAAAGCAGCCTGACCTGAGCTGGGGCTCCAGACCTTTACCCCCCTTTTGACCTTTGCATGTTACCTAATCTCACTAAGGGCTTCCCTGGTGGCTCAGATGGTAAGGAATCTGCTTACAAAGTAGAAGACCCAGGTTTGATCCCTGGGTCGGGAAGATCCCCTAGAGAAGGAAAAGGCTACCCACTCCAGTATTCTTGCCTGGAGAATTCCATGGAAAGAGGAGCCTAGTCGGCTATAGCCCATGGGGTCACAAAGAGTAGGACACGACTGAGTGACTAACACTGTCTTTCAGTAGTCTCACTAAACCTCAGCTTCTTTATCTGTAAAATGGGGATAACAATGCCTTCCAGAGTAGGTTTTGGTGACAGTTATTGAGATAATGTGCGTGTGAAACTTTCAGTAGACTTACCTTGCCGCCCTGGTTACTGCTCAGGAGGCCTGAAATTTCACTCCTGATATTTCAGTCTGGTAGATGCCAGAGCTACGAAAGGCCTTAGAGAATGCTTCATTTAATTCCTTTTATCTTTGCCTTTTCTCATGACAGAAAAAGTTACCTAGCTTATCCATCTGGGTTTAGCTGAGCCCTGGTTTCCTTAGATTAGAGTTAAAACTCTTTAGAATTTGTTTTTCTCTTATAAGCTGTTCAGAAACAACTATTAAACTTAGAAACTTCAGTTTTCTGCAGACTTATGTTTTTATTATCCTAAAATTAGATTCTGGAAAGAGACTGAGGGTTATTTATTATCGGATATAATGAAAAAGTTGAGTATGATTTATGACTTCTCCGGAGTTTGGTTTATTTTAATGGACTTCATGGAGAGTACAGGAATATTAGACAAAGGACTGATCCATCAAATTTTAAATAAGCTAATTTTATAGAGGCTTCTGCCAGCCCATTAGTCAGTGATCATTTTGTAACTGAGGAATATTTTAGTTAGAGATGGTCCCCGAGACAGTTGGATTCAGGGTAGAACACTTTCTCTTTGGTTTTGTTTTGGGCCGTGGGCCAGTGTAACTCCCAGGAATCCAAAAACTAAATTTATCCTTGCTTCTCAGGAGGAAGTGCTGAGTGACGGCCGCGGGCTGCCACAAGTCAGTTGCTGCCCTCTTGGAGATTTTTGCTAAATGTATTTAACCTAAAGTAGATCTGAGATCTGAAAACTGGATGACGGGAACACCCTACCCCTCATCTCACCTGGGTCAGAACCTGCATCCCTTGCCTTCCGGGCACCCTGTCCCTGGACATTTTGTGCCTTCCAGACCCCAAGTACTGGTCCAGGAACACACCCACAAAGATAACTGCTGGTGCTGTTTTTAGAGGGCTTCCCTGGTGGCTCAGGCGGTAAAGAATCTGCCTGCAGTGCAGGAGATGTGGGTTCGATCCCTGAGTTGGGAAGATCCTCTGAAGAAGGGAATGGCTACCCACTCCATTATTCCTGCCTGGAGAATCTCATGGACAGAGGAGCCCGGCGGGCTACAGTCCATGGGGTCGCAAAGCCTCGGACACAACCGAGGGACTAACACACACACAGTGTTTTTTGGAGTTGTGATTATTCTTTCTATATATAATTTGGTGACCTTTATCTCTTAATATCATAACAAAAATCTATCCATGTTGTTGTTCAGTCGCCCAGTTGCATCCGGTTCTTTGCGACCCCGTGGACTGCAGCACTCCAGGCCTCCCTGCCCCTCCCCATCTCCTGAAGTTTGCCCAAGTTCATGTCCATTGCATTGGTGATGCCATCCGGCCATCTCATCCTCTGCCGCCCTCTTCTGCGTCTTACTACAAACCTATTATACTGCAACGTTCTTCTTTTGATTGTGTGGGTTTCCCATAACTCACTTGATTGTTTCCTCCTGTCAGAAATGTAAGTGGTTTCTATTTTTGGGTGCCTCTAAATAATACTGGTTGAATATCTTGGTGCAGAGAGAATTTTCTGAAAGCTAATTTTATCCTTGAGAGGGGTTGTCAAAGGTTGGTTTATGACCTCAGGTGGTGAAGACTCTGAGCTAATTCTGTGCATGTCGCATTGCTTTCTGAAAGCCGCAGTGGTTGTCCTCACACCCAGAATGGGTCCTGATTTACCTCGTCTCCTTTAAAGTGCTGTATTATCCATTTTAGTTTGGAATATAAAAAACATAGTATTGTTTCAATTAACATTTCTTCGGTTTCTTTTCTGTTTTGTCAACAGCGTTCTGGTGTTTGGGATTAAAAGAGCCTAAATAAGGGGTTAAGATTTCAGTGAAGACACTAGATTGATCACAGGCATCACAGCAATTCCCCTTGGAGTGGTTTCTTCGGAAGGAAGCTTGGCTTCTTCAGAAACCCTGACCTGGTTTACTTCTGTCCTGTACAGGTACAAAAAGCCAGACAACATCTTTAAAACCAAGCTAGTGAGGGAGTTCATCCCGTTTCCAGTCTAGTCTCTTCCTGCGTGTGTCTAAAGTTCATGCTTATTTAAGAGTTGCAGAGTATTGACCAGGGCAGAGACTTAAATCTTAACTCGAGCTTAACTCAGGTCCTCCTATTCGTTGTCAAACTCGATGCTTTATGCTGAAGCTCGATGTGCATCTATAGAGAAGGATGCAGCTTGAGTTCTCTGGTGGTGAGATTCTGAGCTGCTTCTATAGAGTCTTCCACGGATGGCGGGTGGGCACACGTGATGCTGTCTGTACTCCCACCCCTCGCCCTGCAGGAGTCCCAGGAAGCAAACTCCGCTGTGTTTGCACGCCTGCTTCTCTGTGCTGTACAGTTTCAGGGTGGATATCTGCGTGGGAAACACGAGGCTAATGAAAGCATCCTGCCGGCTGGCACTTCTCCGTATTCTGAAATCCACTTCATCATCCCCACGCTGTGCCAAGACTTTGCCTAGTTAAGAGGGTACCATCCACGTGAGTTTTGGTGAACGTATTACTCCCCATTTCAGAGTCACTAGCAGTAAAGGACAGGTTAGAGTGAAAACAAGCAGGGGAGGAAATGTTCTAACATACTTACGGAAAATGAAAGAAAACATCAGGATCTAGATATGGAGTGAGAAGGAGAACTGATTTATATCTCCTTGGCTTTCCCAAGGATTCCAAAGCAGTGCATCTTAGCTGCTCCCTCTTTGCCTCTTTTCTCTTCTTTTTTTTAAAAAGGACTATTCACTTATTTAATGTATTTTTGGCTGCACTGGGTCTTGATTGCTTTGTGCAGGCTTTCTCTAGTTGCGGCAAGTGGGGGCTTCTCTTCGTTACGGCACTCAGGGTTCTCATCATGATGTCTTCTCGTTGAGGAGCACAGGCTCGAGGGTGTGTGGGCTTCATTAGTTACGGCTCCCAGCCTCCCAGGCTTTATTATACTTGGGCTTTACAGCAACCTTGTATTGGCGATATTGTTCTGATTTCACAGAGGAGGAAGCTGGGGGCTGTGGAAGTTCAGTAGCAGATGGAGCTAGAAGGTGGCTGAGCCCGGGTTTTTGGCCAGAGCTGCCTGATTCAAATGTTCCTGCACAGATCCTTCCCCTCTAGCTGCTGGGGACGCTTGTACCACCCTCGCCATGACAGTGCTTGGAGTCCAGGTGGTCTCAGATTGCCTGCACATTCCAGAGCTTCTCTGGTTGATGGGTTGGATTTCCACCTTTCCACTCACCTGATGGGCGAGCCCACCCTGTAGCCCTTCCTCTTGCCGGCAGGTACCAGCTCCATCAGCCTGGGAGCTCTATCCACTGGCTGCATGTAACCATCAGCAGGGATGCTGGGAAATGCGCCCATCGGGCTCTGTGCCCCGGAAGGGGGAGTATCTCATCGTAGGAAAGAACAATAAACACCAGGAAGAAAAGAGAAACCACCCATAACCCTTTCACTGAAAATCAGGGTAAATGGTAAAGAACTTTAAAATGTTTTCTCTTTACCTGTTTTCATCACAGGTCAGATCTTTATACCATCCATTCTCAACTGTTAGTTGCTCTGTCGTGTCTCTGACTCTTTGCAACCCTGAGAATGTAGTCCGCCAGGCTCCTCTGTCCATGAAATTTTCCAGGCAAGAATCCTGGAGTGGGTTGCCATTCCTTTCTCCAGGGGACCTTCCTGACCCAGGGGTGGAACCCGGGTCTCCTGCATTGCGGGCACATTCTTTACTATCCTCAGCATGCCACTAAATTGGCAAATTACAGTAGAGAGAAAGCTCGCCTTCAGTGAAGAAGGGTAGGAGGGTCCCCTCCCTCCAACTTCAAACTGGAATAAGCTTAAGACATACAACACATATTCACCCACTAGACACCCCCCGCCCCCCGCCCAAGTAATTTAGCCTTGCCTCTCTTTTATTAATGAGCCCTGAGGCTAAAGTCAAATTAAATTGTTTTACAAACTCATAGCACTTCTTTTTTTGTTTGTTTTAATGTTAATTTTGTTTATTTACTTTGTATTTTTGGCTGTGCTGGGTCTTTATTGCTGCACAGGCTTTTTCTAGTTGGGGTGAGCGTGGGTTTACGCTCTTGTCGCAGCATGTGGACTTTGCGTTGCGGTGGCTTCTCTTGTGGAGCACAGACTCTAGGGCACCTGGGCTCAGAAGTTGTGTCATGCCAGCCTTGTCACTCCATGGCATGTGGGATCTTCTCAGACCAGGGGTCGAACCTGTGTCCACCTGTCTCCAGGAGATTCTTAACCACTGGACCACCAGGAAAGTTCTCATAGCATGACTTACCTTACTCCTCATCATCAAATGCCTTCAATACTTTAGTGGGGTTTGCTCCTGAGTATAAATCTGAGAATCAACTGAAGTTTACAAAAATCAATAGCCTCCTTGGAGTTTTGGGTGCAATTTAGTGTTGTTTTTTTGTAGTGTGTAAGGCTGAGATTCAGAAAAGTTAATTCATGACCACTAAGAAGTATAACAGAGCTTCAAACCCAAAGCCCACACCAGTCTAGGAAAGGAATCGGGGCAGAGCCACGCCATCCAAGGTCTGTCTGTCTGTGACCCCCTCATGCCTTGTTCACGATTCCTAAGCATCACCGACATTGTGTTAGACCCCCTGATTCCTGCAGGGCTAGCAAGGATTTTACTAAAGGGCATACTGGTCCTTGGACTTTTATAAAGAAAAACAAAACTTTTTCTTCGTAATGCCCTACTCTGCCTGGAAACTGAGGAAGGCAGCATTTAATCCCTCGCATTTCCGGTGTCAGCTGACTTCCCTTTCTAAGTGTTAAATCAACAAAGCGAAGGATTTGTTAAATACTCTCCAAACACTAGGTCCCAGAAACTTGATGAAGAATCAGACTTCTTCTGGTGCAGGCTGTCTGGGAGCTTTTAGTGGCTAATCCAAGGGCAATGAATAAAGCAGGAGGATATTCAACTTCGAACAGCAGCTGCTTCCACACTGTAGCCAACGTCCATCACTCCTGTTCATAAGCTCCTGAAATTCACGTGCATTGAGAAGGAGCTGGCAGCTTCATGTCTGTTCCTTTGAGAGACACTGGGTGTGTTGTAACCAGGTGAACAGTTTGACAGCTTGGAGGTATCTCTGGGCCAAGCTGTCTGAAAAAGGTCAAAGGTGGGCTTCTCCAGCCCCTGCAGGGTCTTGGTTTTGTGCCAGAGACCAGGGCTTCTGGGGAAATGGAGGCCTCAGCTGAGCTGAGCTGAGCTGACTTCAGGGAAGTCAGGCCAACAGTGGTTTCTCGATTTCCCTCCTCTCAGAAACATCCTCAGGAATCGGAGCTTGCCTTCCAAATAGTCTAAGCAAGGGTAATGTATTCTAGGAAAGCCCCTTGTGACTGTCCTTCTGCCCAAGACTCCTCAGAACCAGCGTGGGGGGCCTCCTTGGTGGTCCAGTGGTTTAGAGTCTGCCTGCCAATGCAGGAGACGTGGGTCAGTCCCCGGTCCAAGAGGTTCGCACGTGTCTTGGGGCTACACAAGCCCATGCACCACAATTACTGAGCCTGCACCCTAGAACCCACGCTCTGCAACAGAAGCCAGCGCAGTGAGAAGCCGGTGGACTGCACCTAGAGAGTAGCCTCCACGTGCTGCAATTAGAGAAGCCAGGGCGAAGCAGTGAAGACCCAGTGCAGCCAAAAATTTAAAAAAACAGCCTAGGAGACCCGGAAGTGAGCCCCATGCCCCCACTCTGTGCGTAGTTTGGGACTGAGAACCTCTCTGAAGGCAGCACTGGTTTTTCCCTGGGCTCATTTCTGGGCTGCTCTCCAGAGGGGAGTTCTGAGCCCATGAGAAGCCCCCACATCACTCCCCCAGGAACAAAACTGCCCGGAGTGCCGGAAGCAAAAGAGCTTGGAGGTCCACCTGAATCTGAGGATTCATTACTGACTGTGGCAACTTCAGGCAAATCACCCAAGCTAGGGGGCGTCTCAGTTTCTTCCTCCAAAAAATGGGATGATAATACTATTCATGGGATTCATCTGAGGCTTAAATTGAGATCATGTATGTGATACTGTCAAACGGATTTTGGGGAGGAGTATTATTAGTAAAGACTGTAATGAAGTCTAGGCTCTCCCAACTCTTAATTTTAGAAAGTAATCTGTAATCTTGGCGCTTCTTGGGGCGGTTTGTAGTCATGTCCTGATTCCGGGAGGAGTGAGTCTGCTGTGGGTGATGATCTCAGCTGCCCTCAGCTTATTTTTTCTCTGTCAGAGTATTTCAGCCTCCTGTCTTTAGGCTGTTCCTCAAAGGCTTTATTTGCTTCAGTTCAGTTCAGTCGCTCAGTCGTGTCCGACTCTTTGCGACCCTATGAATCACAGCACGCCAGCCTTCCCTGTCCATTACCAAGTCCCAGAGTTCACCCAAAGTCATGTCCATCAAGTCGAAGATGCCATCCAACCATCTCGTCATCCCCTTCTCCTCCTGCCTTCAATCTTTCCCAGCATCAGGGTCTTTTCCAATGAGGCAGCTCTTCACATCAGATGGCCAAAGTATTGGAGTTTCAGCTTCAGCATCAGTCCTTCCAATGAACACCCAGGACTGATCTCCTTTAGGATGGACTAGTTGGATCTTCTTGCAGTCCAAGGGACTCTTAATAGTCTTCTCCAACACCACAGTTCAAAAGCATCAGTTCTTTGGCGCTCAGCTTTCTTTATAGTCCAGCTCTCACATCCATACATGACTACTGGAATAACCATAGCCTTGACTAGACGGAACATTACAGTAAAGTAATGTCTCTGCTTTTTAGTATGCTGTCTAGGTGGGTCATAACTTTACCTGCACAGTTATTTAATTTTTCCCTTCAGGGGTTGGAGACTGATGACAGGACTGTGAGTCTGGCTGTTGTGCATATTTTGAGTTTCTGTTCGATTTTAGAACTCTTAAGCGTGCATGTGTGTATGTGTGCACATCAGGAGTGTGGAAGGGTGGTTCTCTTGCCTTCATAGCTGATTATTTGTATTTACCGACATCCCAAAGGTGATCTCTCTTTAACCTTCATTAAGTCATTCCACAGATACATATATATATATATATTTCATAATTTTTAAGTTGATACGTTGTATTTCATTTGTATTCAATTCAAGAAATTATTTTTCTTTTTTCCTTTTTTTTTTTGGCTGTTTGGCATAAGGGATCTTAATTCCCTGACCAGGGATCTAACCTGCTCCCCCTACAGTGGAAGCTCAGAGTCTTAACCAATGGACCACCACTGAAAGTTAAAGTCACTCAGTCGTGTCCAACTCTCTGTGACCCCATGGACTATACAGTCCATGGAATTCTCCAGGCCAGAATACCGGAGTGGGTAGCCTTTCCCTTCTCCAGGGGATCTTCCCTCCCAGGGATCTAAGCCAGGTCTCCGCCTTGCAGGTGTATTCTTTACCAGCTGAGCCACCAGGGAAGCCCAAGATTATTGGAGTGGGTAGCCTATCCCTTCTCCAGCGGATCTTCCCGACCAGGAATCGAACTGGAGTCTCCTGCATTGCAGGCGGATTCTTTACCAACTGAGCTATCAGGGAAGCCCCATGGATCGCCAGAGACGTCCCTAGATGTATTTTTAAAATTAAGCTTCTGTTCTGCCCAGTGACTGCTCCAAGGGCTGGAGAGACGGTGACGACCTTCAGAATAGTTGTGTGCCCCGGAGAAGGGACAGTCCAGGGTCAGAAGGCCAACAGTTGAACTAGTAACACCGTAACTTCAGGGGGTGCCACCCGCCCCACCCCCACCCCCAGCACGACCCCAGGAGTGGCCCCCACTCTCCCCAGGGCAGGCGTGCATGCAGGGAGGTCTCACCAGAAGAAGGGATGTTTGGCTGAGATCTGGAGATGAGTGGAGGGAAGGGGAGTCCTTGGGGGGCAGTATTCAGGCAGGCAGGAAGTCCTGGAGATGCAGACTCTGGTCCTCAGGTTCTCCGTGGTGATGGGCGCTGTTGCTTAACCTCCCTGGACCTCATTTCCTTCTCTGTAACAATGGTACCTGCCTAACATGTGTTAGGACGATCAGAGAACTATTCCTTTTAAGACTGATGCTGGGAAGGATTGAAGGCAGGAGGAAAAGGGGATGACAGAGAATGAGATGGTTGGATAGCATCACCGAATCAATGGACCTGAATTTGAGCAAACTCCAGGAGTTGGTGATAGACAGGGAAGCCTGGTGGGCTGCAGTCCATGGGATCTCAAAGAGTCGGACACGACTAAGCGACTTAACAATAACAACAACAATATTCTTTTAAAGGGTTGAAACTGTGCCCGAAGTAAAGGAAGCACTATATAAATGTTTGCAAAATAAAAAAGAAATCCACGCCTGTACAGTGTAATCTTGAGAGTGTATTAGTCTTCTGAGTGTTTTTCCCCCCTGCCTCTAAGAGCGCAGTAATGTTTTTTCTAACGTTTGGCCTCGGTGTGTGTTTCAGGCGCTTTCCTGAGTCCCAGCCTCCCGCCCCGCTGGCCGTGTTCTGCGGTGGGTGTTCGCTGTCTGGGCGAGGAGCACGACCCCGGAATGGACCTCGTCGCCTTGCTGAAGTCTCACTTCCTCTGCCACCTCATCTTCTGCTACGTCTTCATTGTTTCAGGGCTCATCATCAACACCATTCAGCTCTGCACGCTCCTTCTCTGGCCGGTGAACAAGCAGCTCTTCCGGAAGATCAACTGCCGGCTGTCCTACTGCGTCTCCAGCCGTAAGAGGCTTCCCTTCTGCTCTCTGTTTGCATGGGCGTTACTGTTAGGACTTCCTATGTAGGTTACTAGGCTTGCAGTATATGCTTAGATATGTTGTTTGTTTGTTTCTGTTTGTTTGCGTTTTTGACAAAATGCAAGATGTCTATTTTTGCCCTCATTCTCAAGCTAGGTTTTAAATGAGTAATGCCAATAGCACCGCCAAATGCCAAAATTCAACAGACACAGAGGCGATCCTAGGAAAAGTGAATAAACATTCCATCTCTGTTTCTTTAGGTTTCCTCCTCGGAAACAATCATTTGTTGTTGTTCAGTCGCTCAGTCGTGTCCGACTCTTTGCGACCCCGTGGACTGCAGCACGCCAGGCTTCCCTATCCGTCACCATTTCCCGGAGTTTGCTCAAATTCATGTCAGTTGAGTCGATGATACTGTCCAACCATCTCATCCTCTGTCATCTCCTTCTCCTCCTGCCCTCAATCTTTCCCAGCCTCAGGGTCTTTTCCAATGAGTTACTGTCAGTGATTTCTTAGTTATCCTTACAGAAATAGCATATATGTGTGTATATATGTGTTATTTCTATAAGGAAAGACGTATGTATGGCTCTTACAATTGCACATGTAAGCAGGTGGGTCTGTATGTGTATAGATACATAAGACATACACGTAGCTCAGATCATGAACTCCTTATTGCCAAATTCAGACTGAAATTGAAGAAAGTAGGGAAAAACCACTAGACCATTCAGGTATGACCTAAAACAAATCCCTTATGATTATACAGTGGAAGTGAGAAATAGATTTAAGGGACTAGATCTAATAGACAGAGTGCCTGATGAACTATGAACGGAGGTTCATGACATTGTACAGGAGACAGGGATCAAGACCATCCCCATGGAAAAGAAATGCAAAAAGGCAAAATGGTTGTCTGAGGAGGCCTTACAAATAGCTGTGAAAAGAAGAGAAGTGAAAAGCAAAGGAGAAAAGGAAAGATATACCCATTTGAATGCAGAGTTCCAAAGAATAGCAAGAAGAGATAAGAAAGCCTTCTTCAGCGATCAATGCAAAGAAA
>NW_011494637.1:60010-60431 GCF_000754665.1 Bison bison bison | reverse complement strand
GCACCTAACAGAAGAAGAAGATATTAAGAAAAGAATGGCAAGAATACACAGAAGAACTGTACAAAAAAGATTTTCACAACCCAGATAATCACGATGGTGTGATCACTGACCTAGAGCCAGACATCCTGAAATGCGAAGTCAAGTGGGCCTTAGGAAGCATCACTATAAACAAAGCTAGTGGAGGTGATGGAATTCCAGTTGAGTTATTTCAAATCCTAAAAGACGAAGCTGTGAAATTGCTGCACTCAGTATGCCAGCAAATTTGGAAAATTCAGCAGTGGCCACAGGACTGGAAAAGGTCAGTTTTCATTTCAATCCCTAAGAAAGGCAATGCCAAAGAATGCTCAAACTACTGCACAATTGCACTCATCTCACACACTAGTAAAGTAATGCTCAAAATTCTCCAAGCCAGGCTTCAGCA
>NW_011494637.1:56184-59835 GCF_000754665.1 Bison bison bison | reverse complement strand
TGCAGAGTACATCATGAGAAACACTGGGCTGGAAGAAGCACAGGCTGGAATCAAGATTGCCAAGAGAAATATCAGTAACCTCAGATATGCAGATGACACCACCCTTACGGCAGAAAGTGAAGAAGAACTAAACAGCCTCTTGATGAGAGTAAAAGAGGAGAGTAAAAAAGTTGGCTTAAAGCTCAACATTCAGAAAACTAAGATCATGGCATCTGGTCCCATCACTTCATGGCAAATAGATGGGGAGACAGTGGAAACAGTGTCAGACTTTATTTTTGGGGGCTCCAAAATCACTGCAGATGGTGATTGCAGCCATGAAATTAAAAGACTCTTGCTCCCTGGAAGGGAAGTTATGACCTACCTAGACAGCATATTAAAGAGCAGAGACATTACTTTGGCAACAAAGGTCCGTCTAGTCAAGGCTATGGTTTTTCCTGTGGTCATGTATGGATGTGAGAGTTGGACTATAGAGAAAGCTGAGCGCTGAAGAATTGATGCTTTTGAACTGTGGTGTTGGAGAAGACTCTTGAGAGTCCCTTGGACTGCAAGGAGATCCAACCAGTCCATCCTAAAGGAGATCAGTCCTGGGTGTTCATTGGTAGGACTGATGTTGAAGCTGAAACTCCAATACTTTGACCACCTGATGGGGAGAGCTGACTCATTAGAAAAGACCCTGATGCTGGGAAAGATTGAGGGCAGGAGGAGAAGGGGACGACTGAGGATGAAATGGTTGGATGGCATCACCGACTCGATGGACATGAATTTGGGTAAACTCCTGGAGTTAGTGATGGACAGGGAGGCCTGGCGTGCTGCGGTCCATGGGGTCACCAAGTGTTGGACACGATTGAGCGACTGAATGGGACTGAAGTGAACTGGACACATACTTTTTAAGACTAAATGCTGGTATAATATATTGTTTGTCCTTCTTGGTTCTTTTCTTTAACTTTTTGAGATAATTGGTGCACATATGATTGTAAGAAACAATACAGATAGACCCCATACACCCTTCAGCCAGTTTCCCCCGATGTTGACGTCTTGCACGTCTAATGTGTAACATGCCAATAAGAAAACTGACATTGACACAGTCCACCAACTTTATTCGGATTTCTCCAGTTTTATTTACATTCATGTCTCTGTGCATGTGTATGTGTGTGTGTGATTATACTAGACTATAATTCAACTGGCCAGAATTTCAAAAATGAAAATAATACAAAGTGAATCCAGGCATGTCTAGAGATGAGTTTGGTGTTGATTGACCAGAAATCTATACCTGTTCTCAGTAGCACAGAATGCTGTGTGTATCAGCATTCTGATTACACATATGATTGTGAATATATTTTTTTAAATGAACTTTTTCAAATGAAGCAATTAAAAAAATCTCAGCTACCTTTGATTATGCCAAGAATTTCAAAATTATGGATATTGCTTTGGAACCATTTCAATGAAGCAATCAGATTTTAATTTGCATCAAAATAATACAAGCTGCATACAGTTGTCCAGATGGATTACTACTGATTCAATGAGCTATTTCTGAAACTTCAAGATACGATCTTATGAGAAAAAGAATAACAGCTACATCCTCATTTGTAATGTTGCACTGACTCAGAACTGGCAGATATGTCTGCCACTATTTCTAATGTGGCCTGCGTGCTAGAGCTACTGTGTCTTGGGTTGGAATATTTTACATAAATGTCTTGAGCACGTTCATAAGATCATAAAGTTACAGTTGCAAAGAGTGTATCTTTAATCCTCCTGTCTATGGCCCATTGGTTGCAGCCACCCACTCAGTGCAGTCATGCAAATTTGTTAGTCATGCATTTCACTCTGATACTGTTTATAGTATTGAAGCACCTACCATGGTACAGAAGAGGGAACAGCCTTTCAGGCAGGACAGAGGCAGCAGGAGAGGTCAGACGCTGACTTGTAACTGTTTGCAGAGAAAGGAGTTTGCATAATCAAGGAGATAATTGCTTCAGATTTACTTTATAATTTTAAATGTCTTTTTCCACTTAAGTGTCTATTTAACAAAACTTGTTTAACAGACAATGTTAATTGCACTTTTCATCGAAGCCTGCGTTTATATGACTTGCACACACCTACAGAGATTCCAAGATCTGTCGGTTTGCAACTGGGAATCGTGTATTTGCATTCTTGTGACCTCTGTTGAAATCTCAGGTGGATGCTTAAGCAATGAATTTTCATTTGGAGTTGAGAAATAAGAGATAGGCTTTGGAACGAGAGTTCCTAAGAGTCTGTTTTGCTTTGGGGAGGCAGTGGAGACATGCCAAGTCAATATTCTCTATTAAATATTTATTATTTATTTAATTTATGTGTTTGGCTGTGCTGGGGGCGTCTTAGATGTAACACGTGAGATCTTGTGATAGAGATTAAGATGGGGAGCACATTCAGAAAGCAAGGTGGATTCTCAACATGACAAATAATTGTTTAGCATGATTCCAAATGAAACGTAACCATCCAAGACCACTGGTGTTTCTCCATCCAGGGTGTCGTGAATGGCCAACAGTCCAATTTCACAGCAGGGTCAGAAGTACATGGCCAGGTCCCTCCCATCCCGGGATGTCCCCCCCATGCTATTTGCCTACTGTCCCAGAGGAGAGCTTCCATGGGTTTGGATTGAGCAGATGCAGCAGTCACCTGAAAAGGGACGGAGGGCATCTCTCCGGAGGAGCAGGTCTAGCTTTTGGGAAAGGAGAATGTGGTAGCAATTGGAGAGGGTGATGCCTCCTGGGTTTGGCTGTGGGCACTCACTATGGTGAGGAATCCCCCCCCCACCACCCGCCCCCAGCCCCCTGTCTTCTCCAGCATCTCCATTCCTGGTATCCCAGCATGTCTTAGAAATAAAGCTGTTCTCTCTCTGAACTTGTCCTCTGTAGTTGATAGATCCTTGGAGTGTTTTGCAGCAACAACCAAAGACGTGTAAGAGACAGCCTGTTTGGGAAGCCTCATCAGAGGCTGTCATTCGTGGGCTATTGAACAGCGCAGAATAGAGGTGATCAGGCCCTCTCTGCTGTCACTCTCCTCCTCTCCAGGTTAAGACAAAAACTCTTCATGGGGTTTAGCGAACCACTCTAAAGCTTAGAAAATCAGCCGCATTCACCATTCTCGCAGCTGACTTCTTAAAGAAAAACAGCAGATAAATCGTTTCCTAGACATTCGAGACCCCTCCATTGCCTGCTCGCTTTTTACTAATGCAGCTGTGTCTGTATGCGTCTTTATTTTTTTTTAATGTTTATCAACAGCTTGGTGGCACACTAGGTGAGTCCCAAGTAGTCACCAGCCATGGCATGCGAAAGGCCACTGATGTAAATGACAGAGTCGGTTTCCATCATGACACACAGGCAGAGGACCTTAGACTAGTGGCCAGGGCTGCCACGAGGAGCAACAGTTTGAGAGTTTGTTTGACTTGGATGGCTGCTTTGGGAGGGCTGTTGCAGTTCCTTTTTGCCTAGCTTTGTAGGCCCCTAAGCCTGAGAGGCTGAGATAGACTGGCTTAGGCGATGGCACCCCACTCCAGTACTCTTGCCTGGAAAATGCCATGGACGGAGGAGCCTGGTAGGCTGTAGTCCATGGGGTCGCTAAGAGACAGACATGACTGAGCGACTTCACTTTCACTTTTCACTTTCATGCATT
>NW_011494637.1:53833-55947 GCF_000754665.1 Bison bison bison | reverse complement strand
AAATGGTGGGGGTTGGGGGTGGGGTATGGAGCCGATCTCTGCAAGGTGAGGAGAGGGAAGGAAGCTACAAGAAGTAGGCTGCCACACAGAATTGTATATTACCTTCCCTTGTCCAGGATGTGCCCTTTAGTCTCTAGGGAAAGGTGGCCAAGACCAGCTGGCTCGCTTTCCTTCTCCCTGACTCTGTGTGTTTCAAAAAAAGCAGAGAAGAATTAGGAGAACCTATTAATGGCAGAGGTTTTAAAAGTGGGGTGGGGGGGTGGGGCGGGGAGAGTGGAGGATGACAGCTGACCTTAATGTTCCACGAAGGGCTGGAGACACAGAACTGCCATTGAGACACCACACCCCACCCACACACCTGGTGCCTGGTTTCCAAATTCCATGCTGTAGCTCCCCTCCTCTGTGCCTTGAGCCTGTCTCTTACTTTTTCTGGAGCGTGATGCTCCCGGATTCCACGGCCATCCGATGCACGGATCCACTGGGTACCTCTGATGGCCAAGGGCTGGTGACGCTGAGGAGGGGTCAGGATCTGGGGTGCAGAGATGAAACAAGAACATCCTGCCCTCCTGCTTATAGGCTGTCACCTTGGGCGAGCCCCACAAACGCTCTGAGTTCAGCATAGAGCAGCAGGACGGATCACAGTGGCTGGTCAAAGAAACAGAATGACATGCTACGTTCGAAAGTGCTTCGTGAGCTATGTAACGCACATCTGTTTAGGATGAAAACTGAAATTTGTGTCTGCGGAGGGAAGGAGAATTGCAGAGGGGAGGGTGTGGGGGGGACAGGTAAGGCTATCATCTTTCTTCTCATTATGGCAGTTTACTTGGTTGGGTACCTTCAAAAAATGAACTACATTTGAATTAAGGGGAGGGAGTGGAATTGACCAAATTCCAGTATTTTTCTAATGAAGAGTTTGTTTGTTTGTTTTTTCTTTTTGCACTTGTTACTTCTCTTCTTAACACCTCCCTTCTGCATTCCCACCCCCTGCTCCTTGAAGGTTATCGGCTGCTTGATTTGCAGCAGACGGTGGCTGAGCATGAGAGAAGCAAGCTCTATTTCTCCAACTGTAACACCGCTCACAGTTCCTTGCTTGAAACAGATGTCAGTCTTCCTGCTGTTAACAATAATACCCAGCTGTGACCCGAGGGTGGGGCTCAGTGTCTCAGATGGATAGGCACCCTCCCCTGAGCCCCGGGGGGAACCAGGCTTCACTGAAGATGCTCCCCTGTTCCACTTTTAGGGTGACATCTCTCTTGTGGGGTGATGAACCTCGGGTTCTTGGAGCAACTCCCCCCACTCCCTACAACAACTTTGGCCATACGATCAGTCTGATTCTCCTGGGTGCCAGGCTGGTCTCTGGAGCTGGTCTGGTGTGCTTTGTTTTTTCTCGTTAAAAGTAATTTAATTTATTTATTTTTGGCTGTTCTGGGTCTTCGTTACCACGTGGGCTCTTCTCCGGTTGTGCTGAGCGGGGGCTGCCGTCTCGTTGTGGTGGAGGGCTTCTCATCGAGGGGGCTTCTCTTGTCGCGGAGCTCAAGCTCTTAGATGCAACTCACAGGCTTTCGAGCCCCAGATCAATAACTGGCGCGTGGGCTCAGTCGCTCTGCAGCATGTGGGATCTTCCTGAACCAGGGATCAAACCCGTGTCTCCTCCATTGACAGGCTGATTCTTTACCACCGAGCCACCAAGGAAGCCTTTCTTTTTTTAAAAAGTTTGCTGGTTTTAGGCCAAACTGTTTGGCATATGGGATTAGGTCCCCAAACCAGGGGTCGAACCTGTGCCCTCTGCATTGTGAGCGTGGAGTCTTAACCACGGGGCCACCAGGCAAGTACCTGGCCAGGTTCGCTTTAATATGAGGCCGTCACCCATAGCGTGAACTTTGCTGTTTTCCTTTCGTTTGTCTCTCGCTGGAATTGAAGAACCTGCCTCCTACCATAGCCCCTCCTGAATCAGGATAAGAATTGTTTTTTTTAAATGTCTCGGTTTGAGTTCCAGATTCTTGGGCCCGTATTAGCTTCCTTGCTTTGAGATGAGTTGGTGGGGGTGTAGCCGGGAGACAGCAGCTGTTCGGGGGCAGAGGGACCAGGGCCAGGAGCCCTGGATGGGAGGGGGA
>NW_011494637.1:51570-53532 GCF_000754665.1 Bison bison bison | reverse complement strand
CAGAGTCGGGGGCTGTCTAAGGGAAGCAGGATCAGCCCTCCTGAGGTTTCTATTTCTGAGTAGGGCCAGGAGAAGCCGGGCTTAGACACATTCCTGTGTGTGTCATGAGGCGGGGGCCGCAATTGGGTGCCCTCCCATTTTGCATGAAAGAACAGGGCCAGACCGGAGTGTCTTTGATAAAAGGTGATCCAGCAAAGAGGCGATGCTGTGGCACTTTCCACGGTGACCTTGGGAGAAATAACACGAGCCGTTCACTTGGCAGCTGGCTTGCTCCGTGTCTCTTCCCAGCCTGATGAATGGCAGGACTGCCTTGCTTATTTTTGTCCAAGCGGATTCTTCACTCTTTCCGGTCCGGAGCAGGTTTGGCTCTTTCCCTTGGAGCAATAGTTTATCACCCGCAAGATGTCGGGAAAGGTCTTTGCTAGGTTGGCCCCAGAGCCTTGGTCCTGACCCTTCCCGTCGCTGATTCTGCCGAATCATGGACTCCTGGTGCTTCTGTGGTTCTGACCCAGAGGTGAAGGGCTCTCCCTGGACCGAGCAGAGGGCACCCGGATTCCTCTCCTGGGACAGTCCTTTCTTTGCTCATCTCACTCTGTCTCCTGTGCTCGTACCATATCCTGCTTCCACCGTGTGTCAGTCTCCACGCCCTTACGACTCTCACAAGCAAGCTCTGCTTCGTCTGGGGTTACAGCTCTGACAGCCGGGCCTGGGAGGTTCGGCAGCTTCTACAGACGCTGTCTAGTCCGTGCCCTCGGGGCTGATGAAGAGCCCAGGGGTGTGTGTGTATCTCCCTGGAGACCCCAGGCCTTGGCAGGGGCCTCCATAACTGAAATAAGACGCCACCGCGTCAGGCGGCAGAGATCTTGCTCTAAGTGGTTTCCTGGTGATTCATTCAGCAAGCACTGAGCGCCTGGTGTGTGCCGGGCGCTGTGTTGGGTACTAGGCACCTGGTGGTGAGAAAGACAGCTATGAGCCCGCCCCCAGAGAGCTTGCGGTCTGCTTTCTGGAAGTCTCATAATCATTTCCTGCAAGGGCACCTTGGCTAAGTCATTGTGAGGAACAGACCCAAACCATCCTGTTTGCCCCATGTTTGGGCAAAATGAACCTTGTTTTCTCTTGTCCTCACTTTGAGGCTTTTCATGTAGCACGGCAACCAACCAACCAACCAAATGAAGGAAAAACCATACCTGGTTAGCAACTCAGCATTCTGAACGGAAGTAGCAGAAGCAACCCAGAAATGGACTTGAGGTAGATCTTATTTACAGTGTGTTATAGAGTCAAAGAGCGCGCGTGTCTGCACTTAAATGGCACCAGAATGATAGGTAGGAGAAAAAGAAGAGAATCAGAGTGTGTATAAGCTAAACGGGGTCAGGCTTCTCAATTCTGCTGCTTTATTCCGTAGACTTCCAGCCAGCTAATCCTTAGCAGGCATTTGCTATTCTAACTGCTGTTTTGAGTACTGGGCACAGAGAGGTTAAGCAGCTTGCCCAGGGTCACACAGGAAGTTGGAGGAGCTGAGACTGGGGCCATCTGAGCGCAAACTTCTCTCTGCAGCACCGCCCAGCACGGCCTGGTGGTGTAGGAGCCAGGCTCTGGAGCCGAGGCCACGTGTCCACTGGTGTAGTAGGCGGCATTCCACAGGGCGGCGGCGATTGTGAAGTCACAGCACGCAGCTATTGCCATTGCTGATCCGTGTAATCCCTGCAGTCTGTGGCGTGCGGTACGTGTTAGGCCTCAAGCGAGACCTTTCATGTCCTTACCTTGTTTAAACACATAACCACCCTGAATAGGCAGTCTCCCATTTCATGCCAAGTGAAAGTCATTCAGTCGTGTTGACTCTTTGCGACCCCGTGAACTATACAGTCCATGGAATTCTCCAGGTCAGCATACTGGAGTGGGTAGCCTTTCCCTTCTCCAGGGGATCTTCCCAACCCAGGGATTGAACCAAGGTCTCCCGCATTG
>NW_011494637.1:46227-51470 GCF_000754665.1 Bison bison bison | reverse complement strand
CTGCCTCTAGAAGCTGAAAAAAGCAAGGAAACAGATTCTTCCTAGACCCACAAAAGGAACAGGTTTCTGGCCCCAGACTGAAAGAGAATGAATGTGTGTTAAGCCACTTGCCCCTTTCCAGGTGGCACTATAAAAGAACCTGCCTGCCAAGCAGGAAATGTAAGAAATGCAGGTTCGATCCCTGACTTGGGAAGATTCCCTGGAGGAGGGCAACTCACTCCAGTATTCTTGCCTGGAGAATCCCATGGACAGAAGAGCCTGGCGGGCTACAGTCCATGGGGGTCACAAAGAGTCGGACATGACTGAGCGACTAAGCAGAGAGAGGGCATTTCACGGATCAGTTGTCTGAGGCTCAGAGAGGTCAGGTGACTCGTCTAAGGTAGCACAGGAAGTCGGAGAGCTGAGATTCCCAAATCCATTCTCTTCCTACCTTTTTTAAAAATGTGTCTTTGGGTCTTTCTCTAGTTGCGGTGGGCGGGGGCTACTCCCCAGCCGCAGTGCTCCGGCTTCTGTAGCTGCTGAGCAAGGGCTCTGGAGCCCGTGGGCTTCAGCAGTGGTGGTGCCTGGGTTTAGCTGCCCCACAGCACATGGGATCTCTCCAGACCAAAGATCGAACCCAAGTTCCCTGCCTTGGCAGGCAGATTCTTAACCAGTGGACCACCAGGGAAGTCCCATTTTTCTCCTACATTTTGAAAAATGAAGAAGACAGTGTGCCTAAGAGTTTTTATTTTATCACCCACGGTTGGTGTGAAGCAGACATCTGTTCGGATCAGCCCTGCGCGTGTCCACGCCCTGTCGCAGCCCCAGGGGGCTGTGCAGGGTGTCTGTCACTTCCTTAAGAAGCGTGCATTTGGGTTCATCCTGGGGGCCTGACCCTGGGCCAGCACCTGGAGCTCAGAGGTGAAGGGGATGTAGCCGCTGCCTTCAGAGCGGTCCAGGCTATTGGGGAAAGCATGTGAGCCAGCCACTGCAGAGGAGCCAGACTGAGGCCAGGCTAGACGTACGCAGGGAACGTGGAGCAAGTCCATCCTGGGGAGGGATGGAGGCTGGTCCATGGAAGCAGCATCCTACCAGGAGTTACTGAATGAGCGGGAGGTGTGATATGTCGGCAAGAAGGGGAAAGGTCGTCTGAGCTGAGGAAAAAGCATATTCCAGCATCGCCAGGTGTCGTACTGGTTTATCTGCACCGGTTTGTTCAGGGAGCTGGTTTGTTCAGCTGCAGGACCTACCACGTGTCATCACGACCTTGCTGAGTCAGGAGGCGGGAGCTGGGTGCCCTCCACCCAGGGCCTGGAGGACAGTGGTGTCCAGTGGCGCCCAGCGTGGCTGGTCCACCTCGGGCTTGGTCCATGGACGCACCCACAGAGCCATCTCCGGAAATTCCAAGCCGTGTAAACCATCCGTTTCCTTCAAGGTTTATTTTTGTCTTGCCTTGAGCAGCTCTGTTTGAAATGTGCCTTGAGAAACTGTTAATTTTTTTTTTTTTTAAAGATCTGTTCACACATAATCTTTTATAGGAAGATACCCGGGTGGGTCATTATTTCCTTGAACCATGTTGCACCCTAAGTATAATATTACGTAAAAATAGCATGAGGCAAAATGGTGCCGTGTAATACCAATTTTATAAATACAGACTGTAAGTAAGTTGATCGGAGTGCTGCTTTAAGGCATCAGAATTAGAGTTGAGTTTTCTTAATTGCCTTTATACCAAGTATTTATTAACTGGGGGAAAAAAAAGACCCAAACAAAATAAAAGCCCAGACAACAAAAAGAATTAGCCAGGAAAGGGGTTAGAAAAGGGAAATATAAAGTGGGCCTTTCATGCACTGTGTGTGTGTTTGTGAGAAAGCCTCCTGTGTGCTGGCGGGGGCTCCCCATTCCTGGGCCCAGGAGTGATGCGATGTTCAGGCCTCGCCTTCAGGGCCTGCCTAGAGCATATTCGACTCTCATCGCTGCAGTGACCGAGGACAGTGGAGGCGAGAGAAAGTGCCCAGAGCTGCGTCCCTGGGTCCCCAGGGTCCCCCCAACCCCTGCCCCGCACCAGAAGATGTATATGTTCTTACTCTGCGCCTGTCAATAGGGCTTTATTCAGAAGCTGAGTCTTCGCTCATCGTCAAATTGAGATGCGGTCCTGAGGGTGGGCCCCAGTAGTTTACGGCTAAGGGCGGTGTCTGTAAAAGGGGAGATCATGAAAGCAGATCAAACCAGTCCATCCTAAAGGAAATCGACCCTGAATATTCACTGGAAGGACTGATGTTGAAGCTGAAGCTCCAATACTTGGGCCACCAGTTATGAAGAGCCAACTCACTGGAAGAGACCCTGATGCTGGGAAAGGTTGAAGGCAGGAGGAGAAGGGGACAGCAGAGGATGAGATGGTTGGATGGCATCACGGACTCAATGGACATGAGTTTGAGCAAGTTCTGGGAGATGGTGAAGGACGGAGAGGCCTGGCATGATGCAGTCCATAGGGTTGCAAAGAGTCGGACATGACTGAGCGACTGAACAACAACCCCAAATAGATGCAGAGGCAACAGGCCCAGAGGAGGACGGTGTGAAAACATGGAGACCGGAAGCCAGGAGAGCAGGTGCCCCAAAGCCTCCAGGGAGGCAGCCCTGGCCACACCAAGTGTTTAAGAACAGAAATTCTGGTGGATTAAAACCCGATGTATTTCTTGTTTTAAGGCCCCAGTTTGGGGAACTTTAGAGCTTCCCTGATGGCTCAGTTGGTAAAGAATCTGCCTGCAATGTGGGAGACCTGGGCTTGATCCCTGGGTGGGGAAGATCCCCTGGAGAAGGGAATGGCAACCCACTCCAGTATTCTTGCCTGCAGAATCCCATGGACAGAGGAGCCTGGCGGGTTACAGTCCACGGCGTCGCACAGAGTCGGACACGGGTGAGCGACTAACACTTTTGGGGTACTTTATAGCAGTCCCAGAACACCGTCACTCTGTGATCCAGGTCTTTTTCCCTCTCACTGTGCGTGTGAAGTGCCAAGTGAAGGCCGTTCTCTGGCACTGGCAGGGGTGGTGCTGTTTATTTCCCTCTCCTCCCACCTCACCTGGCTTCCCCCACTCCCAGTTGTTTCACTGGCAGTACAGGGAATGAGAGCTTACACAGACTGAAGGCCTTGTTTGTGTTTAAGCGCCAAGCCACAGAAGCCCTCCTTCCTGCTTCTTAAAGTCCGTGAGTGAAGTGGAGCTGGCGACTGTGTGCAGCCGGGCTGGCCCGTGCAGAGGAGCTTTGATGATGGAGATGAAGTCTTGCTGGGTTTCTTTCCCCCTGTTTTCCTTGTATTTTTAACTGGTGTTTACATTTATCTCTCTGAGTACTCTGAAGTCCAGAACTGCTTTGGCCAATCCCCAAAGCAGTCTGCCTGGGAGAACCAGAATGAAACCCTCCTTCGAACTTGGAGGGAGTTCTCTGAGGCGAATGGATCAAGTGTGGAAGCCCGTCTGTAAAGCAATGCTCAGGTCTGTCCTAGTAACAGCCTCTCTGGCCATTAAAGGAACAACAAATCTTTTCTTCCTCTCCCTGCTTTGCGCAAACAAGTAACAGGAATGAAGTCATCTGACCCAGGAAGTCTGTTCCGGTGGCTTGCACACGCCTGTGTCTTTCATTCGGAAGCATCCAGAAAGCTGTCTTCCTAGCTTCGTTCAGATCCAATGTCTTTTCTTCCTAATCAATGTTACACTCCAGCCTGATTCCTAGTGGAAAGATTCTATCTAGAATGGGACATTTACTTTGCTCCCTTTTCCCGCACAAAGCTTGTTATAAAATTAGCCTTTTGTGCCAACAATTCTTTGTCTGCATAGGGGAAAAAATACTGGCCTTGAGAACTGATGATTACATCAGTGTGTTATCAGATCAATTCATCGATAAATATCACAGCTAAGTAGTTGATACACCTGGCAATTGGAAGCATAGTGAATATACAGCCGGTCTCATGCAATTGATCCACTGAAAGGGGATGTGATAGATAAGGGCCCTGGATTTTTAAAATAGAGTAATGTAACTATGCTGTAGCATTTATTATGAGTAACAATCCATTTCTGCATCTTCAATATGTGTGTGTGCATGTGTGCTCACTCAGGCGTGTCCAACTCTTTGGTAACCCCATGGACTGTAGCCTGCCACACTCTGTTCATGGAATTTCCCAAGGCAAGAATATGGAGTGGGTTGCCGTTTCCTTCTCCAGGGGATCTTCTCAACCCAGGGTTGGGACCAGAGTCTCCTGCATCTCCTGCCTTGGCAGGTGGATTCCTTGCCACTACACCACCTGGGAAGCCCCATATTTGTGCACACACGTAAATGTGTATGTTTTACTCACAGTGCAGGGTGTATGTGTGATTGTTCCTACAAAAAAATGACCTGGTATTTTAAATAGAAAGCTTAATCACTCACAACTTCAAATAGACATGTTAAGACGTGTTAAAGAAACAGCAGATTTAGGAATACAACTGTGATACTGAGTTGTATGAGCAGATGCTTGCCTTGGAGCAAGGTGTCTGAGCTGTTGAAGTGGTTTATAAATAAATTAATTCTCAGCCAAGGTGCCCGTTTGTTTTTGCAAGCATTAAATTTCACTTGTGACTTGGGTTACGGCTTTCAAATTAGGTTGTAAGTTTGACTTTGGTGTCTTGTAACTCGATAAGACAGTTGGGTGTGTTATTCAAAGTGGGCTGGGTATTCCCCGGGGGGAAAACAAGACGAGCCATAGATTATAGAAAGAAAACCTTAGAGCTTCTAATTTATATTCCATTTATCATAGATAGAAGGCTTCCCATGTGGCTCAGTGGTAAGGAATCTGCCTGCAGTGCAGGAGATAAGTGGGTTCCATCCCTGGGTCAAGGAGATTCCCTGGAAGAAGAAATGGCAACCCATTCCAGTATTCTTGCCTGGAGAATCCCATGGACAGAGGAACCTAGCGGGCTACAGTCCATGGGGTCACAAAAGAGTTGGACACAACTTAGCGACTAAACAACAGCAACAATAGTATATATGGATAAGATTTAAAAATTGCATATAGTTTATAAATTATACAAAGCAAAATTTTATGTGTATAAAATTTGTATATGCTAATGGTACCTATTTAATTTTTCAACTTAAATGATCAAAATTATTTGAAGATCACTGCCTTAGCCTGTGGGTTTGGGGAGACAGTGGAAACAGTGGCTGACCTTATTTTTGGGGGCTCCAAAATCACTGCAGATGGTGATTGCAGCCATGAAATTAAAAGACGCTTA
>NW_011494637.1:44779-46127 GCF_000754665.1 Bison bison bison | reverse complement strand
TATGGATGTGAGAGTTGGACTACAAAGAAAGCTGAGCACCGAAGAATTGATGTTTTTGAACTGTGGTGTTGGCGAGGACGCTTGAGAACCCCTTGGACTGCAAGGAGATCCAACCAGTCTATTCTGAAGGAGGTCAGTCCTGGGTATTCATTGGAAGGACTGATGTTGAAGCTGAAACTCCAATACTTTGGCCACATGATACGAAGAGCTGACTCATTTGAAAAGACCCTGATGCTGGGAAAAATTGAAGGCAGGAGGAGAAGGGGACGACAGAGGATGAGATGGTTGGATGGCATCACCGACTCAACGGACATGAGTTTGAGTAAACTCCGGGAGTTGGTGATGGACAGGGAAGCCTGGCATGCTGCAGTCCATGGGGTCACAAAGAGTCAGACACGACTGTGCGACTGAACTGAACTGAACCACTCCATATGCACTTCAGCTTGGATGGAGTAGACAAAAGCAAGTTAAATCTATGTCCACAGGTAAAACTTTTCTATGTTCATCCTTCTACGAAGGGTGTCAACCTTCCTCTGCCCCCAGAAATGGAAGGCTGTTCTGTGTTCTGGTTCAGACCTACTGTCTTCTCTCTTGCTCCATGGCCTGTCGACAGTGGGGGTTTCAGAAGACTAACAAAAGATGACATTGAACTAAAGCCGAACTTGCGAGGCTTCGGAGGGTTCACGTCACTGCAGATCTGACAAAGCTCCTTCATAGTCTGACAAAGGAGACTGGGACGCATCTGGACCAGAAACAATGTTGGTGCTGCCTCTGTTGGAGAAAGAGCTGTGATTCCACGCTGGGGGTGTGGGCAGGGCTGGGCGCAAATGAGCAGATCTCAGGAGCCAGGGCAATGCTGTCAGGGCCTGGGAGGAAAGCTGAGTGGAGGCGGGGCATTGGGGCCCCAGTCTCCCCTGCCCTGGGGCAGACAGCTCTCAGCCACCTCCGTGTATCCTCCGGCTGTTTCATCTGCGAGTGAAGTGGCCTTCATACCACCCTCCCCTCCCTTGTACTGGGCTGTACTCATGAAAACTCCAGAGATGCTCAGACAGCGTCTGGTCCCTCAGCTGTCTTTTTTAAGATGCTGTTCCTCCGGGATTCCACCTGAGTCTTCACCTCCTCCCCGACTCCCTAGCGCTGGCTGGGTTGGATCCTGTCCTCCACCTGCTGAAGGTGCTGTTCTCACGGCGTGCTTTCCTTGACTTCAGGCTTTCCCGTCATCAGTTCCTCGTCAGTTTCCTTTTGGGTGTCTCACAGCTCCGGCCTGATTCCTGGCATTTCAGTCATGAAAGATGGGCAGAGTATATTTAGGAGAAATAAAGGGAGGAAGGAGGAAAAGAGAGAGGGA
>NW_011494637.1:26119-44165 GCF_000754665.1 Bison bison bison | reverse complement strand
GCTGGGGCCCCTCATCCCTGTGCACCCAGCCCCGCGAGCACAACGCCTGGGCCGTGCTCAACAGAAGGTGCTCCATAATTGCTGACGGAATTGAATTCAGGGGCATTCCGCTGCTTGCGTGTGCTTGCAGAACTGTCTCGGGTGTCAGATGGAGGGTGTGCTGGGGGAGGGCTGAGGTGGAGACCTGTGATGAAAGCTTCCTGCCACCCTCCAGACCGCATCCAGGCCCAGGGTGGAGCCAGGCGGATGCGAGTGCTGGGTTTCCTCCCTAATTTCTCTCGCTCGTCCTGCCTCTAGTGGGAGAAACGGGAATTTAATCTGTTCAAAGAAGTTGTAGTCACATGTTTGTAAGCATCCTAATTATCTGGAGGAAGTAATTGGAAGGGACGGCTACTCAGTTCGGGACATGAAGGTCTTTTGCGAGACATGGCTCAGCCCTGGAAGAGGATCAAAGAGCCAGAAACCTCTGGTCCAGCCCGTGCTGGCTGCGCTCCGGCCAGGGGCCGTGCTGCCCACATGGACCCGTCCCGGTGGCCAGGTGACAGTCAGCACTGCCCGCGCCCCGTGTGACCCGAACTCCCACCACATGCCTCCTTCCTGTTGCCACTCACACCGTCCCTCTCCCACTAGGGTGCCGTTGTGTTTCAGGACAGTTCAGTTCAGTTCAGTCGCTCAGTCGTGTCTGATTCCTTGCCATCCCATGAACCACAGCACGCCAGGCCTCCCTGTCCATCACCATCTCCTGGAGTCCACCCAAATTCATGTCCATTGAGTTGGTGATGCCATTTAACCATCTCATCCTCTGTCGTCCCCTTCTCCTCCTGCCCTCAATCTTTCTTAGCATCACGGTCTTTTCAAATGAGTCAGCTCTTCGCATCAGGTGGCCAAAATATTGGAGTTGCAGCTTCAGCATCAGTCCTTCCAATGAACACCCAGGACTGGTCTCCTTTAGGATGGACTGGTTGGATCTCCTTGCAGTCCAAGGGACTCTCAAGAGTCTTCTCCAACGCCACAGTTCAAAAGCATCAGTTCTTTGGTGCTCAGCTTTCTTATAGTCCAACTCTCACGTCCATACATGACACTGAAAAACCAGAGCCTTGACTAGACCTTTGTTGACAAAGTCATGTCTCTGCTTTCTAATGTGCTGTCTAGGTTGGTCATAACTTTCCTTCCAAGGAGTAAGCGTCTTTTAATTTCATGGCTGGAGTCACCATCTGCAGTGATTTTGGAGCCCAGAAAAATAAAGTCAGCCACTGTTTCCACTGTTTTCCCATCTATTTTCCATGAAGTGATGGGACCAGATGCCATGATCTTAGTTTTCTGAATGCTGAGCTAAGCCAACTTTTTCACAGGACTCAGCTAATAATGAGTGTTACAATTGTTGCTTAGGTCTGTAGAAATGAGGAGCCTCTAGATCTTCCCTTTGGGAGATTTAAATCAGTATTTAAAATATTATATAAAAAGGATGGTTATAATCTTACTAAGGAAACACTTGCTGGCATCAAGCTGTGTGTGGCTGCTGCTGCTAAGTCGCTTCAGTCGTGTCTGACTCTGTGCGACCCCATAGACGGCAGCCCACCAGGCTCCTTCCACCCATGGGATTTTCCAGGCAAGAGTACTGGAGCGGGTCGCCAGTGCCTTCTCTGAGCTGTGTGTGGACTCTTTTACAAAACTGCCCTGGCAGGTCTGCTGCCTGTGTTTTGGCTGCGCTGGGTCTTCACTGAGGCACGAGGGCTTCTCTGGTTGTGGCCCAAGGGCTTCTTTGCCCTGTGGCACTTGGGATCTTAGTTTCTCGACCAGGGACCAGACCGGAGTCCCCTGCATTGGAAGGCAGGTTCTGAAACACTGGGCCATCAGGGAAGTCCAGGTCCTGTTGCCTTTTCCTCAGCTCTGTCTAAGGAAAGCTGGCAGAATAGGCTTGGGAGGTGGCAAGGGCATACTTTTCTCCCCCGAAGCACAGCACAGGACGCTTGGAAACATTGTCCTTCTCGCAGGCACTACCCCAGGAGGGATGCTGATGGCAGAGTGCAGGCGCCAGGCACATCACTGCTGGCCCTGAGGACTAAACATGCCCTTGGCAGCTCCTGCGAGTCCAGAAGTGATGCCAGTGGACTTCTTCCAGTGCACAGATAGGGAAGCACAGAGTAGACCAAAGAAGTGACTTACCCCCGAATTCAGCTCACTCAGGCAGACGGGAGGCTGGGATTGGTTTCTGCCTCTGCAGGATCGCTCAGATGCCCCAGTGCCCTCGTGCCCTGTCTAGTTCAAAGTCTTGTTCTCAGTCTTACCTGGCCAGTGCCTTCAGAGGCCCCTGTTCTGGCCCCAGCGCCTCACTGTGTGACGTTGGGTGCAGGCTGTCAAGATGAGGAACAGCAGACAGCAGAAACCTCCTCCTCTTCCTGCCTTTGTCACGGTCATAAACATAGTTTATAGTTAAATTTGCAAAAACTCTTTCTAGTGGCTGGGCAGCACTTTCCTCACAAGGGAGTGCCCACAAAAGCCTTTAATGCAGCCCTGTGGCACACCCTGTATCACAGGCTGTTGGAGAAATTGATGTGAGCGCAGGGATCAGTTCCAGCAGGAGAGGAAGGGTCTGTGTTATCACCTTCGAGCCAGGCTCTGGGATTTCCCGCTGCATCTATCTGTCCCCTGGAGGAGGAGACCCATTTCCCGGGTCAGGTTTCTACTTCTGATGAGGAGTCTTTCTCATGCTATCACCAGGTTTCAGGCTGATTCATGGGTGACCCAGCTTTTCCTCTTTGGTTTGCATTTCTACTTTGGCAGAGCCAGTCTTCCTTGCTGGATGTGATGTGTTTTTCCAAGAACTGACCCCCAAGGTCATGGTGATAGTTGCAGGGATTTCTTCCAGCATGAACTCACCCTCTTTGCTTCCATTCACAGCGGTGGTTCTGATTACACGGCTCCATCTTATTGTTCGTGGTTCTTTCCTGTTGGGCAGCTAGCATTTCATCCAGGCTTCTGTTTGAATGTTACCAATTGTGAATTGATGGAATTAAGATTATTTTTGTGCCTAATGTAAATAGTTGGGAAAGATTCTTTATTTAAATCCATCAGTGCTCAATAGTTTTCTTTCGAGCACGTCTTATTTTCTATTTCTTCTAAATTTTTTCTCTACCTATGAATCTTGAAAATCTGAATGATGGTTACTTTTTCAATCAAGTTGACCATTGCAAGCCCATTTTTTTTTTGGTTGTTGTTATTGTTGTTTTGAGGTGAATGCAGATTTGACCTCCAGAGATAGGAGTTGTTTATTCCTTATTGGATTCTGCCTTAAATTTTGAGTGTTGTGGGGGCGAAAAGCCTGCAGATCTGCAGATGTTAATATCATCTGGAATGTGTATGTATGTGTTGCATTGAGCTGTTAAGAACAAAGGACTTTAAATTAAATAATGCCATTTGTAGCAACATGGACGAACCCAGAGATTATCACATTAAGTAAAGTAAGTCAGAAAGAGAAAGACAAATACCTTATGATATCACTTGTATGTGGAATCTAAAAAGTACTACAAATGAACTTATTTACAAAACAGAAACAGATGCACAGACGTAGAAAACAGGTTTCTGTTTATCAGAGAGGAAGGAAGGGGGAGGGATAAATCAGGAGTTTGGAATGAACAGATACACACTACTGTGTATAAAATAAACAACAAGATTCTACTGTACAGCACAGGCAACTGTATTCAGTATCTTAATAGTGGAAAAGAGTATGAAAAAGAATATGTATGAATGATAATAATAATTGAATCACTTTTGCTGTACACCAGAAACTAACACAGCATTGTAAATCAACTCTACTTCAAGTAAAAAATAAGGAAAAAAGAACAAAGGACTTTAAGGTGGGAATAAAAAGGGAACATGGCTAACATTGCAGAGACAGGCATACAAACACCTGTTGGGGGCTAATTCCCCGTAGAAACATCTCTCGAGACCTATCTGAACATCACATAGCTTCCCTTTTTAGTACTACAGTGCTTTTCTTGGTAGTTAATTTCATATTTTAAAAAGACTGAAATGTAAAGTTGGTTTTCAGAAAAACCTTCTTTAAACTGACTGACAGTGTCCTTCCTACTAGAATTGGAACCCAACCCAGCCTCACTTTGAGCAAGGCCAGCAGGGTTGCGACTGGGGGAGGATAAGAAAGCCTCAGAAATGGCGGTCCGTCAGTTCTCGTGGTTCTGCCTCTTCTAAGAACACGAAGGATACGGATCCTCGAGGCCCTGCCTGGAGGACTCTGAATCCATGTGTCTTAGTCCTGAGCTCCCACTCAGGCTGCAGGCTGTGTTTGCCCGCTCCCGGAGGGGCGTGGCCCACGAGTTCACCACCGTGCCCTGAAGCCCTTCTCACACTTCCCCCGCTCTGCCAGTGGGTCACCACTCTCGTTCCCTGGGATTTTTTCCATCTCTTGCCCCATCGACCCTGACTCCCATCTGCATTCCCTTTACGCTAAACCTACCTTTTTTTTTTTTTTTTTTTGTAAGCAGAGGAATGTCACTTTGTACTGAACTAATTCATTATTTCAATTGTTCATCATCATTTCTCTCCATCCCTCCCTGCCCTGACGCCACCAGAATTTGAGCGTATTTCAGATCTTTCTGTCCCTAGGTCCCATCCATATCCCTGCTGTATAGAACAGTGCTTGACATCCAGCAGCACGAATAAATATTTGTTGAAAGAATGAATCCATTGTGATTTGTTTTATCAAATATGGTTACCCTCAGAGAAGGCAATGGCACCCCACTCCAGTACTCTTGCCTGGAAAATCCCATGGACGGAGGAGCCTGGTAGGCTGCAGTCCATGGGGTCCTTAGACTCGGACACGGCTGAGCAACTTCACTTTCACTTTTCACTTTCATGCATTGGAGAAGGAAATGGCAACCCACTCCAGTGTTCTTGCCTGGAGAATCCCAGGGATGGGGGAGCCTCATGGGCTGCTGTCTATGGGGTTGCACAGAGTCAGACATGACTGAAGCGACTTAGCAGCAGCATGGTTACCCAGCTTTATGGGGTTTCCAGATGGCACAGTGGTAAAGAGTCTGCCTGCCAATGCAGAGACATGGGTTCGATCCCTGGGTTGGGAAGATCTCTTGGAGTGGGAAATGGCACCCTACTCCAGTGTTCTTGCCTGGAAAATTCCATGGACAGAGGAGCCTTGCGTGCCCACGGTCCATGGTGCTGTGAAGAGTTGGACACGACTGAGAGACTGAACTGAACTGAGCTGAGCGTGCAGCCATGCAAGCATCTCACGGCTCAGCTTTATAGTATCTCACAGCATAACTTGGTGCCCTGAATGACAGCTGGTACCCCAAAAAGGCCTGGACACCCATCATGTTGTGACCTGGGAGGTTTGTTTCCCTCAGACTTGCTTCATTGTTGGGGGAGGGGAGAGGCCCTGGTGCTCACCAGAGGACAGGAGGGTACAAACCAGTGCACTAGATAAGAGGTGCTCTTATCTTTTCAGTGACTGATTCCATTGCTACTTTCAAGGGCAGCAAAAGAGGTTTTAGCAAATTTACTTTACAGAGGGTTTGTAGAATTGCTGATTGCGTGCTCACTGTTTTTCACAGGAGAAAATGTAAGACTCTTAAATTCACATCTGTATTGGAAATAATACCTGGATAATAGCGTTATACTTTCTAGGAACCATGGGATTCCTTGGAATAGCCCATCAAGTAACCAGAAGGACTATCTTGCTCTACCCTTTCAGCCTCTTTTCTTTGTTATTCAGATTGGCTAATTTTTTCTGTTCCGTCTTCAAGTTCACTGATTCTTTCCTCTTTTGAGTCCATCAATTGTGTTTCTTCCCTTAGTTTTTGCTTTTTCAGTTCCAAAATTGCCATCTGGCTCTACTTTGTATCTTCTGTTTATTTGCCAAGACTTTCTACTCTTCCTTTACTTCAAGTGTGTTCTTAATTGCTGTTGAAGCATTTCTATGATGGCCTCTTTAAAGTTCCTGTTAGATAATTCCAACGTCTGTGTTGTCTCAGTGTCTAGTTCAGTTCAGTTCAGTTCCTCAGTTACTTCTGACTCTTTGCGACTCCATGGACTGCAGCACGCCAGGCCTCCCTGTCCATCACCAACTTCTGGAGCTTGCTCAGTCTCATGCCCATTGAGTCGGTGATGCCATCCAACTATCTCATCCTCTGTCGTCCCCTTCTCCTCCTGCCTTCAATCTTTCCCAGCATCAGGGTCTTTTCCAATGAGTCAGTTCTTGGCATCAGGTGGCCGAAGTATTGGCGTTTCAGCTTCAGCATCGGTCCTTGCAATGAATATTTGGAACTGATTTCTTTTAGGATTGACTGGTCGGATCTCCTTGCAGTCCAAGGGACTGTCAAGAGTCTTCTCCAACACCACAGTTCAAACACACCAGTCTCAGTGTGGGTCTGTGTCAACTGTCTTTTCTCATTAAGGTTGAGACTTCCCTGGCTCTTGCTTGTACAGTGTTTCCATTGTATCCTGGATATTTGGGGCATTATGGTTTGAGATTCTGGATATCATTTCAGCCTATTTCAGCAGGCTTTCTCTGACACAGAGTTAGTGCGAGGAGGCATTATTGCCTTGCTTACTGCCTGGCAGGGGTGGAAGGACGTGTTCCCTACCACATCTCCATGGACACCCTGGATGGGTGGAGGGTGCCTCCTCATTGCTGGGCAGAGTGGGCATCTGGGCTCCCTGCAGGCCTCCACTAATACCACCCTGAAGGGGTGCCTTGTTATGTCCGAGGCAGGGGGACTGGTTCCCACTGGAGGGTGGTGAAAGTTCCAGCTCCCCAGCCAGTCATCTCTGACACCACCCAGCAGGTAGAGGAATTGAGGGAGATGCCTCGTTAAAGCCTGAAAATGGTTCCCCACTTGGGTCTTTCTTTGCTAATGGGGATCAGAGCGGTGGTGCTGTTCAGTCACGCAGTCATGTCCAACTCTTTGCGACCTCATGGACTGCAGCATGCCAGGCTTCCCTGTGTATCACCATCTCCTGGAGTTTGCTCAGGAGTTGTGATGTGAGTCAGTGATGCCATCCAACCGTCTCATCCTTATAGAAGTAGCTGGATTCATTTTCAGTTGAGATGTGCTTCGGAGCCTCTGCCCTCTCTCTCCAGAGAGTGTTGCTCTTACAGACTTTTAACCTTAAAGTGTCCCTCTGGGTCACCCTTCATATTGCCTGAGTTATTGCCCAGAGTCAACACAGAAAAAGACTGCTCAAGCCTCAGCATCGGGAGATGGAGGTGAAAGGAAACTTGGGCTTAGTGCTGGCCATCTGTCCATGGCCTCTGTTCCCCAGCTGAGCCTGGAGAGCAGCTTGTCTGGGACCCTGCGGCCAGGGGGCTGGACATGCCTACTGTGTGTGGTGGGGCGGCCTGGAAGGGAGGCGGGATGGACAAGGGGTGGAAGGGATGTGTTTTGGGGTCAGTCATGGCAGTGAGTCATTTGTCTGTTTTGTCCTGAGCAAGCTGGCATTTCTTTGCAACATCGAGTGCCCGTAGGTGGACCATCAGGCCCCCCTGCCCAGTCTCCAGCCGTGAGGCTGAGGCCTGAGCCATCTTTGGTTTCTCCCCAGGGCTCTTTAATCAACAGTGTTACGTAGGCGTTCACAGCAGGTTTATTTTTAAGCTTGGTTATCTTTCAGACTTGGGGGTGATTGTGAACTAACTGTAACTGAAATTATTCTTTTAGCTGACTCTCATAGTTACAGGGAGAGCAGGGACGGGGGAGCCTGGTGGGCTGCCGTCTATGGGGTCGCACAGAGTTGGACATGACTGAAGCGACTTAGCAGCAGCAGCAGCATAGTTACAGGGTAGTACAGTGGGGATAAAGGGATGAAGCTTGGATTCACTGCAAATACACATTTAATTCTGGGGGGAAAAAAATTCCTGTCTCTTTCGTCAGCCGCATCATAGCATATATCTACTATGCTTGACACCAAAGCATCTACATTTTTTGAGTTTGAGAAAACACTTTTTTTTTTAACAGCTGCTGATGACAAACAACTGTAGATCAGTCTTGATTGACGTTTTGTTTGCTTTTTAAGATTTAATTAGCATTTGTGAAATTTGGGAGAGTTAAACTTAATCATGAGAAAATGAGGTAATGAAGGCTGAGTGCAGTTTCCAGATAATTGTCTGTGGCTTCCGGGTAAATATAGAAGGAAAGGGAGACTTGGTGGGGGGGATTAGTAATAACTGGAGTATTTACCTTCAAGGCTGGAGCTGGTTATAAAATTGGTTGCATGAATACTAAATTGGAGGTATTCATTATTAAATCCAACAAAATAGGCAAAACAAAATCCAAAAAATAGGTAAAACAAAATCCAAAAAAAGGCACTGGAGCAACTGAAGAACATTTTGAAAATGAAGTGGTTGAAACTTCCATGCAGACTAACTGGATGCCATTTTCTTAAATTTAAGACTTGTTTAAAATAAACTCCACATTTTCAGAAAGATAATGCAAAATGTTAACCAACGCACTATTAACCCCATTTGTGCTGTAATCCCCTTTGTACATTTATTAATATGAAGATCAAATGCATTGATCTTGAATGCAACTAAGAAAAAATTTTAAACACAACTTCCAGCCTGTATAATCTAAATATCTAAAATTAAGAAGGTAAAATCAACTCAAGAGTTGGAAATTGCTTTCCAGACGTTTAACAGCCTAGAATCAAAGGTAACATAAATATCTTTTTGGCTTTGTGGTCTCGACCACGGTTATAATCATGGTTTGTTTATTTATGTTAATGGTGTACATCTTTGCAGGGCAGCAGAGAGTTCCTGATTAAATGCTTTCAGGGTGAATTTGGAAGGTCACAAGAGGGCGGGATGAAAGTGCAACAAACACCTCTCCAGCAGGGAGATGGGTATCCTACCTGGACAGGCGAAGTTCTCTTCCAACCATGAAAGTCAAAGTGTTAATAGATCAGTTGTGTCTGACTCTTTGCGACTCCATGGACTGTAGCCCACCAGGCTCCTCTGTCCATGGAATTCTCCAGGCAAGAATACTAGAGTGGGTAGCCATTCCTTTCTCCAGGGGATCTTCTGGACCCATTGATGAAACTCAGGTCTCCTGCATTGCAGGCAGATTTTTTACCATCTGAGCCACCACCATGGTTCTTATGAATTCCAGCCAAAAACAACTATCCTAGCAAAACTGTATGAACTCTTACTAATTATTCACTTAACAAACATTGGCTTAACACATATTACATGCCAGGCACTATTCCGAGTGCTGGTGTTATAAGAAGGATGAAGACACAAGCCCGAGGAGCTTGCAGGCCAAGGATCTTCAGGGAGAGAGAGAATAGACAATCATGATGCAGTGTGTGTTCCAGTTATCACTTGCTGTGTAACAAGACAACCCCCCAAATCTAGTGGCTTCAGGCAACCGTTCCATGCCAATGGACCCCGTGGGTCAGGAATCTGAACAGGGGCCTGTGGGAACAGTTAGACTCTGCTCCAGGAGGTCTGGTTCTCAGTGGGAAGATTCCAGAGCTGGGGGCTGGAACCCTGAGGGTGTCATTCCTCACAGGTCTGGGCTGTTGGCCGGGATGTCAGCTGAGGTTGTTAATTGCACACTCTCTCCGTGTGGCCTGGGCGTCCTCACGGTGCGGCAAGCTCGAGGTAGCAGGATTTCCTAGCTGCCAATGCCCGGCTTCCAAAGCGAGGGTCCTAGCTCAGGGCGACGTGCTCTGCTTTTTATGACCTAGCCTCAAGAGCCGACCTTTGCTGCCACCATGTCCTGTTGGTTACAAGCATGTTTGTGGCCCTCTGGGAATCGAGGGGCGGGGAATTCGATTCTGCCTCTCCGTGGGGCAACCACTTCCTTCCAGAGGAGCAGAAGCACAGCCGTCTTTAGAAGGCACGATCTGTTGCAGGACAGGAATTTTAAATGCCTGACCGTCCTCCCTGCAGAGAGCGGGACCTGATTCCTCTCACTCTAGGAGTGGGCAGGACTTAGTGACTCTTCTAGAAAACTGAGCCTAGAGAGCAGTCTGTGACTTCTAAGGCGAGACCGAGAAAGGTGCAGCCTGACTTCCCCCCTACCTCCCACTCCCTTGCTGGGGCAGCCCACCACTTCAGGGGAGGACCTTCAGGGTGCCCCAAGAGAGACCCCGAGAAGAGGAACGGAGGAACCCACCGCAGCACCAGCCCTGTGAGCGGCCACCTTGAAGTCAGATCCTCCACCCCAGTCAACTCTAAAAATATCTCTTTCTTTCTTTTTAAATTGAATTGTAATTTACAGTGCTGTGTTACTTTCAAGTGTGCAGCCAAGCGATTCACATATATATATATATATATATAAAATCTGGGAAAGATTGAAGGCGACAGGATAAGGGCGGGGGCAGAGGGTGACATGGTTGGATGGCATCACTGATTCAATGGACATGAATCTGAGCAAACTCCGGGAGGTAGTGACGGACAGGGAAGCCTGGGGTGCTGCAGTCCATGGGGTCGCAAAGAGCCGGACACGACTCAGTGACTGAACAACAGATCGTTGTTATACTCTTTTGCATTATAGCTTATTACAAGACACTGAGCATAGTTCCGTGTGCTGTAGGCCCTTGCTGTTTACTCATTTTATATTTAGTGGTGGATATATGTTCATCCCAACCTCCCAGTTTATCTCTCCATCCATCCCTCCCTCTCTTTCGGTAACATAAGTTTGTTTTCTATGGTGGGAGTCTGGTTCTGTCTTGTAAACAAGTTCACCTGTATCATTTGTTCTTAGATTCCGCACATCAGTAGTATCCTGTGATATTTGTCTTCATCTAGCTGACTTACTTGTCTTAGTATGATAATGTCTAGGTCCATCTGTTGCTTGTCATTCTTTCATTCCAAATGGCATTTCATTCTGTTGTTATGGCTGAGTAATATTCCATTTCCTCTGTGTGTGTTGTGTGTATGTATATATATGTATCATATCTTCTGAAACCAGTTAGCTGTTGATGGGCATACCTCCCGAGAGTCTCCAGGCCAGAACTGTTTAGTCACGTCACTCCTGAATTCTTGACTCCAGAAATTGTCAGAGATAATAAATGTATATTGTTGTTTTCGAGGCATTACGTTTTGGGACACTTGCTAGAAAGTTATAGATAACCATGCATCCAGAGCAAACACATGGCAGTGCGTACTGGGCATATATAGGAAAACCACCTTGTCCCGGCTTCCCAGGCCGGGACAGCCTCCTGGAGGAGGAGACACATGAGATGCGCCTTCAAAGGCTCAGATGAATGGTGGGCTGAGGCATGTGTCCTTGTACCACTTAAGAACATTGGAAATAGGGCGTTAGCTATGGGTGAATGGTGACCGAAGTCTGATTATCTTTAAAATGGGGACTTCCCCTTGTACTCTTCAGAGACTTAGTAGAGCTAATGTATTTACAGAGCTGAGAGCAGGACCAGTTAGTTGGGGTGCGTTAATTCACCTACCCCTGCACCCCAGGGCAGCCTCAGCATCACCTGGAGCAGTTAAAACAGCAGGTTCACGCCACTCAGACCTCACGGTAACAGCATGGCTGGGTGCGGCCAATGCCTGTGGGATTTTGGAAAGCTCTGCTCCAGAAGCCAGAGGCTGGGCACCCGCTGGGGATTCCTCACACCTCATAGATGGGTAGGGCTTGTGATGGGGAATTCAGATAAGTAAGTAAGTAGGTAAGTGTTAATCGCTGAGTTGTACCCGATTCTTTGCAACCCCATGGACTGCAGCCCCCAGGCTCCTCTGTCCATGAGATTTTCCAGGCAAGGATACTGGAGTGGGTCGCCATTTCCTTCTCCAGGGGATCTTCCCAACCCAGGGATCGAAGCCGGGTGTCCTGCACTGCAGGCAGCTTCTCTACTGACTGAGCTGCAAAGGAAGACTGGAATTCAGACGACAGCCTTGAAAACAGTGATAATACAAGACACGAGACCGTCTTCCCTAGTCGTTACAAGGGACTTTCTTACCCCTGTCTTCTATTTTTAACCCAAAGTACTCTTTGAATGAGAAATAAGACGTTAAAAACAAACAAAAAAGTAAATTAGTTCCTGTACCTTCCTTTTCTTTTAGTACTTTGACATCTCCCTCAGGACCGTGGTGAGTGTTCATCTCATCCTGAGGAAAATTGTCCTTTTTCCTGAATGACTGCTTAACCTTCGCCTTATCTGATTAGGCGCAGAATTAAGTCTCCCTTGAAAAGCTTCCAGTCCCCACTTCCCTGCCAGCTCATTTTCCCTGGGAAGGACCTGGAAGATCAATGTGGCCAAGGAAGTGGAGCTGATCAATGGGACAAGACTTCCTTTGTAACACCGCTGGGTGGACGATGACTTCCTTGCCCTGCGGTTATCTTGCAGCCGGCTAGAGGGCAGGATGCCTCTGCAGGCGGCTGCAATTCACCTCCCAGTCTCCAGAGGGGGCGGCGGGCCGGCTCAGCCTTGCCTGGGTCAGACCCCAAGCTGGGGTTCTTGCAGCTAGAGCCATGACCCAAACAGTGACCAGGACCCACTATCCTGAAACCAGGTGGCAGAGGAGCTCCCTGTTGATGAGTTTGGGTGGATCAGGAAGTGAGGCCGTATAGAACAGGCTGGTTCTAGAAGAGTCATCCCAGGGGCTTCCTAGGTGGCGCTAGTGGTAGAGGGTTTGATCCCTGGGTTGGGAAGATCCCCAGGAGTAGGAAGCGGCAACCTGCTCCAGTATTCTTGCCGGAGAATTCCATGGACAGAGGAGCCTGGTGGGCTACAGTCCAGGGGGCCGCAGAGTCGGACACGACTGAGCGACAGAGCAACGAGTTAATAAGAGTAGAAAGGTCTTAGAGACTAGAGCCAAGCGATGCCTATGCTGAGTGGCCCAAGACAGGTCTTCATTTGAATGCAGAGCAGCAATTGCTCGTCCCTGATTCCTTACAGAGGGTGAAGAAGAGGCTCCCAGTGCGCCTGGTCAGAGTAAAGGACGAGGTTATAAATAAGAGGGAAGTGGCCCAGGTAGTTCCCTCCGAAGCATTCCTGAGCTTTCAGAAAATAAGCTTACTCTGCACCGTGACTTATGCCCACAGACACTTACTGTGTTTCTCCTTGTCCAGCCCAGCTGAGGGGAGGGTCCGGGCAGAGGTGGCCAGAGAGGACAGCTCTTCCCACAGGTCATGAGGGTGTTATTTCTGTCGTTCGGGGACGAGACTGCATGTTATTTAAGATAAAGCGCTCTGAATTTAACATAAAGCCCACACCGTTACTCACTGGCCTGTAAATCCTTTACTATCATGCTTGGCTCATAGGCTTTAACTTAAAACATTAATAACACTTATTGAATGCCTTGTAGGTGAACAGCAAATATTCCAGTGTTAACGGTCGTTAGCATTCTGCTACGGTGATTTTTTTCATAGATGTGATGCACAATTTTGCGTTTCCCTCGCTGGAGTCATTAGACTAGGACTGAATGGAAGATTGTCCTTCTTTCCTTGTGTCTTCCTTCAGTAGTTGCAGTGCATGGGCTTAGTTGCCCCACAGCCTGTGGGGTCTTAGTTCCCTAACCAGGGATCGATCCCACATCCCCTGCATTGGAAGGCAAATTCTTAACCACTGGACTGCCTGGAAGTCTTAAGAGGCATAAACTCTTGATGCAAGAATTCACACTGCAGTGGGCATAACACCAGGTGACATCACATGATGAATGTGGCCACCATTCTCTTGTCCGTGGCTGATCACCATCATCAAGGGGCTGGTGGGCTAGCTGTATTAATCAGGTTCCCAAGAGGAACAGGATATGGTTATATACTGATACACACACCACATCTACAAAGTACCTTCACGGCCAGCAACCCTTAGGTTAGTGTTTGATGAAATAATTGCTATCTCCCGGCCCACTCACACCTAAAACTCCATTACCCCAGCCATGGCTGGAACCAACCCCTGCTTGGAACCTTTAGCCCTGGCCTCTTTGACCCAGAGCTTTGAACAGTGGATGAGTTGTAGAGGTGGTGAGTATGACAAGAAGCTGAGAGTGATAAGAAGGTCCGTGGAGGAAGTGGTACCCAAATGCCCGCCCAAGATGTCTGCAGTCCTGAGGCCAAGTTTTTATAGGTTTCTGCAAGTCTGATGCAGTATTGAAACATATTATTTATGCAGAAGAGGCGAAGAGGTCAGTGAATGGCCTTTGTAATTGCTCTATAATTACTAAGCTAGAATCCTTTAAAACCCACATTGGTAGGCATGTCGTATCCACATGTTCTATACCAGGCCAGGGGAAGATGGTTAGAATACAAACAGTCTATTCTCAAGGTTTCTTGCATCACGGATTGTGGAAACAAACCCTACAACTTCAGAGAATGAATCCGTATTAGCAATAATTCTGGTATAGATTGGTTGGAGGGTTTTCTAGGGTTTAAAATATAGAATCTTGGATAATATAAACAAGGTATTTTCCTCTCAGGGGCTTCCCTGGTGGCTCAGATGATGAGAATCCACCTGCAGAGCAGAAGACACGAGTTGGATCCCTGGGTGATGAAGATCCCCTGGAGAAGGGAATGGCAACCACTCCAGTATTCTTGTCTGGTGAATTCCATGGGCAGAGGAGCCTGGCGGGCTACAGTCCATGGAGTTGCAAAGTCGGACACAACTGAGCAACTGACACACACACAGTTTCCCCTTAACAGGCTACGTTACCTTGTATTCAATGAAAACACGTACAAGTTGGAGGTCAGTTTCTCTGTTGGTATTGACATTTACGCACTGAGCTAAAATAAAGGGAAAAGAGTAACGATGCATAAAGTGTTCCTGGCACTCTCACGTGTTGGCTCAGAGCGACCATTGCAAATGAGGAAGACGGGCACAGGGAGGTGGAGCACGTGATCCGAAGACTCACAACCAGCAAGAAAGGAGCCGGGATTCAACCCAGACTCGGCAAGTCTGTATCCAAATCCAGCCCTAAAACTGTAGGCAAACCTGGCTTAACTTTCTCAGTGTTGGAGGCTATAAAGCAGGTTTCTCAGCCTCAGCACTAGTGACATTGTGGGCTGGAAAGTTCTTTGTCGTGGGGCTCTTCCATGCTGTGTAGAATATTTAGTCCCATCCCTGGCCCCTACTGTCTGATACCAGGAGCAGCCCTCCCCCAAGCTGCTGCTGCTAAGTCACTTCAGTCGTGTTTGCGACCCCATAGACGGCAGCCCACCAGGCTCCCCCGTCCCTGGGATTCTCCAGGCAAGAACCCTGGAGTGGGTTGCCATTTCCTTCTCCAATGCATGAAAGTGAAAAGTGAAAGTGAAGTCACTCAGCCGTGTCCGACTCTTAGGACCCCATGGACTGCAGCCTACCAGGCTCCTCCGTCCATGGGATTTTCCAGGCAAGAATACTGGAGTGGGGTGCCATTGCCTTCTCCCTTCCCCCAAGAGGTGTCCATAAAAATGTCTCCAGACTTGAAATAAAGGTCCCAGGGATGGGGGAGGGGACACAGAACCACTCAGCTGAGAACCATGGTCCTGGAGGGAAAAATGATTTAAAGATTACAATTAGATATAAAAATAAGCAGTGTAAGTTAGAGGCTTTCATTATATTTTGGAAAGAATATATAAATCATTTTACCTATCCACTTTAAAAATTAAGAAGCACAAAACTTGGGAATTCCCTGACTCTCCAGTGGTTAGGACTCCACGCTTCTAATTCTGAGGGCATGGGTTCCATCCCTGGTCAGGGAACAAAGATCCTGCGTGCCAATAATAATAATAAAATGTAAAATAAATGAATTAAAAGGAAAAAAGAAAGATGCACAAAACTCTTCCATAAGCATGTCAGCAAGTACAATAGAAGTATACGCACGTTCCCCGGTGGCTCAGACAGCAAAGCGCCCGCCCACAATGCAGGAGACCGGGGTTCGATCCCTGGATCAGGAATATCCCCTGGAGAAGGCAGTGGCACCCCACTCCAGTACTCTTGCCTGGAAAATCCCATGGAGGGAGGAACCTGGTGGGCTACACTCCACAGGGTCGCAAAGAGTCCCACACAACTGAGCGACTTCACTTTCATTTTCTAAGGGAAAGATGTTCAAGTGTAAAAAGAGAGTGAAGAAAGAATGAAATCTGGGACATTGAGGAAGAGCGGGGTAAAAGCAGAAGTGACAATTACATACACGACAAAAAGAGCAACTATTAAGCGAGAACGTACAAGTTGCTAGGTCTGAGCAGTTTGCTTAAACTGCGTGGTTTTTCCTTTCTGTGGACCATGAGGCCAAGACCATATTTCAGCCAATCAGCGGTGACGTGATCAGGACGTTACCTCTAGGGCTGAAGTAATTTCCTTCCCAGAACTCGAACGCCCGCACACTTGACTGTCCTGGCCAGTGGCCTCTGCCGCGACCTCGCTGCGAGGAGGGGGCTGGGTCCGCAGCCTTCCTGTGGAGAGTCTCCACTCTCCCCCCTCAGCCTTCCACGAGCTTCCATGCGATGACGGTTCTGCTCTGCCCCGGAGGCAGGAGGGGCACCAGCCTGGGGCTGACGGCCTGGCTCGGACCTTGGGTGCCTTGGAAGCTGGAGAAGGGAGCGAGTGCTGTGAAGGTTTCCCAAAGAGGGGCGGACTAGGCTTAGACTTTGAAAAGGTATACCGCGATTACATGGAGGGGACAATGTCAAGAATGAAGAGAAGCTTGTGCACTTCATCAGGAACCACCCAGGGTCTCCTGGAAGGCTAGATCCTTAACATCTCTGGTGGTAAGGCAGGGATGGAGAGCGGGGTGGAGGGCAAGGCTCAGTGCTCTGACCCCTCTTTAAAGAAAAAATCTCATCAGCACATTAAATGTTCTGAGAAGTCCAGAGGTGGAGAGATGGGTTGGTCTTGTTTTTTCCAAAAGACCAATATCCCACAACACTCGTGTGGTTGTGTTAGTGGCTCATTCGTGTACGACTCTTTGCGACCCCATGGACTGTACCCCCCAGGCTCCTGTGTCCATGGGATTCTCCAGGCAAGAACACTGGAGTGGGTTACCATGCCCTTCTCTAGGGGATCTTCCTGAACCAGGGGTTGAACCCAGGTCTCCTGCATTGCAGGCTGAGTCTTTACCATCTGAACACTTGTTAGCATCACTTCAATAGCTTGTTACTGAATTGGGGTTCCGTGGAACAGAGTTTGGGAAGGTGGTTTAGGGGGTTGTAAAGTCTGCATCTGTTTGACCAGCTTGGACTTATTGCCCTTCCCAGCTCTGATGCTTTCCTCACTCCCATTTAGAGTCACAAAGATTCCTCTATGATTTTCCAGTTCCTACCAGTGCACACCACTGCCTGCTTTTCTGTCCTGTCTCCTCCGATCGTCTACAAGTTCTACAAGAGCAGAGATTTCCTTCTCTTGATCACTGAGTTCCCAGTGCCTTGGACAGTGCTGGCCACCAGCGAGTGCCCCCCGAGGATCTGTCCAGATGTAACTCTCCCAGGCATCCCATTGCTGCTCAGTCGTCAACACTTTCTTCTCTTTGCTTCTAGGATTAAATGCATCACATTGAACTGTGACCCCTCTGTCCAGCCTTCACCCTGACCCTGTGGCTTCCGACCTGTTTGAGGGCGAGGTGGCCCTCACCGTGCCCCACTCCTCGCTGAGTTACTCGATCACACGTTACCCATATGATTTCTCTGTTGCATTTGGCGCTGACTGCCTCCTTCTTTCTTCCTAAAACATTTTCTCGTAGTTTCAAGACCCTTTCTCTTGATTTTCTCCAGCCTCCCAGACTCTCCAGTTCCTGAATTTTTCTCACCATTACTTTAAATGTTGGTAAAAGTTGAACACTCAGGGTTCAATATGTAACTTCCTATGTTCCCAACTGCTGCGTTGATTGAGCCCCGTGATTCAGGGAAGAGGGCAGCCTGATCTTTCTCTTTTGTGGTATCCATAAGGTCCATCAAGTCTCGTTTGTCCTAAACTGACATCTTCAAGACTTCTAGAATATCAAGACGTACAGCAACATAGGAATCATGAAACCTGTGAGACTGAGATGCTCGGGTCACTGAGAAGAGTCTGGGAGCTTTAACAAGGTCAGAATGCCTCGGAAAAAAATAAGATCAAAGCGGACCTGGAGAACGTCCACATTCAA
>NW_011494637.1:23946-26019 GCF_000754665.1 Bison bison bison | reverse complement strand
CCACATTCAAGACTGGCTTTAAAACGCCTCAGCCTGGGGAGTTGATCTGCCCAATGGCCACCGCATCTGCCAGAGAGACTTAGGATAAAAATAGCACGTGTCGCACGAGCCCCGGGGAGTGTTAAGCTGCCCTGTGTAGAGTTTCTACGCGTGTAGTTTTAGATCTGAGATAAGGGATGGCTTTCCTAGAATTCTTCCCCTTTTAGAGTAGTTGAGGATGAGTGGTGTCCGGCACGACTTCATGCCTCAGATAGCTGCTGCAAGGCTTCTTTTCTCCTTCTGTGTCTCGACTCCTCGATGAGGTCTGCTAAGTATGCTTTTACTGCATACCCCGCGGACATGCTGAGGGACATTAAATGCCTTCTGGGAACCTACTTGGGGCTTTTAAAGATAACTGGCTGCTGCATCAGCTGCTGATTCTAAGGATGAGGAAATCCCTCTGTGGCGTTATTCGTTGGATGACTCTATTTGTTGCAGGACACACCGCACTATGAACATTCACTTAAAATATGTCTGTAATCCTAAGACATATATATAGCATCCAGAAAGACAGTACTGATGATGCTACTTGCAGGGCAGCAAAGCAGACAGAGACATTTCGGACACAGTGGGGGAAGGAGATGGTGGGATGCCATGAGAGAGTAGCATTGAAACATTATACGTAACTGTATGTAAAATAGATAACCAGTGGGAATTCAAAGCCAGTGCCCTGGGACAACCTTGAGGGGTGGGATGGGAAGGAAGGTGGGAGGGGGTGCTCAAGAGGGATGGGACATATGTATACCTAATGCTGACTCATGTTGATGTTTGGCAAAAACCATCACAAAATTGTAATTATTCTCTAATTAAAAAAAAAGATTAAAAAATGTCTATAATCAGACAGAGGCGGGCTATAGTCCATGGGATCTCATAGAGTCGGACATGACTGAGCAATTACCACACACATATTTTTCCCTTAACAGGCTGCGTAACCTCGTATTCAATTGAAAACATGTACAGTTCTAGGTCAGTTTCTCTGTTGGTGTTGACATTTACAGAGGAGCCTGGCGGACTGCAGTGCATGTGGTTGCAAGGAGCCGGATATGACTTAGGGCTGAACAACAGCAACAATAATCCAATTTGTTTTCCAGTCCAATTGTTATCCTGCCATGCTTATCTCTGAATAATTGCTTTCCCCCTGTTATTTGGGAAGACTGCCATTGGAAAGGGAAAGCGAGAACCTCCTTCTGAAAATTGTAGCCAATTTCTTGTCTTGGGTTACCCTTCAATTTGATTTTAAGTTCAATGAGACATTTGCTTCAAATTCTGAATGTTTCTGAAGTGGTTAAATAAAATTGTGTGTGTGTGTTTTTGTTTTTTTTTTAAGAAAACACTATATGGAATTTTAGATAATAAGTTTGGACTTTTTGTCTGAACAATTCGAGAAATTAAGCAAAGGCTTGGACGATGGATGGAAGACAGACTATTTTCTTGATGGATGATAGAGCCTATCTTGGAAGTTATAACTGCATGTGAAGTTACTTAAATAGACTGAACCCTCAAATTGGGCAGATGTGCCCAGAGAGGCACAGGGCAGCCTCCTAGGGTCCAAGAGGGAGGGGCAGAGTGCTCACCTGAGGAGGACGGGCAGAGCCAAGCCAGGAATGTCCGTTTAACCTTCCCAGACTCGCTAGTCCTGTAAGGTACACTTCCTACTGGGGCAGGTGAGTAAAGGCGTGCTGGGAGGGCAGGCATCCCCCTAGAGAAAGATCTCTACTTGTTCACCAAACCAGAAGTACGGAGAGGTGCCCACAGCTGAAAGGTTGATATATCAGACCATCTCTGGAAAGTATTTCAGGGTAACTACTTAGAAGATGGTAAGACTTTACATATTCTAAACTGATTTAAAATACCCATGGAAAATGACTTAAAATACTGATTCCAGTGACTTTTCCTGCGGCTCCAGTGGTCAGGACTCCACGCTTCCACTACAGGGACAGTGGGTTCCATCTCTGGTCAGGGAACTTAGGATCCTGCATGCCACACAGTACAGCCAGAAAAAAAAAAAAAAGATGTATTCCGAAAGAAGGCAAG
>NW_011494637.1:22968-23846 GCF_000754665.1 Bison bison bison | reverse complement strand
AGAAGGAGAAAGTGTGGGTCGCCTAGAGTGCACGAGATTGGACAGTGACTATACATCCAGGAAGGGGAACAATTCCTGCTGTCATACACTGTACAGTTCTGTTCAGAAAGGGGGTGGGGAGGTGTGAGTTAAGAGTCGAAAGCACCATTTCTGTCTTCAAGATTGAAAGAAAAACAATTAAACAATTTGTCAAAGATCATCGCCTAGAAAAAGTAGAGTCATTAATCAGACTGCCTTGACTCCAGAGTTTGCACGAGCGGAGGCCACGGTAACCTCCCTGTATTTTATGCCCACACTACCTGTCTGTTCTGCAACTTTATGTTTACCAGCTGGACGGGTGGCGATGCCATCTCTCAGCTCATAGAATCTATGTCTGACAAATCTTTGTTACTGATGTTTTAAATGTCAATCTACAGAAGTCAAATGGCGGCAATTTAGCCTTGACTGTGTTCTTAACTACTCAAGTCAATGTCTCCAGGACCATGACAGGTGGAGAAAAAAAAAAAATACACATCTATTCTTGTCTGACTGTAGCTTCATCAACTATCAGGACTTCTGGAAGTGGAAAATCCCTTCGCTTTTATCTAAATGTGTGGTTCATTTTCTTTCTGTTGCTTGGCATCCTTGTCTGCAAACGTTGTCACTATGCCCATAATAAGCACTTAGTCAGTGGGTCACTATATTTGGAATCCGGTTGCCAGCCTTCTTAGTATTATATTCTTAAAGGGTTCAGAAACCAGTGGACTGATGCTGGAGAGATGTGAACACACAAGAGTGGCAGTGAATCTGTTCGTGGAAATCTGGTCTGGGGAACTGTTCTCGAGGTTTATTTGTCCAGAACAAAGAACAAACTGTATTTTGTTTGTTATCCTTAAAGA
>NW_011494637.1:21790-22868 GCF_000754665.1 Bison bison bison | reverse complement strand
CCCCCCCCTGCCAATGCAGGAGACATAAGAGATGCGGGTTTGAACCCTGGGTCGGGAAGGTTTCCTGGAGAAGGAAATGGCAACCCACTCCAGTATTCAGATCAGATCAGATCAGATCAGTCGCTCAGTCGTGTCTGACTCTTTGCGACCGCATGAATTGCAGCACGCCAGGCCTCCCTGTCCATCACCAACTCCCAGAGTTCACTGAGACTCGTGTCCATCGAGTCAGTGATGCCATCCAGCCATCTCATCCTCTGTATTACTGCCTGGGAAATCCCATGGACAGAGGAGCCCGGTGGGCTACAGTCCATGGGATCGCAGAGTCAGACACGACTGAAGGGACTTAGCAGGCACGTAGTCTGTTGGCCAAGTGGACTTAATTATGACCCAAGGGCCAACGCCATTGGCTTTTCTAATGATTTCCTTCTGACCGTCTTTCCTCTAGAGCAGGTATTTCATTCCGCTTCCCTTCAGACCTGCTGGGGCCTGGCACATTGCTCATCTTCCTTTACTGTCCCTGTGACTGGAGAGTGAGTTGGTGTTCAGAGGCTGAGGTGGAGCTGGGATCTTTCTACTTCTTTGATCACGATCTTATGACCTAAGAATCTGATAGCACTTCATTTTGTTTTCGTCTGGGTGAAAGGCCTGTCGCTCCTGTATTGATCTGTCATAGGTAATTGAAACTAGCTGAAACTCTGGCAAAGACAGAAACAGAAAGCAAAATTTTGTGTTTTCTGTTACATTTTTTTGGGGGGGAGAAAATATAAAAGATCAACTCACATTGTGTCTTCTTAAAACTAATATACTTTATCATTTTTTTACCAGCAGTTTTTAGTTTCCAGGAGAATTGTGCAAAAGTACAGTTTCCATATACTGCCTGCCCCTTGCTCCAACACACAGATAGATACACACACTCACACACACAGTTTCCCTTAGCTTATTATCTTTCATTGATGTGATTCCTTTTTTACACCTGACGAACCTGTGTCGATACACTGAGATTCCTAAAGTCCATAATGTTCCTTAGGGATCTTTGTGTCATACTGCCTGTGGGTCTCAATAAAATCATGTTGCTGTT
>NW_011494637.1:14000-21690 GCF_000754665.1 Bison bison bison | reverse complement strand
TGTTCAGTTGCTAGGTCATATCTGACTCTTTGCGACCCCATGGACTGCGGCACACCAGGCTTCCCTGTCCTTTACTCTCTCCCGGAGTCACCCTCCAGAGGCTCTTCATGATAACATCATAGCAATATGATAGTGGTACCATGATCGCATGGTGGTGTCACATACCCACCTGGCGGTGTCAGACGGGCTCGTCACCTGCCCTCACATGCTCTGTCTTCCACCTGCTCACCTTGCCTTCCCAACCCCCAGCACCCAGCACTTTCCAGACACACGGCCACAGACAAGATGCAGCCCGTTGAAGAGCCACCTTGCTGAGGTCACCCTGTTTTTAAAATTTCTGTATTTCATAGAATCTAAGATATTGTTAATTGTAAGGTACCTCCTTATTTTATATACTTCTTAAGAAGAAGACATTAAACTAGGTACATCATGGGCGCCCTTGATCTCAGGCATACTAGAGTGAGAACAGTAGAATTAATAAGATGCTACCCAGAGTGCAGGGCCTGCACAAAGACAGTGCTTTATTGAAACTAAAATAAATATTTGAAAAAACTGCACCATGATTCCAGTTTGGCCTCTTTGGGGTGTCAGTGAGGGCTTTGTAGGGGAGTTGGTGGGGGTGATGCAGAAAGTAAAGCAGCAGGAAGTTGAGGGACCGTGTGAGTCTGGGCCCCTCCCCCGGACAGCTGGGTCCTGGGGGTGCACAAGCCAGAGAGAAATCTTCAGTCTCTCGGTGGCCCTGGCCGGGTTACGAGAGCTTTCTGAGCCTCAGTCTCTGCGTCTGTATGAAGTAAAGCTAACCCTGCCGGCTGACTCTGGGGCCAGAGGAATAGTGGTTTGTGTGTGACAGGCTCACTGCCTGCATGCAGTTCGGGCTCAGTAGGGAACTCTAGCCCTTCCTCCCTCCATCCTTGGCTTCTCCACCTTTACTTCTCCTCCATCTCATGTATGTCCTTCCACTGTCCCCCCGGTAAAGAATGAGCCTGCAGTGCAGGAGACCCAGGTTCGATCCCTGGATGGGGAAGACTCCCCCGGAGGAGGGCACGCATTGTTGTCTGGAAAATTCCACAGACAGAGGAGCCTGGTGGGCTACAGTCCATGGGGTTGCAAAGAGTCGGACACGACTGAGCAGCTAACACACACACACACACACACACACACACACACACACACGCTGTCTCCCCAGCGGTCAGCCTGGGCTGGGTCACCTCACCTTCTTTCTCACTGCCTTGCAAGCCCTCTGGGTGCTGGAGATTTTTCATCAGACTTGGACTCAGCCAGAATTCACGACGGCTGGATGGGGATTACCTAGGGCAGTTCGCAGATGGCAGAGCCTCGTAATTCTTAGCCTTGGTCTTCCCAGGGCTGCCAAGCAATTAGGGTTTAGTAGCTGGTTGTGGTGCCCACCCACTGGCTTCAGGACTTGATTAGATAAAGCTCAGACAAGCCCCAGGGAAAAGATTTGTCAGGGACCTTTGCGAATGAGATTGAGATATAATTGAAGTACAGGTTTATTGTTTGAAAGTTGCCAAGATTCTCAGAACACGATTCCTGCATATTCATGAGGCCAGCAGGGTGACAGAACCCTGCCATCCACTGGGGAATTCCAGGTGGCAGCCCCCGAGCGTGGTGGTCCTGCTCCCCCAAATCTGCGTGACCTTGGGGAAGCCATGTGCGTTCCATTTTGTCATCTGTGAAATGGGGAATAAATGTGCATCTAGTCTGTCTCAGCAGATGGCCATTCGGGGTGCTTGAGGTGGTGCTGGCAGGAGCCCCATGGGGCCGTGGGTGCCAGTCAACCCTGACCGTTCGTTTCCAGCTCGTTCCTAGAGCCACATCAGTGCTTGTTGCCATGGTTACTGCTAGCTTGATAAGGACTCCGACTGCCAGATTTAGCCAATAAAAATTCAGGACTCCCTGTTAAATTTGAATATCAGATAAACATCGAATAATTGTTATGAGTATCTCCCAGACATGTTACGGTGGATAGGTTAGTACATCTTTCATCTGGTATTTCAGGAGATGTACGTATGCTAAAGAATCATTTGAAGCTTATCTGATATTCAAATTTCATTGGGCACTTTGCATTCTGTCTGGTAACCTTAACAGGGACAGAATATTACCTTGCTGAAAGCGCAAGAAGTTTTGTATGAAATAACTGATGTTAGGATCGGTCCAGAGCTCTCTGGTGGTCTCATTTATCACAAGTCAGAGAAGAGCAAACAATCTGTATGTTACTCTCAGCAATTAAAAGCGACTTTGACAGGGTTTTCCTGGTGGTGCAGTGGGATCCGCCTGGCAATGCAGGAGACACAGCTTCGATCCCTGGCTTGGGAAAATTCCACATGCCAAGGAACAGCTGAGTGCGACTGCCACAGCTACCGAGCCCATGCACTCTAAAGCCCATGCACTCTAAAGCCCGTGCACTCTAAAGCCTGTGCACTCTAAAGCCTGTGCACCGCAACTGGAGAGGAGCCCCCGGTTGTCACAGCTAGAGAAAACCCAGTGAAGACCCAGCACAGCCAAAACTGAATGAAGCAGATGACCGGTTGAAAATAAGTTACTCTGACAGAGAAATCATTTCTGCATTAGAAAAGACAAAACCAAGAACCCGTGGCCTCCTAGGCTGAGAAAAGGAAATGATTTCTTGTGAAGAAAACCTTTTCTTAATAAATAATTGCAGTGTAGTTTCTGCCTCACATTTCTGGCCCTAAAATTTAGTTTGGGAATTGTGTACATTTCAGCATCTCCATTTTTTATAATTCTTTCAGCAATCACAGTATATGTATTTCTCTCAGTAATGAATCTCATGTATGAATGGAAGGCTCACTATATTTTGATGAGGGAAGATGAGAGGAAACATTAAAAGGATGACAATTTCTAGTAGATACTTATCTTCAGTAGATTTTACACTTTAAGTGTTCCTAAAGAGATTAATAACTTCTTAATGTTGCTTAAATGTTTTAAAATTCTTTTTCATGGCTGAGTAATAGTCCATCGCATGTATGTACCACATCTTCTTCGTGTATCATTGCCCCATTCCTCTGCTGATGGACATTTAGTTGCTCCCATGTCCTGGCTATTGTAAATAGCACTGCAGTGAACACTGGGGTTCGTGTGTCTTTTTGAATTATGGTTTTCTCCAGATTTATGCCCAGGAGTGGGATTAAATGGGCCCAAGGACTCTGCCACACTTAACGGATTTTTGACATGACCTGGATCCTTGTGAATTTTCTCTGAGCTGCACATTACGCCATCAGCAGCTGTGAAATGATGGAAATCTGTGGATATTTATCTGTGCAAGCCCTGTTCTGTGTGCTGCAGGCAGCAGGCCAACAAAGTGGATGAGACAAACCCTCCCTGAGGGACTGCATGGTCCACGTGGAAGGAGAACCAACCCAGACCCAACAGAACCAGATTCGTGGGAAGGAACATGAGATCCAAGGGAGGAAGCTCATTACCACTGCTGCCTGTAGTTCCTTTTCAAACGCTTCTGTTCAGTCGCTCAGTCACATGTGACTCCCTGGACAGCAGCACGCCAGGCCTCCCTGTCCTTCACTATCTCCCAGAGCTTGCTTAAACTCCTACCCACTGAGTCGGTGATGCCATCCAACCATCTCATTCTCTGTCACCTCCTTCTCCTTTTGCCTTCAATCTTTTCCAGCATCAGGGTCTTTTCCAGTGAGTCAGTTCTTTACATCAGTTCTTGGCCAAAGTATTGGAGTTTCAGCTTCAGCATCAGTCCTTCCAGTGAATATTCAGGGTTGATTTCCTTGAAGATTGCCTGGTTTGATCTCCTTGTAGTCAAGGGTCTTCAAGAGTCTTCTCCAGCCCCACTGTATGAAAGCATCAGCTCTTCGGTGCTCAGCCTTTAGTCTAACATTAGTCTTTTTAAAAACTATTTATTTTTCTGTGGCTGCATCAGGGGAGGGTGGTCTTAGCCACGACGCGAGGGGTCTGGTTGAGGTGCTCCGGTTCAGTGCTCGCAGCACATAGGCTTAGCTGCTCTGTGGCATGTGGGGTCTTAGTTCCCTCCCAAGGGATAAAACCCACATCCCCTGCCTCGAAAGGTGGATTCTTAATCACTGGACCATCAGGGAGGTCCCAAGCGTTAGTCTTCTTCAATGTTGATAACAGTTTTGTGAGTGTTTTCACATCAAAACTTCAGTTTTTTCACATCTAAAACTGAAGGCTAGAGAGCTTCAGTAATATGCCCATGTCAGGGGGTGGTGGTTAGTAAATGACAGAGCGGGAATTCAGATCAGGTCTGCCTGACTTCAGAGGAGCATTGACACAGTGTCCCTAAGGGGGATTTAGAAGAGAGACAGATTACTTCTCATAGAAGGTGGGGGTGGTCTCAAGTTCATGGACAATATCTCATCTGAGCTGAAGCTTGGAACTCGGAGAAGGTTTGGGGATGCTATGGAAGGGAAAGGCTTTTCTGGCCAAGAGAACAACTTGGACAAGAGGCCAAGGGTAGGTATGGTGAGTTCTAGGTCGTTCAAGGAACAGTGTGCAGTTCAACTTGGCCTTAGCTCAAGGGATGCAGAAGAAAGAGGGTGGGCCCAGCAGTAAAGGCTGGTGAAGGAGTCTCACTTCCTCTGTGGATGGTGAGGACTCAATGAGGGTGTTAAGCTGGCGTTGGGCACAGGCTAGATGAGATCCATGGGGTTTTTCCAGACAAGAATACTGGAGTGGGTTGCCATACCCTGCTCCCAGGGGTCGAAGCCTGGTCTCCTGCATTGCAGACAGATTCTTTACCATCTGAGCCACCAGGGAAGCCAGGAGCAAATCCTGCACAGAAACAGGCATGTCCCCAGGGCTGGGAGGATGCGATGGAGATGCAGTGTGGTCCAGGGCTGAGAGGACGTGATGAAGATGCAGTGTGGTCTGGGGCTGGGAGGACATGATGGAGATGAAGTGTGGTCCTGGGCTGGGAGGACATGATGAGATGCCGTGTGGTCCAGGGCTGGGAGGATGCGATGGAGATGCCGTGTGGTCCAGGGCTGGGAGGATGTGATGGAGATGCTATGTGGTCCGGGGCTGGGAAGACGTGATGGAGATGCTGTGGGGTCCGGGGCTGGGAGGATGTGATGGAGATGCCTTGTGGTCCAGGGCTGGGAGGACATGATGGAGATGCAGCGTGGTCCAGGGCTGGGAGGATGCGATGGAGATGAGGTGTGGTCCAGGGTTGGGAGGACATGATGGAGATGTGGTGTGGTCCGGGGCTGGGAGGACATGATGGAGATGCAGTGTGGTCCAGGGCTGGGAGGATGCGATGGAGATGCCGTGTGGTCCAGGGCTGGGAGGATGTGATGGAGATGCTATGTGGTCCGGGGCTGGGAAGACGTGATGGAGATGCTGTGGGGTCCGGGGCTGGGAGGATGTGATGGAGATGCCTTGTGGTCCAGGGCTGGGAGGACATGATGGAGATGCAGCGTGGTCCAGGGCTGGGAGGATGCGATGGAGATGAGGTGTGGTCCAGGGTTGGGAGGACATGATGGAGATGTGGTGTGGTCCGGGGCTGGGAGGACATGATGGAGATGCAGTGTGGTCCAGGGCTGGGAGGATGCGATGGAGATGCCGTGTGGTCCAGGGCTGGGAGGATGTGATGGAGATGCTATGTGGTCCGGGGCTGGGAGGTTGTGATGGAGATACGGTGTGGTTCAGGGCTGGGAGGACGCGATGGAGATGCAGTGTGGTCCAGGGCTGGGAGGTTGTGATGGAGATGTGGGGTGGTCCAGGGCTGGGAGGATGCGATGGAGATGCCATGTGGCCCAGGAGAACTGGCTTCTGGTGTTGCCATCTCTATCAGAGATGTCCTGCAGGGCTTCCCAACCTTCCCCTCATCCTAAGGAGCTTTTGTAGACGTTGTTTTTCTAATCATCCTATGAAATGTTAGTAGCACAGATACACTGTGTATCTGTTTATGGGCTTTGTGCCTCAGCATCGTTTAGTGACCTGGGCACTTAAGTGGGAAAAGCAGTGCCCGGGTGACTGGGGTGTGGATGGAAATGTTGCAGGTACAACTGGGCCCCCAGTTTGGTGTCATGGAAAGAAAGTACTGAAATCTGGTTATGGCAAAAAGGTATATGCTGGGGAATTAACTAGAAATAGTTCCAAATAAGGGGCATCCCAAGTGGCTCTAGTGGTAAAGAACCTGCCTGCCAAAGCAGGAGATGTAAGAGATGTGGGTTTGATCCCTGGGTCGGGAAGATCCCCTGGAGTAGGGTTTAACAACTCACTCCAGTATTCTTCCCTGGAGAATTCCATGGACAGAGGAGCCTGGTGGGTTACAGTCCATGGGGTTGCAAAGTCAGACACGACTGAAGTGACTTGGCACACAGCACAGTTCAAACTGAAATATAAGTAAGTCTGCGACAGGGAGCAGTCTCACATCACACCCCAGAAACTTCTTCCATTCTGCATTTGGGAAAATCCTGTGGCTGAGAGGTTTCATTTTTAACCTCAATTATTATCAGCCAAATTATTTAAAAAAATATATAAGTGCATAATTATATACACTTAGTTTATAGATTACATATAAATTATGTATGTGATTGTGTAATTATTAAGATTGGATGAAGTTAATTATAAAAATACCATTTTCCTCAATCTTGATGACATCTCCCCATATCCCCGACATGGGGGGTTCTAGAGGCTGCTGGTATGTTTGAACAGTGAACTCTAAACAACAGTCTGGATTTCGAGGTCTTTTCTGCAGGAACTTTGCCTCCCTGTCTTATTAGTGTTCTCGACACTGCTTCCAGAAAGGGCTGCAGAGAGAAGTGAAATGTCAATCATGGCAGGTGCAAGTGGGCACACGGGGAGAGGTTTGGTGGGGAAGGAGGGAGTCCCCCACAATCACCTGGGCTTGCAGAAGGGGTCGGCTGTGGGTTTGGAGGATTGCTGGGGTTCCTGGGTGCATGTGGATCCTTAGGATCCGGCACAGTAGGAGCCGGGTCTTACAGCTGCCCAGCATCTGGACTTGGATGACCAACATCAGGGCTGAAGGCAGGGATGTCACCTGCTGTTTATTTTTCCTGGCTGTTCCCTCTGTCCCTTCATCATTTCTTTTGCCATCATTTCTGCGTTTTCCCTGCTGGTCATAGCATTCAGGAGGAGAAAAACCCTGTTTCCAGGGTGGGCGAGTGTGAAATGCTGCCATCGCTTTAGTGCATGTACCCTTCCCGGCAGCCTTGAGGTGGGCGTCTTCTCACAGAGAAGGGCTTCCCAAGGTCAGAGGTGCGAGCTTTCTCCTCTAAACTCTGACCTCTTCCCTCCCTCAACGTGCTTTCTCTCCCCGTCACCTGATACTCTGGCTTTAGTGTCCTCACGGACTCTCGTAAGTCTCCCTGTCTGGGTTCAAGGCCCAGCACGCTGGCCTCGGGGCACTGGGAACTGGCCCAGCTTCTGGGCCTCAGTGTTTCCATGTCCTCATCTGTGAAATGGGAACAGTGACGTGTGTGCTGACTCAGGAGATGTTGGCTGTTACCATTTTCCTCCTTCTTTGCAAATATGAACCAGGTGCTTCTCCCCCAGCTGCACTCTCCTTTTTGTTCATCTACGACCTCTTTCCTATTTGTGATCGAGCTACGCAGCACAGATGTGTCCCTCAGTCGATGTACCCTTGCAGCCAGAGTCTGGCCCCCCTACCCCGATCCGCCTCTGAAATCCGAGGTGGCAGGTT
>NW_011494637.1:13794-13900 GCF_000754665.1 Bison bison bison | reverse complement strand
CCAGGGAAGCCAGGAGCAAATCCTGCACAGAAACAGGCATGTCCCCAGGGCTGGGAGGATGCGATGGAGATGCCGTGTGGTCCAGGGCTGGGAGGATGTGATGGAG
>NW_011494637.1:10082-13694 GCF_000754665.1 Bison bison bison | reverse complement strand
CCCTGGCCATTACCTCGAAGAGCTCAGAGCCAGCCCCACCCGGCTCCACGCGGAGTTTGCCAAGCAGGTGGCAATGACTGGCCAGGGCCAGGCGTGGCCCCGTGTCGCAGGATCCAGAGGTGCCCGAGCTCCCGGAAGATGCCTGTGTGGGCCTTCTCCAGCGTCTCTGGCCACCCTGCCCTCGGGACGTGGCCGCCAAAAAAATAATAATAATAATAAAGTACAAAATTGAGCAAAGTGAACATTTTTAAAATGGGACAGGAAGCTTCAAAATTGCTGTGTAATACTGAAGAAACCTCAGCTACACATCTTGTCTGTTACCAGTGTCTGACGGCCACCCCCCACACCGGGGGCCCTGTGGGCCCAGTCCACGCCTCTGGGGAGAATAGGGTGACTGGGGTGTCCCCTCCCTCCTACGAGGCCCAGGAATTAATACACAGGCCGAGATTTCAGTGGGCAGAAGGACCATGATGATATTAAGTGTTGGCTCCTTTCAGGGCCGTGGGAGGGAGGAGGATGGAGGAGCCGATTCCGGTGATGAGGCCCTGGGCCAGCCGGCCACCCACTTGACCACGGATCTCACATCTGTGTGAGGCGGATTCTCCCTTCCTGTCTCCCCTGCATCCACTCCAGCTTCTGCTTTAAACAAATACTGACATTTCCGTTTATAGCTTTCTTTTTACATCTGGCTCAGTGGTAAAGAACCCACCCGCCAATGCAGGAGACACAAGTTTGATCCCTGGGTCGGGAAGATCCCCACCCCACCCCCTGCTCACCGCCCCAGAGGAAGAAGTGGCAACCCACTCCAGTGTTCTTGCCCAGGAAACCCCATGGACAGAGGAGCCTGGTGGGATCCATGGGGTCGCAAAAAGTCAGACTTAGCGACTGAGCATACATATACCCTTCAATCCATAATTCTACTTGTTGGTATACCCATGTTAGAGAAATCCTTACACAATTTTCTAAAAAACATGCATTTTCAAGGATGTTTACTATAATATTTGTAGCAATAAGAAACAGGGTTGGGGAGGGATCCTAATTGATGGTGGAATGGCTGAATAAATCATAATATGTCTGAAGCAGGAACTGCCATGCAGCTGGTTATCCCACGTGGAATTGCCCTTCTGGACTAGTTTTGACCTGAAAAATGGGAATTTCCTGAATTGAACAAAGGATGAGTTATCCCTGTGCCTCTGTTTCTTCATCTTTAAAATGGGGACAATCATATTTCCTCCCACAGGGTTCTATTCTGTGCCTGTGCTCATTTGTGTCCAACTCTTTGCGACCCCATGGACTGTAGCCCTGCCAGGCTCCTCTGTCCATGGGATTCTCCAGGCAAGAACACTGGAGTGGGTGGCCATGCCCTCCTCCACGGGTTCTTCCTGACCCAGGGGTTGAACCTGCATTTCTTATATTGGCAGGCAGGTTCTTTACCACTAAACATGAGGATTTAATGCAATTGCACGTGGCCTTGGAACATGGCCCTGGAACATGGCCCAGCCCACATCCAGAGCCCAGTCCATAGTTGCTGATACCTCTGTGTATCTATCTGTATTAACATGGAAATAACCCCAAATACAGAGAAGGCAATGGCACTCCACTCCAGTACTCTTGCCTGGAAAATCCCATGGACGGAGGAGCCTGGTGGGCTGCAGTCCATGGGGTCGCTGAGGGTCAGACACAACTGAGTGACTTCCCTTTCACTTTTCACTTTCATGCATTGGAGAAGGAAACGGCAACCCACTCCAGTGTTCTTGCCTGGAGAATCCCAGGGACGGGGGAGCCTGATGGGCTGCCATCTATGGGGTCGCACAGAGTCGGACACGACTGAAGCGACTTAGCAGCAGCAGCAGCAACCCCAAATACACTGGAGAAAATAACTGCATGCATATGTTTACAAAGGTCAATACAGTTTGAACCCATTCCAGGGGGAAAAACTGTGCATGTGCACAAGTGCTTGTGTCACCCCCTAAGGACAGGCCTGGAAGGCCACCCCCAGGCTGTTTCTTGTGTTTAACCCTGAGGAAGGGAGCTGGATTGTGGTTGTTGGTGAGGAAGTGCCCAGCGTTCAACCAGAGAGGCGGAGCTGCTGGCAGATACCCGCCCCCTGGAAGGGAGTGGTCCTTAGTCACGTGTTGGGGCTGACCGGCCCTGGAGGGCTGTGGTCTGTGCAGCTCCTGCTGGAGCTGGAAGGCCTAGGGCCAGCCCTCGGGAAGGGGCGATGGATGTGGACGGAGGGGACTCAGAGGTCAGGCTCCCCTTCCGAGGCCAGACTGAGACCGCAGTGGGTTCTTACTGCACCTGGGGTGGGGCGGGGGCAGATGACGTGGGCGGTGTGGGGGCAGAAGCCGAGCCCCCCAGCAGGAGCAGACCCGGCTGGGCCAGGGAGTCAGGAGCCAAGGGGATGGAGAGGAAGGAGCCATTGCAGTGCGGCTGCCACTTCTCTCTGGGAGGTGAATCAGCACGTCAGCCACCACGTGTGTGACCTGTGGAGCCCACCCAGCCTCCTGAGACCTTCCCGAGTGGGCCTTTGAAGTGAGAGTGAAAGTCGCTCAGTTGTGTCCGACTGTTTGCGACCCCAGGGACTACACAGTCCGTGGAATCCTCCAGGCCAGAATACTGGAGTGGGTAGCCTTTCCCTTCTCCAGGGGATCTTCCCAACCCAGGGATCGAACCCAGGTGTCTCTCACATTGCAGGCGGCTTCTTTACCAGCTGAGCTACAACTGGAAACACACCAGAAAGGGGATTTGGATAGACATGCCTTAGGGCCCTCAAGGGGAATGGCGCAGTTTCCTCTAAATTCTTCTGGATTAATTGAATTATTGTTCATTATGACTATAAATACATTTCTTGTTAATTAAAAAAAAAATGAAACCCCTTAGGAGGAAAAAGACCTTTTATCCGGTGAGATTTCAGTGTTGAGTTGAGTAACTCCAGCCTGTTGAGGCGAGGTGGGGATCCTGGCCTCCCCTGGTCCCCACCTGGCCCAGCTGTCATCGTCTCTCCCTGGGCCTCTGCAGCCACCCCTCACGGGCCCCTCTGCTTCTCCGCTGCACCCGCTCGAGCCTGAATGCTCTTTTCAGAATGCAGATTCGGTGCTGCCGCGGCCTCTGTAAGAAATGCTCCGGTGACGCCTCACGGCCTCTGTGGTGCAACCATAAATCACAACCGCCCACCCTGGTGCGGAAGCTGCTGTGACTCTGTCCCCCTCTCCACTCCTTCCCGCTTCCCCTTGGTGGTCACAGAGCCATGCCTGCTGTCCAGGGGGCCGTGTGTGTAACAGTCACGGGAGCTGGCTGCTCACCATCCCGTGTGTGTGCAGAATCACTCTGGGCGCCTTGACCACAGAATCTGCTGTCATAGCCATCGCACCTCCAGCAGCTTTTCCTGTCTGGATTCACAAAGATGCTGAGGCTTCTGGGACGTTGCCAAACAGACCGGGAAGTCTTAAAACCGTCGAGTGGTGCCCCTGGCACAGGATCCTGGCCCCCAGATCCATGCACAGCATCTGTCCCAGGCAGCACCTCTGCCCTCCCGGTCTCGCTGCCTCTTGGTATGAGGCTATCTGCTCCCTGGGTCACAGGCTCGGAGGCTGGGCCCCCGGGAGCCAC
>NW_011494637.1:0-9982 GCF_000754665.1 Bison bison bison | reverse complement strand
CTGCCTACACACGTCTGGCCACCAGACGGTGTTTGCTGGAAGCAGACATGTGCCCGCACCGTGCTGGGTCCTGGGGTGAAAGGCTGAGGTTAGGGTCTGTGCCTCGCAGGGCCTGTGGCCTGTAGTGGGGGCAAGGGGTCATCGCACCATGTCACAGGGTGCGATGAGTACCCTGGAAGGGACTGGGCAAGTGGAAGCAGGCCCGGCCTGCCCTGGACTTGGAGCAGCAGGGCCCAGAGAGGCCTTCAGGAGGTGGCGGCCGGAGGCGTCCCGGGAGCCGTCCCACTTGACCTGGCGGCCTCTGGATGCGGCTCTGCCCTGGGATTGTCCACCCCCGTGAACGGTACCGGGACGGGTTGGACCCGTCCCCCTCCCTCCCCCGATGGCTCCCCCGGGCTTGCTGCCCCTGGAGGACAGCTGCCTGGGGGCTCGGCATTTTCTCAGCTCTAGGAACAGGCAGACTCTATGGTGTTCAGTAGGGGGTGTGTTCTGGTTTGTTTTCTGATGACACGGGTGGGCAGTGAAGCCTGGGTCTGCTGGGGGCCCGGCACGTGCTCTGCACAGAGAGCCTGTTGTATGTGACGCCCATCGCTTCTCACAAAAGCCCCTGAGGCCACCCCTTCCAAGATTAGGAGGCTGGGGTGCCTCGGGGTTCACCTGTCCAAAGCCCCAGAGGGCTCGGGCTTAGAAACTAGACTGTAGTGCCTTCCAGAGAGTTCTGGCTCCAGCACCTCATTGCCGGTCTCCAGCCTCAAGGAGAGAGAGACTTCCAAGGGCAGCAAGTCCAGCCTTTTATTTGTGAGGCTTGGCTGGGCTTTGTGTGTGTGTGTGTGTGTGTGTGTGTGTGTGTGTGTCTGTGCATGCAGGGGTGCATGTGTGGGCATGCCTGTGTGCATGTGCTGGGGCAGGTGATGAGTGAGTGAGTGCCCGACATATACCTCTAAGTGGTGATAAAAAGGGGCATGTCCTTCACAGGGCTTCCCCAGTGGCTCAGTGGGTACAAGAATCCAGCTGCAATGCAGCAGACACAAGAGATGCAGGTTCAATCCCTGGGTTGGGAATATCCCCTGGAGGAGGAAATATCAACCCATTCTGGTATTCTTGATGAAAAATCCCATTGAGAGTGGAGTCTGTTCATGGGGTTCTCAAGGCAAGAATACTGAAATGGTTTTCTATTCCCTTCTCCAAGGAGATCCAACCAGTCCATCCTAAAGGAGATCAGTCCTGGGTGTTCATTGGAAGGATTGATGCTGAAGCTGATGCTCTAATGCTTTGGCCACCTGATGGAAAGAACTGACTCATTTGAAAAGACTCTGATGCTGGGAAAGATTGCAGGCGGAAGGAGAAGGGGACAACAGAGGATGAGATGGCTGGATGGCATCACCAACTCGATGGACACGAGTTTGAGTAAACTCTGGGAGTTGGTGATGGACCGGGAGGCCTGGCGTGCTGCAGTTCATGGGGTCGCAAAAAGTCGGACAGAACTGAGCGACTGAACTGAACTGAACTGAGAGGAGCCTGGCAGGCTACGGTCCATGGGATCACAAAGAATGTGACATGACTTGGAGACTAAGCGTGCTCACAGAACCCTTTATTATAACAGTGTTCGCGTCACTATGAAAATGTTGGCAGTCAGCTGAGCGACTAAGCCATCCTTCCCAGAGGGCTCCCTCAGCCACCCACCTACCTACCTGCTGAACACACTGAACTGTAGCATTCCAGTGCAAAGCTGCTCTTTAGCTGTAGTTGAAATTGCCGAGGTTCCGCTGTTCTTCTGGACAATTTCTACCATAAAGGCTTGTCCTCAGGGCACCAGGTGGGGAGTTGGTCACCTGATTTAGAGGTATCACTGAAGAAAAAAATGGCAAGTTGGTCTTTATTGCCCGAAAAAGGACTTTTCCGTTTTCACAAGCTCTTTTAAAAATGTTTTTATAGTTTCATTGAGGCCCACGAGGGAATGACCCTAATTCATCCTGGCCCTTCAGGTGCTGCTATTTCCCCGCAGGGCTTCATCATTCCTGGTACATTCCAGCATCGTTCACAGGAGAGAAAAATTGGGTATTTAGTGTTCTTTGGATGGATTGTATAAGTGTCCCAATTAGTCATTTCGTAGAACGTTAATAATTCTGTATCTCGCCTCCTGCTGCCCTTCAGAGCTCTGTAAACACCAGGGCATGGATTCAGGCTTTCGGATTTACTTTTCCCTAAGGTACTTAATCAAGGATTGCAAGTCATTTGCCTTCTCAAAGCTTCCTCTCCTCCCCTGGAGACTTGTGGAGTTTTCTCTTCTGTTTTTTCTTTTTTTCCTTCTCTTTCTAAACCCTGTCAAGGATTGGGATCTTGGCTGAAACCATCCTGCATTTGACCCCTCGAAGTTGCTTCCCCTTCCAGCTAGGAAGGCAGAGCCTTGCTGTGCCAACCTGTCCCGGGGGTCCAGAGCTCTGGTCGCAGAGGTGCATGAAATAAAGGCCTGTCTGTCTCTCTGTTCCAGAGCTGGTGATGCTGCTGGAGTGGTGGTCGGGTACGGAGTGTGTCATCTACACGGACCCCCGCGCCTACCCCAAGTACGGGAAGGAAAACGCCATTGTCGTTCTGAACCACAAGTTTGAAATCGACTTTCTTTGCGGCTGGAGCCTGGCTGAGCGCTTTGGGGTCTTAGGGGTAAGTCAGACCCGCACACCTCTTTTGTCCAACATCATAACTGGCCCTTTACTCTCAGTCGTTCAGCGCTTGCAGCAGCATTAATAGGCTTGTTGAAATGTTAACTGACTGCTTTTCCTTCTTGCTCAGAATCAAGATGAACATCTGCTGTGAGCAAGGATCATATTTATTCATCAGTGACGGTGTGCTGGGCATTTTACCAACAATTAATTTATTTAACCCTTGTGGAAACATTTGGGAGTCAGGAACCTGCCCTTATATAAACTCTACACTTCACTACCCTGCTCCAGATCACACAACTGTTAAGTCGATTTGAATTTTATCTCGTCCATCTTCATATTCTTTTCCCTCCCTTTTATTTATTTCAATTTATTTATTTTTAATTGGGGGATAATTACAATATTATGTTGGTTTCTGCCGCACATCAGCATGAATCAGCCACGGGTACACATACATCTCCTCCCTCTTGAACCTCGCTCCCCAGCCTGGTATACAGAGTGAAGTAAGTCAGAAAGAGAAAAACGAATATGGTATATTAATGCATATATATGGAATCTAGAAAGATGGTATGGATGAACCTATTGCAGGGCAGGAATAGAGACACAGAGAACAGACTTGTGGGCACAGTGGGGGAAGGAGAGGGGGGACGAATCGAGAGAGTAGCACTGAAGCATAGACATACCATACCCGAAATCGCCAGTAGGAATTTGCGGGAGACCGCAGGGAGCTCAGCCCCGGTGCCCTGCGACAGCTTCGTTTTTTTAATCTCTGTGCTCTGCTGGCTCCCTGAGTCACAGGCAGCATTCGCCTCCGAAATGTCCACCTTCATGGGCCTGAGAAAGCTGAATGCCAATGCCAGGGCCTGTGACCTTCAGCATTCTGAATGAATATGAAATCCTGCTTTTCTCCAACTCGTTTGGCCTCTTGCCTGCCTTAGGGACTGGGCCTCTCCACTGACTCCTATCATGGTGAGCGCAGTGAGGAGTGATGGTTGAGCTCCGAGCAGGTACCAGGCCCTCGGGCTCAGGTGTCCCTACAGGAAGGGTGGCAGATACTGCCCAGGGCTGGGAGAGGCTCACAGCAGAACTTGGGGGTCCCGTGTGGCACCCAGAGCAGCCCCCGAAGACTCAGGGGGGCTGCGCACAGCGTGCTTGTTTTTGGTGGCCCTTGTAGACAGAACCACAGTGCAGAGAAGGTAGGAGTCTGAAGACCATGCAGAGTGGAGCAGACCAAGAATCAGATCCCCCAGGCACGGTCTCCGTGTGTCCAGTCCCTGGTGGCCTGTGGGTCCAGAGTGACTTTGGAACCTTGGGTCTTGTTGCTCTCTGCCTGTTGGAAAGACCCTTGGCTAACAGGTTCTCAGTAACCTTATTTATTTTTTAAATAAAATATATATGTATTTTTATATTTATTTTATTTTCTTAAAAAAAATATTGGGCAAAAGGAGAGAGAAGGAAATATACTTGAAAACAGGTTCCAATAATGTCTTTGGGACAAATATTGGTTGTCATGCCATTAAACTAAAGTTGTTAGCAGTTTTTCAAGAGATGGAAACAGTTGAGTCTCTGCCGCTACCTGAAGACTTGTAGAAAACTGGATTGCCTGGGGCTGAGTGTGCTGAAGGGGCTTCCAGGAATGGACAGGCCTGCTCGCCAGCAGTTTTCTGTTTTCCTGTTTGTTCTGACATGATGTCTGTGCAGACCTGTGTGTGCGTGTGTGTGCACTTTGTTTTCAGGAACAAAACCAGAGATTCGAGTATCCACCTTTTTCTGCTGTGGAGGCCTCGGGCAGAGCTCTTAGCTGCAGTTCTGTGGCTTTATTCTCTCTGAGAGGAGAGAAAAACCACCCTAACCCGAGCTCCATCATGAACACGGACCCTCCTCCCTCACAGGAGCGGGTCTGGGGTGTCCTCGCATCCTGACTGGAACTAGAGGTACAAGCCTTCAAGCGAGGCTTCCCAGGACACCCGTTCTTCAAGCGAAGTCTGGGGGCAGCTGTTGATTTTCTCGGCTTCCCAGGCGGCTTGGGTGTGTCCACGCTTAGGATGTGAGATGTGTAATTTGAGGCAACAGCAAGCTGTTGAACTTAGAGGTGCTTTTCCGTACCTGTGGTCCCCCTGGTGGCTTTATGACCTTGGGCTTCTCCTGTGCGTATTTCGCTGGATTTGTGCTGCTTCCAAGCCACATGGTATGATCACTGTTCACCATTTATTTCTTATACATAGACGGCCAGGGCCTCAGTTTGGGTAAAGAATGTGCCCCAGGATGGGAATTAGTAACTCTTGATTTCTGAGTTGCTTCTCTTTCCTCTTGGACGGTATTAAGAGGAAAAGCTGGGGAGTGGTGAGGGGTGGCTGGTGGTGGTGAGCGGTCCCCTCTGTGTCAGAAAATGACCAGGGCAACCCGGGGAGGGAACGTTTCTAGTCTTGTCTCCTCCCCCACCTCCAACTCCTTCTGAAGAGAGAAAACCCTCAGCACCTTCACAGGGTCAGGGATGGAGCAGGACTAAGGAAGCAGGAACACAGAGATGCTCAGGGAAACAGAATCAGCAGCCACAGGGAGGGGCGCCACACAGTGAAGAGGGTGGGCCCCGCGGGGTGCTTGGAGGGGAAGTTACCCATGGAGAGCGGTCCCGGGACTACAGGGGGCCCAGGATTGAGAAGAGGAGGCTTCTGTGGAGCGGTGACTATCAGCGCCCTTGAGCATTTTTCTAGCAGAGACTCTGAAATCCTGGTTTCCCCAGCAGACTGATTGTCCAGCCCACGACATGGGGACCGCTCATCTCCAGCCCTGACTTCCTGAATGAATACCACCGCGATCGGACTGCGTTTCTCTCTTAGAAACCAAACAACTAAGGTTGCGAGCACGTTACATGAGCCTTGCCCCTCGGTCTGCAGACTGTTCAGGAGTTTTAGGAGTCCCACCCAGGGTTGGATAGGCAGGTCTCAGGACCTCGGCTGGGACGATGCAGTTTCCGTCCTCGCAGGAGCCCAGGCATCCCTGCTCTGGGGGCCAGCAGGTTGTCTGGATTCTTGCTGAGATGTTCTCTGGGGCCCTGGAGTTGGCGTCAGAAGTGGAGGCTTGGGGGAAGGCAGCAAGTGACCACGTCTTCCCACCGCCCAGCACTGGGTAAACAGCGGGTGCTGTGGCCACCATAGCTGTCTGTACAAATGCTGATGAAGCCACGTGCTGGCAGAGGCGCTGAGGGGATGAGACAGGATGCCCGTGACCTTGTGGGGCTGGGCCCCGTGAAGGTGGAAGTCGGCAGACTGTTCTCCCGCGGGGGCAAGGACGGGGATGGGGGACGTTCTCTCTCCCAAGCAGGGAACAGTTACCATCCATTTGTGTCTCCCAGAGCAGCTGAGGTCTGCCTGGAGGGCGCGAGGCTGGAGGAGGAGCTGCCTGGCTCCTTTCCAAAGACGCCCATTCTCTCCTTCTACCCTGGAAAGGAACCAGGCAGCATCTCGTTATAGGGATGGTGCAGCGGTGCTTCTGTCTTCATTGACCTTCAGAAACACTCGCCTGATTCTTCCCTTTTTTTTTAAAGTAACACATGATGTTGAGATCCTTCTGGAGTCTAAGAAGTTTGCATTTTAGAAGAGAAGGGACATAATAAGGAAGGTTCCTGATGAGGCATTTTTCATCTTCACACGTAACAGCCCAAGAGGAAGTGAGTTGAAATTGAAGTGAGTGAAATTCGAAGACATTCTTGCACGCGGCCTCAGTCGCTTCAGTCGTGTCTGACTCTTTGCGACCCTTTGGACTGTAGCCCACCAGGCTTCTCTGTCCATGGGATTCTTCAGGCAAGAATACTGGAGTGAGTTGCCATTTCCTCCTCCAGGGGATCTTTCCAACCCAGGGATCAAACCCACATCTCTTGCATCTTCTGCATTGGCAGGCGGGTTCTTCACCAATAATGCCAACTGAGGAGTCCTGAAATTCTTGAGAGGAGAGTTAGTAAATGTGAAATTGGATTTGGGGAGAAAGCAATGGGATTCTTTTAAAAAAAGAGAAAAAAGGGGAGGCCTTCCAGTCTTTTATGACCTTTTCCCCCATTTGGTCATTCTAGGGTCCTGTCCCTGTGACTCTGGTTCCCTTAGAGCTGGAGGGCTGGCATGGGCCCTGGTCGTGGTCTTTAAGGGATTCGCTGACTTGTTCCGCCCTGAGTGAGTGTGGTGTGTGGACGGGCCAGGGTGTGCAACGCAAGAGTTACGACTTCTGAAGCTTCGGGTCTGTTTTATGTTTCTGCTGCAGTAAAAATATGCACCGGCTCCTTCACGGTGGCCCTGAAGGTTGCCTAAGATGGTGTTTGTCGGGTCTTTGAGCAGCTCCAGGGCCTGGGAAGCTCTCCGTAAAGGCAGCTGTTTGTGTCCATTTTTATCTGCTGGGGTCACTGTGGCTTGGCGGTTACCCCAGAGGCCAACTGGGATGTTGTGTTCGGGTCTTTAAAGAAGCCCTGGGTGTTAGTCATCTACAGCAGGTGACAAGCCCCGAATGTAGTGGCTCAAAACAAACGCAAAGTGTCACGGTTTGAGTGGCCCGAGATCCCGGCTCAGCTCCGGGGGGGTCGTGGCGGGGTCCCTCCGGGGCTGGGTGGTGGTGACATCTGAAGGCTTGCTGTGCAGGGACCCGCGTCCAGGTTCGCCCCGTTTGTGGCCAGGGTGACCCTCCCGCCTGGGTCTCTGCTCAGGCACCTCTGATCCCCAGGGGAGCAATACGAGCTGGGTGGGAGAAAACACCCGAGTGAGGGAGAAGCCACAGCCTTCTTGTAACGCAAACTTCTGCCCGATAGGGGAGTCCACGAGCCCCGCTCCCTCCAGGAAGCAGGCGGGGCTGCAAGGAGGTGCCCAGAAGTACCCAGAGACAAGGATCAGAGGGGCCATTGTGGAGGCTGCCCGCCACCCCTTTCAGCCTCCAGCCTCGCGTTTCCATCTGTCGCTGTTGTCCGCCTCTTTTGTGACCCCATGGACTGCAGCCCGCCAGGCTCCTCTAACATGATCTATTACAGCTCCACCTGAAAATAGATTGAGTTCCTGTCACGTGTCTACGTGCAGGAGGAGCGGAAGGAGGAGAAGGGAACTCTGATTCCTAAGCAGCGGGCCCTCTCGAAGCTCCCCAGCGCCTTCCAGGCACGAGGATGCAGATGTCGATGAGGGCAACTGATGAGTCTTCCAGACGTTTACCCAACAAGCGGATTGCGTAGGTTTTCTGCGGAAGTCACTGTGCTGGGTAGGATGGCGGGTCAAGGATGCGTGGAAAGCTCTCAGTGACTTCAGATCATACAGAGAGGCAATGAGGTGTCACATAAGACCACGCGACACAGGCACTGAACCGTAATGCGGGGGATCGTGTCCACGTGGGGCGCCCTGTGCGTGTGTGATATTTGACCACTCAGCCATCTGGCGGCTTCAGGGGGTCATTCTGAGTGTCACCCCTTTGTCTGCCAGGAAACAGAGGTCCCGGGAGGAGCTGGGTCATGGTAGTACAGGTGAACTCTGAGGGGCGAGTTCGGGGGTAGCTCTGTTTACCAACCTGTGGGGAAGGACCTCAGTGTTTTAACAACTGGAAAATAACATTTCGTCAGTACCAGCACATGGACTGCTGTGCCCAGGGATGGAGAAACGTCCCAGACCGTGATGACTCCGGGCCCAGGCCTTGAAGGAGGCAGGTGGTTTTAGGAGGAGATAAGAGATGGAGGTAAAGGAAGAAACAAGAGGCAGGGGATGGAGGCAGCTGGAGGGAGAGCCCGGGGAGGGTGTGGCCAGCTGCCATGGTCCCAGGCTCTGCTGACCGACTCTTCCTGCTGTGGCCAAGGGTCCAGATCAGCATTCCTGCTGCCTGCTCAAGGTCACTGCGGGGTGATTTTGAACCTACTCAGTTCAGTTCAGTCACTCAGTCATGTCTGACTCTTTGCAACCCCATGAACCGCAGCACGCCAGGCCTCCCTGTCCATCACCTGTCCGGGAGTTCACCCAAACTCTTGTCCATTGAGTCGGTGATGCCATCCAACTATCTCATCCTCTGTTGTCCCCTTCTCCTCCTGCCCTCAATCTTTCCCAGCATCAGGGTCTTTTCAAATGAGTCAGCTCTTCACATCAGGTGGCCAAAATATTAGAGTTTCAGCTTCAGCATCAGTCTGTCCAATGAACATCCAGGACTGATCTCCTTTAGGATGGACTGGTTGGATCTCCTTGCAGTCCAAGGGACTCTCAAGAGTCTTCTCCAACACCACAGTTCAAAAGCATCAATTCTTCGGCACTCAGCTTTCTTTATAGTCCACCTTTCATAACCTATTAACCCAAGTCAGAAAAGAGATACCATAAAATCCGAGAAAATCAAGAACTGAACCCAGAATGTCAGTATTCCAGTGTAATTCTCCAGGATGCTTCTGACCACTGGCAGGAAACATGGTTCATCCTGTGCCAGATCACATGCGTCTGAAAACCCACATTTCTTGGGGTTTGATTCCAAAAGGACCACTTTTCTAACCATGGATTTCTGAAAGAAGAATGTCGATGCCAATTTGTTCAGAAAGGCTACATGAACGTTACTTCCTATAAACCTCCCATCAACGATCACATTCCCCCAAATTGTAGGTTTCCTGTGTTTTATTTTTCAAACATGTAGAACTAAGCAAGAAAGGAGATGCCCTAAGAGATGAATGTGGGCCCAGGTGTCTAGAACAGACACTTCTGTTTCCATCTGCTTGCTCCAGTTCTCTGGTAAGGGTGGCAGGGCAGAGACAGAGGGGTATGCAAAACCTGCCCACGTCACTGGCAGCCTGGCCCCTACATTCACCAGCTCCAGGACCTCGGAGAGGTTATCTGACTTTTCTGAACCTCGGTGAACCCTTCCCATTTCATGCTATTTAAGAGTTTCATGGAGGAGGAGGAGCCAAGATGGCGGAGGAGTAGGACAGGGAGAACACTTTCTCCCCCACAAATTCATCAGAAGAGCATTTAAACGTCGAGTAAATTCCACAAAACAACTTCTGAATGCCGGCAGAGGACATCAGGCACCCAGAAAAGCAATCCAACTCTTCGAAAGGAGGTAGGAAAAGATATAAAAGACAAAAAAAGAGACAAAAGAGGGAGGGACGGAGCTCCGTCCCGGGAAGGGAGTCTTAAAAAGAGAGAAGTTTCCAAACACCAGGAAACCTTCTCACTGCCGAATCTGTGCCGAGCTTTGGAAGCACAGAGGGCAACATAACAGGAAGAAAAAATAAATAAACAATTAAAACTCGAAGATTGCGAGTCCTACGGTAACTCCCCCAGTGGAGAAGCAGCGCAGACGCCTGCAGGCGCCATTAACAAGCGGGGGCT
>NW_011494636.1:5263567-5263797 GCF_000754665.1 Bison bison bison | reverse complement strand
CCTGAGACATACAGGAAATTCTCATTGGCTATTTATTTTACATATGGTAATGTAAATTTCCATGTTACTGTCTCCATACATCTCACCCTCTCCTCCCCTCTCCCCATGTCCATAAGTCTGTTTTTTATGTCTGTTTCTCCACTGTCACCCTGCAAATAAATTCTTCAGTACCATCTTTCTAGATTCTGTATATATGCATTAGTATACAATATTTATCTTTCTCTTTCTGA
>NW_011494636.1:5262272-5263467 GCF_000754665.1 Bison bison bison | reverse complement strand
TACTTTGGCCACCTCATGCGAAGAGTTGACTCATTGGAAAAGATTCTGATGCTGGGAGGGATCGGGGGCAGGAGGAGAAGGGGATGACAGAGGATGAGATGGCTGGATGGCATCACCGACTAGATGGACATGAGTTTGAGTGAACTCCAGGAGTTGGTAATGGACAAGAAGGCTTGGTGTGCTGCGATTCATGGGCTTGCAAAGAGTCGGACACGACTGAGCAACTGAACTGAACTGAAGGGCTCACAGTACTACAACCAAACTGACAAAACTTAGGGGAAAAGGAAGTGAGAATTTTTTAAAATTGCAGCAAACAAAATCTGTAAACTAATAATTAAGAATACTTAATGTCATAACTTAAATTTTAGAAATGAAAATTTAAGCTATGAATGAGAGGGAATACATTACTTATGTGGAGCCATAAGTAACTTTTTTTTGTTTCTGGGCTGTATGATACCAACTTTAATAGTTACTTATATTAGAGTCATACAAACAGGTGTTAGTTACAAAATTAAAATAAAATGAGTCAAAGAGAAGATGTAAAATGGATACTTCCCTTTGAGACCAAGTAAAAGGAATGTACACTGCTCATTATTAACATTTATGTCTATGTTGGAAACACCTTTTCTTCATTTAATTTTCATCATCTTGCCTGGAGACACAATCATGGAAATAAGGGAGCCATTAATTTTTCCCTTGTTCCACAGCTAAGCAGTCAACAAAACTCAAGGACTAGGGCAAAATCCATCTTCTCTTCTGTACCCTGCTTCCTCTGCTGTAGTTCAAGCTATCACCCTTTCACCTGAACTTTCAAAATGACATCTAAACTGGTCTTTCTGTCTACACTCTTGCTGTAAATCTCACTCATACTGCTGTGATTATTCTAAATTCTCAGCCTAACTAAAGCTTTCATTGGTTCCTCACCTTTGATAGAGTCAACTTTAAGCTCTTTACTTGCGTTACGAGACTTGTCATGAGCTGGTCCAGCCCTCCTGGTTTACCATGTCCTCTTTCAAGTCCAACAGTGCTGTGAAAGACTTGCAATCATGGATATACTTTGGGAGACCATAAATTGTTTGAGGACAAAATTCATATTTTATATATTTATTTTCCCAGTATAATTATTACTGCTAAACACTGTTTCACATCCCTAGTTTTTTTTGTTCTCATTTTTTTAAATGTATTTTTTTAAATT
>NW_011494636.1:5258450-5258796 GCF_000754665.1 Bison bison bison | reverse complement strand
AATTTACTGAGGTTTGATTTGTGACCCAAGATGTGGTCTATCCTGGAGAATATTCCATGTGTGCTTGAGAAGAAGGTATATTTTTCTGCATTTGGATGGAATGTCCTGAAGATATCAGAGATGCATCTCATCTAATGTATCATTTAAGACTTGTGTTTCCTTATTAATTTTCTGTTTTGATGATTTGTCCATTGGTGTGAGTGGGGTGTTAAAGTCTCCTACTATTATTGCATTACTGTCAATTTCTCCTTTTATGTCTGTTAGTGTTTGTCTTATGTATTGAGGTGCTCCTATGTTGGGTGCACAGATATTTACAATCATTATGTCTTCCTCTTCGATTGATTCC
>NW_011494636.1:5257680-5258350 GCF_000754665.1 Bison bison bison | reverse complement strand
AATGTAAAGAGATCTAAAGAAATGTGATTGTCTTAACTTTATAAAGCCAGTCACTAGAAAATTCCAAAGAAGATACAATCTTCTTTTCCTGAAGTAGTATGTTATTCTAAATTTCCAGTGAGCAATTCACAAACATGTTCCTTCTAGGAGCACATCCAGAAGATCCATCCCAGCACATAGACATCCAGGATGTCTATGACTGTGTTCCCCCAAAGTAAATTTAAATTGAACTACTTTAAACCTTCCCAGGAGGCTCAGTGTAAAGAGCCTGCCTGCCAGGCAGGTGACACGGGTTCACTGAACCCTCCCTGGGGCAGGAAGATCCCCTGGAGAAGGAAATGGCAAACTATTACAGTATTCTTGCCTGGAGAATCCCATAGACGGAGGAGCCTGGTGGGCTACAGTCCATGGGATCACAAAAGAGTTGGACATGACTTAGTGACTAAGCAACAAAAATACTGTAAACCTGAAACTATTTGCTAACTTCAAAAATGAGAAAAGAATGCTTCAGGATAGGTTTAAAAATGAGTTGCATACTGGTTTTTATTTCCTTTATCTGCTTTTTATTTCTCCAAATATTCTACATTGAACATGTGTTCCTTAGGTAATCAAGGAAAAAAAAAAAAGTATAGTTAAAAAAGATGGATCACTTAATGCATGTAGCAAGCCC
>NW_011494636.1:5252900-5257580 GCF_000754665.1 Bison bison bison | reverse complement strand
AATAAATGGTAGTGGAAGGGTTATGAGTCCTCTCATCTTGAGGTTCTTTTTTTTCTGTCTTGGAAGTTCCTAGATTTTTCACCCTTTTTTTTTCTTCTTTCTTTACCACCAAAATTTAAAAGGGCACATTGTCCTTTCTTTTGTCTTTTTTCTCCCCCAGAGCTGTGTATTTCAAAGACTGTTTCTTTACACATAGTTTATCCTTTCAAATTGCACCTACCTTAAAGATGCCAGAAAAAAAGAAAACTACAGGTCAATATCTCTGATGAACATAGATAAAATCCTCAGTAAAATTCTAGCAAACAGAATCTAACAACATATTAAAAAGATCATACAACATGACCAAGGGAGCTTTATTCCAGGGATGCAATGATTATTCAATATTTACAAATCAATCAATGAGATATACCATATTAACAAATTGAAAGACAAAAACCATATGATTCTCTCAGTAGATGCAGAGAAAATCCTTGACAAAATTAAACAACCATTTATGATCAAAACTCTCCAGAAAGCATATAAGGAACATACCTCAACATAATAAAAGCCATATATGACAAACCCACAGGAAACATTACCTTCAGTGGCAAAAAATTGAAGCATTTCCTCTAAAATCAGGAACAAGACAAGGGTGCCTACTCTCACCAGTACTGTTCAACATAGTTTTGGAAGTCCTAGCCACAGAAATTAGAGGAGAAAAATAAATAAAAGGAATCCAGATTGGAAAAGAAGAAATAAGACTCTCACTTTTGCAGATGACATGATCCTCTATATAGAAAACCCTAAAGATACCACCAGAAAATTACTAGAGCTAATAAATGAATATAGTAAAATTGCAGGATATGAAATTAATATGCAGAAATCCCTTGCATTGCTGTATTATAACAATGAAAAAAACAGAAAAAGAAGTTAAGGAAACAATCCCATTCACCATTGTGATGAAAAGAATAAAATACTTAGGAATAAATTTACCTGAAGAAACAAAAGACCTATATATGGAAAACTATAAAACACTGATAAAAGAAATCAAAGATGACACAAATAGATGGAGAAATATACCATGTTCATGGATTGGAAGAATCACTATAGTGAAAATGAGTATACTACCCAGAGCAATCTATAGATTCAACACAAACCCTATCAAGCTATCAATGGTATTCTCCACAGAACTAGGACAAATAATTTCACAATTTGTGTGGAAACACACACACACACACAAACTCAAACAGCCAAAGCAATCTTGAGAAAGAAGAATGGAACTGGAGGAATCAACCTGCCTGACTTCAGCCTATACTACAAAGCTACAGTCACAAGGCAGTATGGTACTGGCACAAAGACAGAAACATAGATCAATGGAACAAATTAGAAAGCCCAGAGGTAAATCCACGTACCTATGAATACCTCATCTTTGACAAAGGAGGCAAAAATATACAATGGAGAAAATATAATCTCTTTGACAAGTGGTGCTGGGGAAACTGGTCAACCACGTGTAAAAGAATGAAACTAGAACATTTTCTAACACCTTATACAAAGATAAACTCAAAATGGATTAAAGACCTAAATGTAAGACCAGAAACTATAAAAATCTTAGAGAAAAACATAGGCAGAACACTCTGTGACATAAATCATAGCAAGATCCTCTATGACCCACCTACCAGAGCAATGGAAATAAAAACAAAAATAAACAAATGGGACTTAATTAAACTTATAAGCTTCTGCACAGTAAAGGAAACTATAAGCAAGGTGAAAAGACAGCCTTCAGAACGGGAGAAAATATTAGCAAATGAAGCAACTGACAAAGAATTAATCTCAAAAATATACAAGCAGCTCATGAAGCTCAATTCCAGAAAAATAAATGACCCAATCAAAAAATGGGCCAAAGACTAAACAGATATTTCTCCAAAGAAGACATACAGATGGCTAACAAACACATGAAAAGATGCTCAATATCATTCATTATCAGTTAAGTTCAGTCGCTCAGTCGTGTCTACTCTTTGTGACCCCATGGTCTGTAGCACGCCAGGCCTCCTTGTCCACACCAACTCCCAGAGTTTACTCAAACTCATGTTTATTGAGGTGGTGATGCCATCCAACCAACTGATCTTCTGTCGTCCCCTTCTCCTCCTACCTTCAATCCTCCCCAGCATCAGGGTCTTTTCAAGAGTCAGTTCTTGCGTCAGGTGGCCAAAGTACTGGGAGTTTCAGCTTCAGAATCAGTCCTTCCAATGAATACTCAGGACGGGTTGCCTTTAGGATGGACTGGTTGGATCTCCCTGCAGTCCAAGGGACTCTCAAGAGTCTTCTCTAATGCCACAGTTCAAAAGCATCAATTATTCAGTGCTCAGCTTTTCTTATAGTCCAACTCTCACATCATACATGACTATGGGAAAAATCATAGCTTTGACTGGATGGATATTTGTTGGCAAAGTAATGTCTCTGCTTTTCAATATGCTGTCTAGGTTGGTCATAGCTTTTCTTCCAAGGAGCAAGTGTCTTTTAATTTTATGGCTGCAGTCGCCATCTGCAATGATTTCGGAGCCCCCAAAAATAAAGTCTGACCAGCCTAGGGTTTCTCATGATGTACTCTGCATATAAGTCAAATAAGCAGGGTCACAATATACAGCCTTGATATGCTCCTTTCCCCATTTGGAACCAGTCTGTTGTTCCATGTCCAGTTCTAACTGTTGCTTCTTGACCTGCATACAGATTTCTCAGGAGGCAGGTCAGGTGGCCTGGTTTTCCCATCTCTTGAAGAATTTTCCACAGTTTGTTGTGATCCACACAGTCAGTGGCTTTGGCATAGTCAATAAAGCAGAAATAGATGTTTTCCTGGAACTCTCTTGCTTTTTCAATGATCCAGCAGATGTTGGCAATTTGATCTCTGGTTCCTCTGCCTTTTCTAAATCCAGCTTGAACATCTGGAAGTTCACAGTTCATGTAATGTTGAAGCCTGGTATGGAGAATTTTGAGCTTTACTTTGCTAGTGTGTGAGATGAGTGCCATTGTGCAGTAGTTTGAGTATTCTTTGGCATTGCCTTTCTTTGGGATTGGAATGAAAACTGACCTTTTCCAGTCCTGTGGCCACTGCTGAGTTTTCCAAATTTGCTGGCATATTGAGTGCAGCACTTTCACAGCATCATCTTTTAGGATTTGAAAGAGCTCAACTGGAATTCCATTACCTCTACCTGCTTTTTTCATAATGATGCTTCCTAAGGCCCACTTGACTTCTCATTCCAGGATGTCTGGCTCTAGGTGAGTGATCACACCATCGTGATTATCTGGGTCGTGAAGATCTCTTTTGTATAGTTCTTCAGTGTATTCTTGCCACCTCTTCTTAATATCTTTTGCTTCTGTTAAGTCCATACCATTTCTGTCCTTTATTGTGCTCATCTTTGCATGAAATGCTCCCTTGGTATCTCTAATTTTCTTGAAGAGATCTCTGGTCTTTCCCATAGTATTGTTTTCCTCTATTTCTTTGCATTGATCTCAAAACCACCATGAGGTACCATCTCACGCTGGTCAGAATGGCTGCTGTCAAAAAGCATACAAACAATAAATGCTGGAGAGGGTGTGGAGAAAAGGGAATCCTCTTACACTGTTGGTGGGAATGCAAACTAGTACAGACACTATGGAGAACAGTATGGAGATTCCTTAAAAAACTGGAAGTAGAACTGCCATATGACCCAGCAACCCCACTGCTGGGTTTCCACACCAAGAAAACCAGAATTGGAAGAGACAGATGTACCCCAAAGTTCATTTCATCACTGTTTACAATAGCTAGGGAATGGAAGCAACCTTAGATGTCCATCAGCAAACGAATGGATCAGGAAGCTGTGGTACGTATACACAATGGACTATTCAGTTCAGTTCAGTTGCTCAGTCATGTCCAACTCTTTGTGACCCCATGAATCGCAGCATGCCAGGCCTCCCTGTCCATCACCATCTCTCGGAGTTCACTCAAACTCACGTTCATCGAGTCGGTGATGCCATCCAGCCATCTCATCCTCTGTCGTCCCCTTTTCCTCCTGCCCCAAATCCCTCCCAGCATCAGAGTCTTTTCCAATGAGTCATCTCTTCACATAAGGTGGCCAAAGTACTGGAGTTTCAGCTTTAGCATCATTCCTTCCAAAGAAATCCCAGGGCTGATCTCCTTCAGAATGGACTGGTTGGATCTCTTTGCAGTCCAAGGGACTCTCAAGAGTCTTCTCCAACACCACAGTTCAAAAGCATAAATTTTTTGGTGCTCAGCTTTCTTCACAGTCCAACTCTCACATCCATATATGACTAGTGAAAAAACCATAGCCTTGACTAGACAGACCTTTTTTGGCAAAGTAATGTCTCTGCTTTTGAATATGCTGTCTAGGTTGGTCATAACTTTTCTTCCAAGGAGTAAGCGTCTTTTAATTTCATGGCTGCAGTCACCATCTGCCGTGATTTTGGAGCCCAAAAAGCTAAAGTCTGACACTGTTTCCGCATCTATTTCCGATGAATGGGACCAGATGCCATGATCTTAGTTTTCTGAATGTTGACCTTTAAGCCAACTCTTTCACTCTCCTCTTTCACTTTCATCAAGAGGCCTTTTAGTTCCTCTTCATAAGGAAGTTCCTTTCTGCCATAAGGGTGGTGTCATCTGCGTATCTGAGGTTATTGATATTTCTCCTGGCAATCTTGACTCCAGCT
>NW_011494636.1:5240284-5252800 GCF_000754665.1 Bison bison bison | reverse complement strand
GTTTCTCATGATGTACTCTGCATAGAAGTTAAATAACAGGGTGACAATATACAGCCTTGACGTACTCCTTTTGCTATTTGGAACCAGTCTGTTGTTCCATGTCCAGTTCTAACTGTTGCTTCCTGACCTGCATACAGGTTTCTCAAGAGGCAGGTCAGGTGGTCTGGTATTCCCATCTCTTTCAGAATTACTCAGCTATAAAAAAGAATGCATTTGATTCAGTTCTAATGAGATGGATCAAAGTGGAGCCTATTATACAGAGTGAAGTAAGTCAGAAAGAGAAACATCAATATAGTATATTAATGAATATATGTGGAATTTAGAAAGACAGTAATGATGATCCTATATGCAAGGCAGCAAAAGAGACACAGATGTAAAGAATAGACTTGTGGACTATGTGGGAGAAGGTGAGGGTGGGATGATTTGAGAGAATAGCATTGAAACATGTATATTACCATATGCAAAATAGGTGACCAGTGCAAGTTTAATGTATGAAGCAGGGCACTCAAAGCTGGGTACTGGGGCAACCCAGAGGGATGGGTTGGGCAGGGAGGTAAGAGGGGAGTTCAGGTTGTGGGGACATGAATGCACTTGTGGGTGATTCATATCGATGTATGGCAAAAACCACCACAATATTGTAAAGAAATTATCCTCCAATTGAAATAAATTAATTAATTTAATAAGAAATCGTTCTTACTAAAAAAAAAAAAAGTGTCTGTCTTTTTATATTGCACCAGTCCTTAAAATGGTGCCCAGTTCTTCAAATTCCTTGTATTTAAAGTTCCTTTCCTCTAGTCTGTACTCTGGTCTGCCTAGATGCTTTTCTGGTATTTTGTAATGCATGGTGAATGTGATTAATCTAGAGATTGTTCAACTCACCTTTAGCCTCCTTCACTATCTTCATCTTTCTTTCATGCAGTTTTTCTTGATCTGCCTCTACAAAGTCTTGCAATTTGAGGAGGAGGGGTGGCAGAGTGTTGCACACTGTTATTTGGTGATCTTTCTCTCTTACTCACAATTACTTTGCAGTTTTGGCATCCTCTGTCCTCAAGTTATACTGAAGGAATGTTTTGGTGTAGAAATTACCTTTTATTTCTGCTTGTTTCAATTTTTTTGATAAGGAGATCCTGGGAGAGGGGTCATATACAGCTGTCACTATCCTCAACTGCTCCAGATTTTTTTTGCTTATATGTAGCTTGTGTGTATGTATTCATTTAGATAAATTCTTTTCAAGCAGGATTAGCTATTTTTCCCTTACTAGCAAAATGCTTTGCATGTCCTAGTTGTTGAATAATGATCACATTCAGGATCAATTGATTTTGAATGAAATGGTACCTTAATCCATTAGGATTTCTTGAGGATTATTGACATAGTCCTACCAATTTTAAATTTAAGGCAAATAAAGTGATTAGTATTTGCCTTTGAGGGTATCAGTGAAAAATCAATGAAAAATTTGAATAATGATTACTTTTAAAATATATAACATGGTTCACTTTTTAATGTGCCACGGACCTCAGCAGGCATTTTCTTAGCAAAGAGATCATCATTTATAATTTCCATAATTCTAATTTTTATGCATTTTGTGCTGTAATAGTAAATAATTAGTTTTTCTTAATTAGGCTAAGTATTCTCCATTTAAATATTGTTCTTTTATTCATTTTCTTTTCAATTTGAAAAACAGAAGTCATAGTTAGCAAGTACTCTACTCATGACATTATGAATTCTACATAGAGATTTAGTGAGATTTATGACAGAATGTGGTCCACTGGAGAAGGGAATGGCAAACTACTTCAGTATTCTTGCCTTGAGAACCCCATGAACAGTATGAAAAGGCAAAATGATAGGATACTGAAAGAGGAACTCTCCAGGTTGGTAGGTGCCCAATATGGTACAGGAGATCAGTGGAGAAATAACTCCAGAAAGAATGAAGGGATGGAGCCAAAGCAAAAACAATACCCAGTTGTGGATGTGACTGGTGATAGATGCAAGGTCCGATGCTGTAAAGAGCAATATTGCATAGGAACCTGGAATGTCAGGTCCATGAATCAAGGCAAATTGCAAGTGGTCAAAGAGAAGATGGCAAGAGTGAACATTGACATTCTAGGAATCAGCAAACTAAAATGGACTGGACTGGGTGAATTTAACTCAGATGACCATTGTATCTACTACTGCAGGCAGGAATCCCTTAGAAGAAGTGGAGTAGCCATCATGGTCAACAAAAGAGTCCGAAATGCAGTACTTGGATGCAATCTCAAAAATGACAGAATGATCTCTGTTCATTTCCAAGGCAAACCATTCAATATCACAGTAATCCAAGTCTATGCCCCAACCAGTAATGCTGAAGAAGCTGAAGTTGAACGGTTCTATGAAGACCTACAAGACCTTTTAGAACTAACACCCCAAAAAGATGTCCTTTACATTATAGGGGACTGGAATGCAAAAGTAGGAAGTCAGGAAACACCTGGAGTAACAGGGAAATTTGGCCTTGGAATACAGAATGAAACAGGGCAAAGGCTAATAGAGTTTTGCCAAGAGAACACACTGGTCATAGCAAACACCCTCTTCCAACAACACAAGAGAAGACTCTGCACGTGGACATCACCAGATGGTCAACACTGAAATCAGATTGATTATATTGTTTGCAGCCAAAGATGGAGAAGCTCTATCCAGTCAGCAAAAACAAGACCGGGAGCTGACTGTGGCTCAGATCATGAACTCCTTATAGCCAAATTCAGACTTAAATTGAAGAAAGTGGGGAAAACCACTAGACCATTCAGGTATGACCTAAATCAAATCCCTTATGATTATATAGTAGAAGAAGAAAGAAGAGAAACAGATTTAAGGGACTAGATCTGATAGAGTGCCTGATGAACTATGGACGGAGGTTCTCCTGTTGTACAGGAGACAGGGATCAAGACCATCCCCATGGAAAAGAAATGCAAAGAAGCAAGATGGCTGTCTGAGGAGGCCTTACAAATAGCTGTGAAAAAAAGAGAAGCAGAAAGCAAAGGAGAAAAGGAAAGATATAAGCATCTGAACGCAGAGTTCCAAAGAATAGCAAGAAGAGATAAGAAAGCCTTCCTCAGCTATCAATGCAAAGAAATAGAGGAAAACAACAGAATGGGAAAGACTAGAGACCTCTTCAAGAAAATTAGAGATACCAAGGGAATATTTAATGAGTTGACTCATTGGAAAAGACCCTGATGCTGGGAGGGATTGAGGGCAGGAGGAGAAGGGGATGACAGAGGATGAGATGGCTGTATGGCATCACCGACTCGATGGACATGAGTTTGAGTGAACTCCGGGAGTTGGTGATGGACAGGGAGCCTGGCGTGCTGCGGTTCATGGGGTCACAAAGAGTCAGACATGACTGAGTGTCTGAACTGAACTGAATTGATTATCTTTATAAAGCCTCTTAGAAAAGGAGATGTTCAATTCCCTTTGTAACTCATTCTCTTTTAGCAGTCCTCACTCTCAGGGCGTTCTTTATTATGTTTAACTAAATCCTTTAAATCTTATTAGCAGTACACTTTCCGTATCGCTAATTCTTACGAAAACAAACAACTTGAATTTTTACTGGTTTTCTTCTCTGCGGACACATCTGTAACTTTTAATTCTAGTATATTTTGTGTAATTTAAAACTACATGATTTTACTTTATAAATAAAGGATGATTTCTGGTCTATTTTTGCATATTCTAAAATACATACTTGGATTATAGCTCATATATTTTTTAAGGAGATTATTTCATGGATTGAAAGCTTAATTCATAGAATCTTGGGTAAAAGAGTGAAGCTGGTCAACTTTTATAATATTTGAATGAGGGGATATTTTTAAAGAAATAATGAATATGTGCAGTTACTTAGTAAATATTTATTGAGTGCTAAGTGTTTGTCAAATATTGCACATACTTAAACAAGTTATCAAAGTACAATTTGGGCTGGTTGTTGCCCAATCAGAGTCTTTCAAGAACATACTTTCAAAAATAAACAGTCATTTAAAACTTCCTCATTGGTCATGTGAACATGATTGCTACTAAAGTATTTAAAATGTTCTGTACTTTGTAATATTTGTTTTCTCTTACAATTTTTTTATAGTATTAACTGTTCGTGAAACTTCTGTTTTATGGAAAAGAAAAAGGGATACTTTACTCACATCCTTATTGGAATTATCACATCTTCTGAATTATTGAAATAAGGCCTGAATTATTGCAATAGGTTTCTAACTAGTCTTGTTTCCACCATTGCCCACTTACAACACATTCTCCATCCTGAAGCTAGAGAAATTTCTCATATTGCTAGTTTAATTTATGCCACTTCTTTGCTTAAAAAACGCTATTTGGTTTCCCATTAAAATTTTTTGAGCCTTTTAGTATATGTTATAAATATTTTAGGCTAGTCACATTTTGCATGTGATTTGTGTGTAACAAATTTACAAAACAAAAATTTCACTGTATGGATGAAATGATGAATCTAGTCAACATCAAACTGTGTCACAACTAGATAATTAAAAAAATGCACAAACCTAATAGAGATGTGGAGAAAATCTCCACATTTTAGAACAAAATCCATAATCACAGTCTCTGTGGCTCTAAACTCTAGACAAAGCAAAGTCATTTACCTTTTTCTTCTTTCTATATTATTCCTCCAGTTTTATGATTCTACTTTGTGTTCCCTTTAAGCTTTCAAGGCTGCCCTTGATTTTTTTGTGACTGGACAATTATGACACATGGGGAAAATTAGAAAGGTTGTTGTTATGGTTCAAAGGAGAATCCTTTGTTGACTGAGATGGTTGAGGAAACTAGAGAAAATGGGACTGTACTAATAAGAAAGGAGTAAAAGATTAGTAGGGAGAAGGTAGAGGAGGTGGTTTGTTTGGTACTGGAGAATGCAGTAGCAGGGGGTAGAAAGGGTTGAGAAGATGATGAGAATGACATGATAATCAAAGAGAAGCTTTGAGAGCAAGTAGAGGTGTCTGATGATTTTTCGATGAAGTTTTCCCTTATGGTGCCAGATGTATCCCTCTGTTTTCCAACAGGACAATCTGAATTGTTTGCTAATGCTTCATGGAATTAGATTTATTTAAGGGAATAGTGAGAACAAGAGCAAAGGTTGCCAACAAAATTAATTAGTTTATTTTAAGGACAATGTGGAGAAGGCAATGGCACCCCACTCTTGCCTGGAAAATCCCATGGGTGGAGGAGCCTGGTAGGCTGCAGTCCATGGGGTCGCCAAGAGTTGGACACGACTGAGCAACTTCACTTTCACTTTTCACTTTCATGCATTAGAGAAGGAAATGGCAACCCACTCCAGTGTTCTTGCCTGGAGAATCCCAGGGACAGGGGAGCCTGGTGGGCTGCCGTCTATGGGGTCACACAGAGTCAGACACGACTGAAGTGACTTAGCATAGCATAGCATAAGGACAATGTACTCCACAGTCCAATTTGTGTATGTCTAGATGGAGGAGAGCAGGAAGAATGTGGATATGTTTGTTTGACCTTTTCTATTTTCAGGACCTGATGACTTAATAATAGCTATAAATAGCTAAGGAGAGAGAGGGAGAAAGTAAAGATTATTTGTAAGATTTTTGGCCTTGTAGACCATCATGTACTTTGAACAAGAGCCTTCTTGGTGTAGCCTATTTGGAATTGGCTTTAGAAGTGCTGCTAGAATGCCTAAAAGACAGCAGAATATCTGGGCCTGAGCAATAGCTAGGGTAAGGGCTAAAGATAGATGAGGTGAGAAGTGAGAGTCATGGCAAAGAGAAAACTCACAGAAGAATGAGCATGTGAGCACTCTAAGGTTGGACTTAGGAGAAAACCTTCTCTCAGTATTTTACCCAGGAGTGGTGGGAAGGCTCTGATCAGATAAATGCCTCTCCATTTGCTGACAGATGCTCAAAGTCCCACTCTTGGGTCTTTATCCATTTCATTTAGGTGAAGTCTTTGATACTTTTTTCCCTCCTGTAGCATTAGCACAACACCTTACCAAATAGTCGATACATTGATGATTCAGACACCCTGGTGTTGGAGTTTCCAGGTGCAATACAAATAATCCATAGGCTGCATTTATACTAAAACATTATTTGTTGTTTACCTGAAATTTAAAATTACCTGGATGTTCTGTATTTTTATTTGCCAATTTTATCAGCCTTCTTTGGAAGGGCTCACCAGTGTTAGCAGATGTCAGTCATTGAAAATGGAGTGTAAATTAATTTGTCAGATTTTTTTTTTACTGAAAGAAGTTTTTTTTTTTTTTTTTAAGAGGAGAAGTAAATGTATGGGCCAACTGTAAGCAAAAGAAGAGTCAGGTCAATGACCTCCAGGAATAACCACTATGGAGAAAAATAAATAATAAAATATCAGGAGTTATCCAAGGGGTCGTAGAAATGAGTATGAGGTCATGGGGACTATCTGGCAAGGGGAACAGCATGAACTGTTGAGGCAAAGCAATGAGTCATTATGGTATGAATTTAGGAAATATGACCTGTCCAATGTCACCAGAATATAAAGAGGGCAGCAGGGAGGGGTAAGAACAAGGTAGGCTACAGCCAGATAATGGGTTTTGTATGCTATCAAGCTTGAACATTATCCAAAGGGTATGGGAAGCTTTTGAAGGATATTAAGGATGGGCTTGCTGTGCCAGCCTTGTAGCAGTGTGAAGGAGGATGGATGGGGGTGGCAGGGCATTATCAATATCCTATTATTATCTCTTTTGCAGTCCTGTGCATTTTTCTGGATGATGTATTATGAAACATCATTTATATCAGTTACCTGGAGACTTTCAGAATTCATTTTTTCTTACCTTTCTCTTATCTATAAGGCAAAGTATACTGTTATTGGCTTGTGACACTCTGACCCCAGAGTATTTATCCCACAGGCTGGGCATTGTGAGTTTGTCCACAATTTTGCCTGAGCTTTTGTTAACTCATCTATGACTGTTTATTCTAATGAAGTACATTCTAGTAGTGAGTACAAAACTCTTTAATTACAGTGCTCTAAGATAGAATTACAGTAAACATTGTTATATAATGGATAAAGCTCATATTATATGGTATCATATTACCACAGGGAGTGGTAATATGATATACACCACAAAGGAGTGTCACTGAGAAAGCACGAAAATTAATTTGCAGTTGAGGCTGGAATTCTTAAACACAAAATCTTTCATTTCCTCTTGTCTTCATGAAGTTAACCAATCAAACATCTTGTAGGTGCTTTGTAGGCTGAATGATACCTCTTAAAAAATCTTAAGAAAGATATATATGAACATAATCATATTGAAAACATATATGTACATATATATACATGTGCATGGCACCCCACTCCAGTACTCTTGCCTGGAAAATCCTATGGATGGAGGAGCCTGGTGGGCTGCAGTCCATGGGGTCTCTAGGAGTCGGACACGACTGAGCGACTTCACTTTGAATTTTCACTTTCATGCATTGGAGGAGGAAATGGCAACCCACTCCAGCGCTCTTGCCTGGAGAATCCCATGGAAAGAGGAGCTTGGTGGGTCGCACAGAGTCAGACATGACTGAAGCGACTTAGCAGCAGCAGCATTTACATAAATGAGAAAACATTGCACATATTATTTAATTACTAGTTTTTTTTCATTAAACAATATGTTTTGTAGAGTTCCATGTCAAGTTGATTTCATATATTTTACAGTATATTATTTTACATTATGGTGGATATTTGACTTGTTGCCAGTTTTTCATGATTACAAACAAAGCTGCATTGAATCTCCTTGTCCATCCATCTTTGTGCATTTATGCAAACATTTGTATAGGATAGATTCTGGGAGGTAATCCTGCCTTTTTCAATATTCGTTTAAGTAATTAAAACCATAGTTTGGAATTAATTCAGTGCTTTACTTTTGGTTGTTGAGCAAGTAGAACATGGCTCCTACATTTGACTCTGAAAATTACAGACATCGCAGGGCTAGTCACCACTGTGAATGAATAGTAATCATACTGGGTATGTGACTAGAGGCAGTCAGTAATCTGAAGGCTGCTCCAGAAGGTCATGAATGAATCATATGCCTAAATAGGTATCAAAGAGGAGGCTGGATATTGTGCAGAAAACACAAACCTCTATCAAGGAATGAACTAGGCAGTCTTTCAAATTCCTTTGAACTTTGAAATGGTGACTATATGAAGGCAATACTTACTGTTTCAAGGAAGGCAAGAAAGATATCTTAAACTAGAAGCCCCTGAAAACTGTATTTACTGGCCTGTCCCAGGCTGAGAAATCTCAAAAAAGTTGCCATACACTAAAAATCCAGAAAATAAAATAACAGATATAAATATCAATACTAAGCTTTCAAAAATTTTAGAAAATTTGATTGTAATGGACCTGCATTCTTCCTTTTTCAATTTATTGGAATTATTTGAGATGGATTGGTGTTAACTCTTATTTAAATGTTTGGTAGAATTCAACTGAAGCCATGTGTTCCTGGATTTTTGTTTTAGAAACTTTAAAATTATTAATTTCATTACTGATAATTTGTCTGCTTATACCTTCTATTTCTTCCTGATTTAGTCTTAGGAGATTTAACATTTCTAGGAATTTATTCATTTCTTTTACCTTGTCCATTTAATTGGCATATAATTGTTTATATATTCTCTTAAGGATCCTTTGAATTTCTGTGGTATCAGTTATAACTCTTGCATTTTATTTATTTGGGCCCTCTCTCTTTTGTTCTTGCTGAATCTGGCTAAGGTTTTCATCAATTTTATCTTTTCCAAAGAACCAGCCAGCTCTTAGTGTTATTGATATTTTAAATTGTTTTCTAAAATTTCCATTTTGTTTATTCTCTGCTCTTTAAACTTATTCCTTCGACTAACTTTGGATTTTGTTTTTCTTTTTCTATTTCCTTTAGGTGTAAGATTAGATTATTTATTTGAGATTTTCCTTGTTTCCTGAGGTAGATTTGTATCACTATAAACTTTCATTTTAGATCATCCCATAGATTTTGGATCATTGTGTTTTCTTTTTCATTTGTCTTAAGGTATTTTTGGATTTTCTCTTTGATTTCTAAAGTGACCTATTGATTGTGTAGTAATGTATTGTTTAACCTTTATGTGTTTTTGGGTTTTGTAGTTTTTCTCTTGTAGTTTATTCCTAATCACATCCTGGTATAGTTAGAAAATATACTTGATATGATTTCAAGCTTCTTAAATTTATTGAGACTTGTTTTGTGGTCCAGCAAGTGATCTATCCCAGAGATTATTCCATGTGTGCTTGAAAAGAATGCGCATTTTGCGACTTTTGGATGGATACTGAAAAAAGCTTGAATTCCCAGATGATTTGGGGGTAAGTATTTTTAAAGGCAACATTTGGGGTGATGGCTTGATGGCTGCATGATATGTGACTTTACTTTTATTAATTGGTGGTGAGGTAGCAGGGTGGTGTTCTAGGAATCTTGTGCTCGGAAGTTACCACCCTCTGCCTCATCTCCCTGATTATTGGGTTGGCCAAAAAGTTTATTTGGGTTTCCCATCGTATCTTATGGAAAAACCTGAATAAACTTTTTCAACAACCCAATAGCAACTGTTAGAATCTGCCCTTTGGAACTCAGGGAAAATCTGGGAGGCTAAAACATTTTCTCTTCAAATATGAATTGAATCAGTTCTAATGAGGTGGATGAAACTGGAGCCTATTATACAGAGTGAAGTAAGCCAGAAAGAAAAACACCAATACAGTATACTAACGCATATATATGGAATTTAGAAAGATGGTAACAATAACCCTGTATACGAGACAGCAAAAGAGACACTGATGTATAGAACAGTCTTTTGGACTCTGTGGGAGAGGGGGAGGGTGGGATGATTTGGGAGAATGGCATTGAAATATGTATAATATCATATATGAAACAAGTCGCCAGTCCAGGTTCAATGAACAATACTGGATGCTTAGGGCTGGTGCACTGGCATGACCCAGAGGGATGGTATGGGGAGGGAGGAGGGAGAAGGGTTCAGGATGGGGAACACATGTATACCTGTGGCAGATTCATTTTGATATATGGCAAAACCAATGCAATACTATAAAGTTAAATAAAAAAAAAACTACCATTGTGGAACTAAAAACAAACAAACAAACAAACAAACAAAAAAAAACAAATATAAAATGGAGAGAACAGAAAGGATTTTTTAAACAAGAGGGACCCATAAGGTTCCACTGTTTCAGTGACCCCTTTTCTTTGATACTCCTCAGTCTTGGGACTGTAAGCAGACAGGTTAAGGGGTCCTCAGAGAAAGAGAAGCTTAAAATTTCTCTGATTTTTGCTGTTTGAGGAAACGTCGCTTTGGGAAAGATCTCTAGTGTTCTTACTTGCTGCTGCTGCTGCTAAGTCGCTTCAGTCGTGTCCGACTCTGTGCGACCCCATTGACAGCAGCCCACCAGGCTCCCCCATCCCTGGGATTTTCCAGGCAAGAGTACTGGAGTGGGTTGCCATTGCTTCTCCATCTTACTTGCTGCAAGTAATAATAAATACTTCCTTTCCCTGACCTTTGGTGTGGCTGTATCTTTTGGCTTGACAGCCACCAAGAGGTGAACCTGGCTTTTGGGTAATGGGACAAGAAAGGGTATAAAATTTTGGATAGAAAGGTTAACTTGGCAGAGGAACTAGGTTTTAGGGGGAGTTGGTTTCAACCACTCCTGTTTCAACCTTCTCCCAATCTTTGAGGGAATGGGGTGGTAACTACTCTGGCTATTTCCTGCTTAAATGGGACATAGTTCTGCCTCAGTTTGTGGAATGGACACCAAGGGGTTGGAAATTCCTTGAATTCCAGGTTGTGAATCAGAGTTTTGCGATTAATACCTCAGCCCCCCTTGTACACCATTTTGAAGCTATTAGACCCAATTAGATTTAGGAGGAGATGTGACAAGCTGAGTTTTAATAAACTTTGGAAAATAAACCTTGTTCCCTTGTGGATTCAGGGGAATAAGTCTAAAAACAAGTCTGGACTTGGCATTTTGGGTTAGGCTTGTTGCAACCAACACAGATTTTCTCCTGAGGACTTCATGTTTTAGTGGATCATTTTTTCTGATCCATAAATCTGTGTATTCATTTGAAATAATAGTATAATTATCATATTATATCTTTACACAATACTTAAACACCTGACAGATAAATATTTTCTCCCAGATTTGTCTTCATCAAAATTTTCCAGGCTCCTTTTTTTTTTGACTTATTTCAGATTAATTTTGGAATTGTCATTTAATGGACAATTTGTATTTGTTGGGTTTATAAACACCTCAAAACTCCTTTCTTCATATTTCAGCATGTTACTTATTCCTAGTTTCTACTCCTATCTTTCTAAGTATTTCTTTTTAATTTCCTTCTTTTACTTTTCCTACTACGGCTGTCTATTTTCTTTTGACACTACATGTTCTCCCTAGTTGATTTCACTCGTGGTTTTAGCTTCAACAACTGTTTTTGCCCATGTTAATTTTGAAACTCTCACTTTTGTCTTCTAGAACTATGCTTCCAAATGCCTTTGGGACGTTTTCAAAAGAATTTCAAATTTCGCTCACCCTAACTTGTCATCACTGTTTCTAATCTGAACCTGGTCCTTTGAGATTATTTAGTTCAGGTGGAAGAGTTACCATCCACTTAGGTTCCCAATGGAAACTGTAATGTTGTCTCTGTCTCTACCTTTCTATGTGTTATTCTACATGTTCAAGTAGACACTAATTCCATCAGTTCCCCCTGGAATTTAGCCTCTCATCTCCAATATCATCACCATCACATCAGTTTAAGTTAGGAGATTACCATCTTTGGTTTCCAGAACAGTCTTCTAACTGTGATCCTTCGTACCAAACTGTTCTTTTGTGAGGCCATCCTCCATTCAACTGCCAGAGTCTTTTCCTAAAAAATTCAGGTCATTGAAATTATAAAACTCATAGAAAGAAACTTAGGCAGTATACTCTTTGACATTGGTCTTAGCAATATCTCTCTAGATATGTCTCTTCAAGCAAGGGAAACAAAAGTGATAGCAAACAGATGGGATTATATAAAACTAAAAAGCTTCTGCACAGCAAAGGAAACCATTAATAAAATAAAAAGACAACTATTGAATGGGAGAAGATAGTTGCAAATAATATATCTGATAAGTAATTATATCCAAAATACATAAAGATGTCATACAGTTCAGAAAAACACCCCAAAGAGCCCAATTACAAAATGGGCAGAGGAATTGAACCAACATTTTTCCAAAAAAGACATGCAGATGGTCAGTTCAATTCAGTTCAGTTCAGTCACTCAGTTGTGTCCGACTCTTTGGGACCCCATGAACCACAGCACGCCAGGCCTCCCTGTCCATCACCAACTCCCGGAGTTCACTCAGACTCGTGTCCATCGAGTCGGTGATGTCATCCAGCCATCTCATCCTCTGTCATCCCCTTCTCCTCCTGCCCTCAATCCCTCCTAGCATCAGAGTCTTTTCCAATGAGTCAACTCTTCACATGAGGTGGCCAAAGTACTGGAGTTTCAGCTTTAGCATCATTCCTGTC
>NW_011494636.1:5235540-5240157 GCF_000754665.1 Bison bison bison | reverse complement strand
TTTTGGAGCCCCCAAAAATAAAGTCTGCCACTGTTTCCACTGTTTCCCCATCTATTTCCCATGAAGTGAGGGACCAGATGCCATGATCTTCATTTTCTGAATGTTGAGCTTTAAGCCAACTTTTTTCCTCTCTACTCAACAGGCACATAAAAAGATGTTCAGTATTACTAATTACTAGGGAAATGCAAATCAAAATCACAATGATATATTACTTCATGTTTGTTAGATTGACATTATCAAAAAGCTAAGAAATAACAAATGTTGCCAAGGATATAGAAAAAGGTAGGAATGGAAATTTGTGCAGCCATCTTGGAAGACAATATATAGATTCCTCTAAATATTAAAAATTTAAGAAAAGAACTACTATATGATCCAGCTATCCCACTTCTGCAACTTTATCCAAAGCACTATAAAAAAGCACTAATTTGAAAAGCTATATCCACCTGTATGTTTACTATGGCATTAGTTACAATAGCCAATATATGAAAACAACCTAAGTGCCCATCAGCGGATACATGGATAAAGAAGAAGTGGTGTATATAAAGGTGTGTGTGTGTGTGATGAAATACAAAAATGACATCTTGCCAACTGTGACAAAATGAATGGACCTTGGTATTTTGCCAAGTGAAATAAGTCAGACAGAGAAAGGCAAAGCCATATGATTTTATCATATGTGAAGTATAACAAAGTAAAAGAACAAACTCAACAAAACCCCCCAACCTTGTAGGGAACAAAGTAGTGTTTACCAGAGGGAGAGGATCAAATGGGTGAAGGGGATCTAATGTATGGTGGTCAATGGAGCCTAAATTTTTGGTGTTGAGCACACTGTAGGGTATATAGAAGTATAGATACAATGTTGTATGCTTGAAAAAATAAATTGAGGTTAATTTTGAACTCCTAAAGTTTCAAAAAAATTCAGATTGTATGATCTATTTTTTCCTCTATTAACTCTTGGCAGTAGACATTCTAGGGAAGGGAAAATAATTTTCCCCCTAGCCTTCTGAGATCTTGGCTGAGACCCTTGTAATTAAAGATAAGTTCATAAGAGAAAAAAACAGAAGTTTATTAACATGTATGTCTCATATATACATGGGAAATGCCCAGAGGAAAATGAGTAACTTCCCAAGATGGCTTAGAATTCCAATTATACAGCATTTTCAACAAAAAGATAATAAATTTGTGGAGAAATGACAGGACAAAATAAAGCAGATTTTTGCTTCCAAGGGTGAAGATAAGCACTATTTAGTAGAGTTTGTTATGTAGATTCCTCTGGTGGTTTTTCCAGGCTGATAGAGTCTAAAGTTGTCTTTAGGTATTAACCTTTGTTCTTTGTGAATTTCTGTCCTGCTTTTAGGCAGATAGCTTTTCTTGTGTCTGATTCCCAATTGGATTCACCTCAAGATAATCCTTATGCCATAGTGGCATATTTTGGGGTGACATGTACTGCACTTCAATGTCATAAAACTGAAAGCCCTTAGTATAAAATATAACACTGTATCTAGTTTGGCCTACCTTCCTGTTCATCCTTATTTTCTATCACTTGCCTTTTTATATCCTTTACTTCTATCACTGAACTTGAATTTGTTTTATTCATGGCTTTGATGAGTTCATTCCTTCTTATTAGAATACTGTTTTCCATCTTCTCCTGCATATTCTTCATATGTCCAAACAAATGACACCTCCTCTGGGAACCTTTTCTAGAGAAGTCCAGGAAATATTTCTCTGTTTCCTACACTACTCCCCTCACATTGTCTTTGTAATCATGGTTACATTTTTGCTATGTTTTATATATGTACACACACACACAAAGACATATACAGTAATTTACATATGAAGTATAGTACTCCTCAGAAATATAATTAAATGCATTGGGCCATATTTATACGTACACATGCAAACAATATATATGTATACATGCATTTGTATATACAAACATGTACATGTGTATTATATATACACACACATATATGTGTATATACCCATACACATATATAATGTACACAGTGCATTTAATCATATTCCTGAAGAGTACTTCTGTGTATGAAGAATGTTATTAATACGTGGGTGGTGACATAAATATGTCCTTTTTGTTCTCAATGCCCTCATGTGTTGTTTAGAGAAAACAATAGGAACTAGTCAATTAGCTCTTGGAAAGGACTCCTTAGTGCTACCCTTAATCCTCATGTTACCTCAAAGTTTCCACTTCATTGTAAAATGGGGCAAGGTGATGATAATAGAGTCACTCAGTTGTGTCCGACTCTTTGTGACCCCATGGACTGTTAGAGGGAATGCCACAAAGATTAATGAAGTCCTCTCAAACATGAAAGAGAGTCATGTTAATGAGTTCTGTGATGGTCACACTAAGTATATTATCTCAATTTAATTTATTACTGTATGCTAGGATTTTAGGTTGGAGAAGGAAATGGCGACCCACTCCAGTGTTCTTGCCTGAAGAATCCCAGGGACGGGGGAGCCTGGTGGGCTGCCGTCTATGGGGTCACACAGAGTCGGACACGACTGCAGTGACTTAGCAGCAGCAGCAGGATTTTAGGAGTAAAGGAGAACATTAAAAATAGCTTGTGTATGGCTGAGTCCCTTTGCTATTGACCTGAAACTACCACAATGTTGTTAATTGGCTGTACCCCAATACAAAATAAAAAGTTTGAAGTTTGGGGAAAAAGAAGTTTGTGTTTGATGGGAAACCAGTAGTTGCTTAACTGTTAGACTTTCTCCCAATCTGATGTAAAAAAAAAAAAAAAATCAGTGGTTATCAGTGATAATGAACAGATGAAAAAGGTTTTGTTTGTTTACTTTGTTAATGAGTTTGCCTGCTATAATCCTCACACTGGATTCAGTCACAAACATATTCACACACCTACATGTACATATTCTTTTTTTTTTTGTAGTATTATTTTTATTTTTTTTTTAATTTTATTTTATTTTTAATCTTTACATAATTGTATTAGTTTTGCCAAATATCAAAATGAATCCGCCACAGGTATACATGTGTTCCCCATCCTGAACCCTCCTCCCTCCTCCCTCCCCATACCATCCCTCTGGGTCATCCCAGTGCACTAGCCCCAAGCATCCAGTATCGTCATTTACATATTCTTATACAACATGAATTTCACCAAAGATCCAGCTAAGTACTAAGTCAGGAATATGAATTGCCCTTGAGTTGCCTTGCTCTGTAGACCCCTGTTGCTCCTCATTGTTCCTTGTTCTCATCTTATTTTGCATAACTGATAAATATGATGGGAAAAAGACATACTTAAGTCTGTTTACTACACAGGACTAAGTACATAGACATTGTAAATAGCATCCCATCAAATTTAGCTTGATAAAAATCAGTATAGTCCTTTTGACTGAATAAGATACCAACTACTCCAATTTGCCAATGAAATTTCCAGTTGGCTTAGATGTTTTTTAATCAAAAGAGCCAACACTGTACTTATCCACACTTCCATGAGAATCTTGGTTGGGGAAAGCATCCCTGTAGCATTGGGTCTGGATTGGGAGGAGACTCTTCACACCCTGAAACATGTTCTTGAAGCATAGATATCTTTACTCAGAATATCACTTTTCTTCTTTTTTAAAAAAAATATTTCATTCCATTCTCTTCTATTTATTGGTTTTTATTATTTTTATTTTTGCTGCATTGGGTCTTTGTTTCTGTGCACAGACTTTCTCTAGTTGTGTATGGGGATTACTCTCTAGTTACTGTGTGTGAGCTTCTGCTTGTTGTAGTTTCTCTTGTTACAGAGCACAGGCTCTAGGTAATGAGGGGTTTGAAGTTGTGGCACATGGTCGCAGTAGTTGCAGCTCATGGACTCTAGAACATAGGCTCAGTATTTGTGGCACACAGCCTTTGTTTCCCTGTGGCATATGGAATCTTCCTGGACCAGGGACTGAACCCATGTACAGCGATCAAGACCATCCCCATGGAAAGGAAATGCAAAAAAGCAAATGGCTGTCTGCAGAGGCCTTACAAATAGCTGTGAAAAGAAGCGAAGCGAAAAGCAAAGGAGAAATGGAAAGATATAAACATCTGAATGCAGAGTTCCAAAGAATAGCAAGAAGAGATAAGAAAGCCTTCTTCAGCAATCAGTGCAAGAAATAGAGGAAAACAACAGAATGGGAAAGACTAGGGATCTCTTCAAGAAAATTAGAGATACCAAAGGAACATTTCATGCAAAGATGGGCTCGATAAAGGACAGAAATGGTATGGACCTAACAGAAGCAGGAGATAGTAAGAAGAGGTGGCAAGAATACACAGAAGACCTGTACAAAAAAGATCTTCACGACCCAGATAATCACGATGGTGTGATCACTGACTTAGAGCCAGACATCCTGGAATGTGAAGTCAAGTGGGCCTTAGAAAGCATCACTACGAACAAAGCTAGTGGAGGTGATGGAATTCCAGTTGAGCTATTCCAAATCCTGAAAGATGATGCTGTGAAAGTGCTGCACTCAATATGCCAGCAAATTGGGAAAACTCAGCAGTGGCCACAGGACTGGAAAAGGTCAGTTTTCATTCCAATCCCAAAGAAAGGCAATACCAAAGAATGCTCAAATTACTGCACAATTGTACTCATCTCACACGCTAGTAAAGTAATG